>NW_027412088.1:175748938-176156284 GCF_047663935.1 Musca autumnalis
ACTGTGGAGACTGAATTTCCCGACTGTTGGGCTAAAGATATTCTCCTTTCCAATTTTTTCATTTAAATCGACTAGTATAATTTTAATGTCATGGGGAGGACAACGGTCATAAGTTTGTTCTAAGCGCTCGTAAAATATATCTCTGGTATGTTCGTCCCTTGTCTTCAGTGGGAGCATGAGCACAAATAAAGCTGATGTTGAAGAATTTTTGCTTTTATTCGAATTGTAGCGAGTCTTTCATTCACTGGGGTGAAGCTGGAGACCAGATGTTTTAACCTTCGACCAACTACAAATCCGCAACCAAACTCATGCTTTATGTCATGGCAGCTATAATACAGTGCGTCACCTTTAGGTGTTGTTGTGACGCCTTTCCCGTTCCATCGTATTTCCTGTATGGCAGTAATGTCGGCCTTGTATTTTACAAGTACATCTGCCAGTGCGTAATCTTCACCTTCTCTATAAAGAGTTCGATATCCAGGTGCAGATTCGCAGATCATGGCCCTTAAAACGTTTGCGGGGGTTGTCAACTTTTGAGGGATTTGTTTTTATTTTCTTTCGTTTTTTCATAGTAGGCTGTTTTTTCTAAGGGAGGGTTACTAACCCGACGCCCAAACCCAAGTTTTTAACGTTCTAATGAGTGAACGCGCTGCACATTTTAGCTCACTGCTTTTAACGGGTGTTAAAGACAGCTACCCCAGGTGACACCACGGGGAGGTCAGTGTCCACTTGAGATGAAAGAGGGACCAAGATAAATCCTGGGCTTTGCCATGTTAAAGCCGGTCAGGACCGTTCCTTGGTATCTTTTATTGCCTACGTCACCCTTCCTTGATGTCCGTCAAAATAGTAAAAAGCTGTTTTCTAGGTGAAGTTTTGAAATTTCACCGTAAATCCCACTTTTTATTAAATGACTGATTATTTTAAAATATCACACAAAAAGATATTAGTATAAACTTAGCTTAGACATAATTAAATGCCTTAGAAAAGCATTAAAAAATAATAACAAATTAATTAACCAAATAACTGCATAGGTCACATATACGTAACGTCAATATGTATACGCTACAACTTTTAAAAGCCTCCAAAGATAATTTTCAAGCATTTCCAACCCACTTATTTTCCTTTTTCTAAATGTCAAACTCCTTAACCCCTTAACCTAATTACACTTTTAATGCCACGCCAAGCTGCCATGTTATGACTCAATCCATCTAAAACGTCAAACCCAGATATATTTATTGTGTATTTATCCTTTTGGCAATTCCGCTACACATTTCCGTTTATTTTTTTTTTCTACTCCTCCTACATCTACCTACAATGAAATAAATTGCAAACATTGATTTCTCTCAACCCTTATGGCATGACTAAGGAATAATTATTTTCATTCGTTGCTAATGCTTACCAATGAACAAGCAGGCAGACAGCGAGGCAGTCAGACAGACAGACAGAAAGACAATTAACTCAACTTAAAATTACGTATTATTTGCCAATTTCCCACCCACTCACTCATCCTACAATGTCATTATTATTATCATCAACATCATTTATCAGTGGTGAAGATGTGCTCGTACATAGATACCAACAATGTTGGCAACATTTCACTTTCAGGTAATCGTACATACAGAGAAGTGGTCTCGGAAAAACACTAATAAATTACAAACACACATACATACATAATATATATGGTATATCTTTACAATTAAATCACGATGAAAGGAAAGGATACGCCAGAGGTCTTTAGGAGGATGATGAAATAATTAAGGGAAAATAATACAAGTTGTGTCCCATAATAACATAGAACATAATCTGGACTTAGAATGGACATTGAAAGTCCTCGGTATAAGTATTTAGGGAAAATTTATTAATTCAAAATTATAGGTCGTCGGTATTTTAATATTAATAAATGTTTTGCAAAGGCTTAGAATAAATCTTTGGACACAGTAACGTATACGTATTGTCGACACTTATACGCAACCAGTCAAACGGTTGTAATTTTTTTGGTGGAAAGAACAAAAAGGCTATGGAAATCGTTTTAACCTTGAATACGTACGAAAGAAATATAAAAACTGAAATTGAACTCCTTAGCAAATAATTAGAAATTCCTGATATGTAGTCTTGAGAGGGAAAGAAATATAAAAACTGAATTGAACTCCTTATGAAATGATTAGAAATTCCTGATATGTGATCTTGAGAGGGATAAACGATAAAGTTCTTGGAAAAGTTGATGCCTTGTTCTTGGAAAAGTTGAACTCTTAGCTCGCATCATGTCGTTGGCTGTTGTAAATGTGCTACAAAGGCATAGAATGTATATTGGGATGTAGTAACACGTATAAGTATTGCCGACACTTATACGCAACCGGACCAACGGCTGTAATTTGCTTAAGGGTTTATCCCTGGTTGTGCTGGCCCAAAAATCTCAATTTTCATAATTTTTTTCTGAGAAAACTGCCAATATTTTTAGGTAAATCTTTTACTCCTACGAAAGAGCACATCTTAAACTTCCTTCGGGATTTTTGTTGTTGAAAAATAAACGGTTTTATGTTAAACATACATTGCAATGTTTAAGATAAATGTACTAAAAACCAAAAAAATAATAAAATAGATACAGTCGTGGGAATTATAAACATATGCATAGACTAGACTAAAATAAAACCGTGGGGCACGTCAATTGTCTACAATCGTTGATTAAAATGTTTGTTTTGTAATGTTATACTATAATTAGGCAGTTGTTCAACCGACAACGATGGACGTGTGATAAGTAGGGCTAGAATGTGGAAACAAGCTAGCAAGCTCGATTATAAGCGAGTTTTAGGGTTTCATAGTGGTGAGCGAGTAGTACTTTGTCGATTAAAGACAAACTACGAGCAGTGAAACGCTTCCTCGCCAGGGCAGCAGTGGGAATGTCCAACGATAAACTAGTTGAAACATCTCTTTTATTTACATGGAGTGTATAACTATTGGAATTTCCATGAGCAAGAAATAGTAAGTAATTTCCTCGGCGTCTACGGGCCAACTGCCTAACGACGAATTAAACGATTCTTCTATCGCACATTAAGTCGATAATTTGTAGACAATTGACGTGCCACACGGTTTTATTTTAGTCTATAAGATGTACTGTATAGTGCACTGTATTCTTCTTGTCAAGCCCTTTTATTTGATACCCATATTGGTGGGATTGATAAAAAATTGTTATCAGCCATTTGGTAGCGGCGGCCATCTTAGATTTCAATTTTGCATAGTAAATTGTATTCTGCTTGTTGAGACCTTTCATTTGATACCCATTTTGAGGGGATTGATAAAACCTACGTTATCCGCCATTTTGTAGCGGCCGCTATCTTGGATTTCAATTTTTTATAGTATATTGTTGAGCTTGTTGAGCCCTTTCATTTGATACCCATATTGATGGGATTGATAAAACCTACGTTATCCGCCATTTTGTAGCGGCCGCCATCTTGAATTTATAATGATAATGAATAAATATAATTGTATTGTCACCAAAATCCAAAGTGTATACAAAATTTCAGATTAATCGGTTGACAGGAAGAGGGTGAAATTTGAATTACTAAATTTGACCCAAGAATAAATAATAAATAAATAATAAAACAAACGGGGTGAGCTAAATAAAACCATTTAAAAATGTATTTTTGGTAAAATTACAAGCAGTCATCTATTCCTAGTCCATACAGGAGCTCTTCCGCCGACGATGCAGCTTGTAAAATGGAAATTTGGTGTTGTCTTCGCAACATTCTTCCTTCACGAGTGCACTCGACCGCACTTCTCGCTGTCAAAGCAATTTGTGCTTGGTCGATTTTTTAGCATATTCGTGTGCGTTTTGTCCACAGTTCACTCCGATCGAGCTCAAATAAAATAACAATGATTTTGTACCTTCGTTAAATAGACCAATCGCAATGTAAGCTGCGAAATTTACAACGAGTGCTCCACTTAAAAGACTTTTTTGGGGCAAATTTACCAAATAAGTTGCTTGAAGCTTTCGTTGCTATTTTGATTGAAGCTGCCGACGCATCTTTCGAGTAAAGACTCTTTACTTAGATCGTTGTATATAGGTCTAATTGCCTCCAAAACATTTGATGGAAGTGGTCTGTAATCGTGTATGAAAGCCTCTTTTCTTGCCCTAGCCCGTTAATATGAACACAACGAATCTTCACCGGTTGGACATCTCTCGTGACGTGGATTTGTATCGCTTGAACTGTAATGATCAAATGTCGCCCATATTGCATCAGGCATATCGTGAATTGAATTCGAATGGCGTCGAATTGCAAGTCTATAGTAGACAGTGAGCTCGTCAATCAATTTTCCTCTCAACCTTCCTTTGCCTCCAAGATTTTTGTTACTTTTTACTAAACTTCGAAGGCGGGACCCCATACGCTTTTGGACGTGTCCGATACATTCCTTCTTTATGACTTCTACCTTGCCATATGGATTAGAATTTAATAGGCCAGTGTACGTCTTCGATTCTCGTTCATAGGTTTCAAGTGAATTCATTTCAGGGAATTCCCAACAGGTAGCCATTGTGAGGTACATTAAAATTATGCAAACAAAAGTGGTATAATAACCCTATAAAGTACGCCTAAACACCCAAACCTCTACGGGTTCTCCACTTTGAAAGGTCATATCTCAGCCAATTTTGCTACGATCGACTTGAAAATTTTTTGCGGCACAATCTATACTACCTGTACTTCGATTTTTTGAAATTGACAAGTAGTGATAACCCCTTAAGGGGAAAGAACAAGAGGATTTAGAGATCGATTTAACCTCGAAGACTTACAAAAAATATAAACAACTTGATGGAACCTCTTAGAAAATAATTTAATACGCTGTTCCACGTTTGGACCAAATCGGTTTCTCCCTTCGAGAGTTATCTTACGTACTACCCAGTCTAGTGGGTGTCGACAGGCTTTTCTGTGGATTTTGGGCCATTAACTTAAGAAGTAAGGAATTTCCCTGAAAAAAACGTGTAGCTTCGTAATGGGGAAAGCGAACACAAGTTGTTATAAAAAGAAGCAAAACTTTTCAAGAGTAGGCCTTAAACTGCACTTTTCCAAAATTTTGTGTGGGAGGTTCTCGAAGGAGTGGACCTATATAGTACATATTTGAATCTGATCTATGTCCCGTAGAGATATGTATTACGATATGAAAAATATGGACCAAATCGCTTACTCCCTTTCGATTGTTAACGTGCGCACCATTTAAGCGAAAAGTTTTGAACTTCTGTGGGAGAGTTACCTGAAGGAGTGGACCAATATGGCCTATCGAACTTAAATTAAGTTAAGAAAAAGTATTATGAAACGCCAAAGTTTGGACCGAATCGGCCACTACAAATGGTGCCATTGGGGTTTTTAAAACCGTTCGGACTATTTTCTCAGGAACTTTGGACTTGCCCCTGATAAGACTTGTACCGATGTAATAGGGCAGCGAATACAAACTGTTACAACAAAAATCAAAGCAATTAGAAAGCAGGTCTTAAAGTAAACTTTTCCGAAATTTTGTGTGGAAGGTCTCTGACCCGAAGGAGTGGACCCATAGATTCCATATTGGAATGTGTGGAAGAAATTTCACGATGTGCAAAGCATGGACCAAATCGATTACTCCCTTCAAGAGTTATCCTGCGCACAATTTGTCCGAACATTTTCGAACATTTGTTGGGGATGTACCTAAAGGAGTTGACCGATGTAGCTCATCTTCGAACTTAAACTAAGTTTGGACAAAATATTGCTGAGGCAAAAATTTTGGACAAAATCGGTTCGAGAGTTAGTTATCGTGTGCACCATCCAGTCAGACGGACGGACATGGCTAAATCGACTCCAAATTTTGTGAAACGGATTTCGTCCAAACATACTTGGGGGTCTAAAACCATTATTTTGATGAGGCACATTTTGCTCGTATGAAAGTGTATATACCCTTGTAAGCATAAATGCTGAGGGTACAAAAATCCAAAAAATTTTATCCAATTCACTATTAATAGCCCTTTTAAAGTCTTTAAGACTCCGGCATAAGGATTTCTTAATTCATGTCTAAAGTTCTTCGAACAGCTGAGGTCTTAGGAAAGTCTTCTATTGATACTGCACCAATACATACCTAAAAACTGCAATGAAAGGTCATAGAAATTAAATAGTCAAATATAGTTTACAAAGGCCAAGTATGTCCCTATAGTGCAATCAGCAGGTGACACAGTAAGACCAGTTGTTACCTTCTCTTACGTTTTTATTAAAAATATATAACAAATTTTTCTGTTCAGACTAAAGTATATGCTATACATTTTTCATTTAAAATTTATAAAGTATATTTTGTAGTTTTCATCCTTTATAAAGGATTCCTCTTTGGCCCTGAATTTGCCGAATGTGTCACCTTAGTAAATACCATTTTTGTGGGATGTAACGCATACGTTGTGTCGTTACTTATACGTAACCCGTAGAGTGATTGTAATTTGACTTTGAGGAAAGATGAAAAATATATATGAGTACCAAGAAGTGATCTGTAACTACGTGAAGACATCAAATCTTGAAGAAGCAAGATATTGCAGTATAGACCTGCCTACAGATAACAGTCATATCATTTCTTCCTCAGCTTTACGTAGAAACTATGCGACGTTTAGATTATTTTGGGGAATTAGGAGGGTTGGCGTTTTGTAAAGCAACATTTTTGTAAATATTTAGCCTTCGTTTTAGGAATATTTGTCCAAAGTATGCTTCAGTTGTTTCTGTGACTGTTGCTGTTTTCCTCCTCTACATCTTACATATACTTTACGTTCAACATTCTTACTTATTACTAAATGGTTTCCAATGTGAAAAACACGTGGTCTCCAACTTGAAGACCAAATGGTCAACTATTTGAAAACCAAGTGGTCTTCTGTTTGAAGACCAATAAATCTACTATGGTCCCCTAAGTAAAAACCAAGTTGTCTTTACTGTAAAAACAAAGTTAAGTAAAAACAAAATATAATATTTTTTATGAAGTCTAAACTGTCTTCTATGTGAGGACTAAATTGCATTGCATATGAAGACAAAGTGTGTTCTATGTCAAGACCAAATGACAGTCTATGTAAAGACAATTGGTCTTCTATGTGAATTCCAAAATGCCTCCTATTCATAGACCAAATGGTCGTTTAAGTGAAGAATAAATGATCTCTTAAGTGAAGACCAATTCGATTTCGGCCTCTAGGCTTCTGTAAGTAACATGAAACCTTTACCTCCAAAGACTATCAGCCCTGTAATCGTGATCTTCAGAGAAGCTCTTTGGCCTTTACATTTAAAAAGGGTTTCTTTTGCTGTTCCAATGGCGTATAATTAACGACAACACGTATATCGACGCCTCCAAACAATAGTATGCTAAGTCGACTTAGCATGTTTTCAAGTTCTTTACATTTTTACATTTTACGTCCTTTAACTTAAATTCTGTCAAATTTTGGTAATGATCGGTCAATCCGAACAGAAGTTATAAACAAATGTTTACTCAGAATTGTAGTGAAGGTCAAAGAAAACTGTAAACTTTGAGAGCTTCTCCTGCAAAACTCACTTTTCAGACTTAGCATACTATTATTTTTTACACATATATCATACTATTATTTGGAGGTGTCGATATGATAAAAGTTTTTATCGTGAATTTTAATCTTGAATATCAATTCATTCAAATATCTCATAAACATGTTACCGCCTTGTTTGTTCCTCTGAGTGCTATTACATCCAAAAGCTTCCCTTAATGATTTGCATCTAGTGCAATATGCTTGACATATAAGAACTCTCCGTTGCTCTGAATATGAGTTTATTTCCGAGGTACAGTGATATTCGGTATTTTCACGATTTTAGCCAAATTTTCCAATCGATTTGGCTGTAATTTTGCATTTTGTGTTCTGAGGGAACAACATAAATCCTTGCAGAAAATGTTCAATATAGGTCCACGTTTAGGTATAGGTCCCATATAAACCTAGTTCCCGATTTATTTTGACTTCGGAGGGAACACCAAATTTTCGTGCAAAAAATGTTCACTATAGGTCCACGTTTAGATATAGCTCCCATATAAAAGCACCTCCCGATATACGGTATTTTGACGATTTTAGCCAAATTTTCCAATCGATTTGGCTGTAATTTTGCATTTTGTGTTCTGAGGGAACAACATACCTCCGTGCAAAAAAATTTTCAATATAGGCCCATATAAACGAAGCTCCCGATATTCATTATTTTGACGATTTTAGCCAAACTTTCTAACCGAATTGGCTGTAATTTGTATTTTGACTTCGAAGGGAACACCATACCTCCGGGCAAAAAATGTTCAACGTAGGTCCATGTTTAGGTATAGCTCCCATATAAACGTAGCTCCCGATTTTCGGAATTTTGGCGATTTTACAGACGTGGTGTAAGGGGAATAACTTACAGGGTGGCAGCTGGATCTCGTTTTATCCCCTGTATTTAAAAAATATGGACTTGCCCTTACGTGGCCAACACAGAAAGTCATTTACAAAGAATTTATTTTTAAGGAATTTAGAAAACGAATTTTCAGTACGTTTTTTCGTCAATGACATCAACTATAAGTTTCATTATGGAAATTGTACATTTATCTCTTAAATTTGTTTGATTTCACTCATAAACTACGAATGCTTTGCGGATCTATTTTTCGATTTTTGTCCACGGGCGGAACCACAGTGCGAGGGATGCTAAGAGTTTGGTAGATTTTTATTTCTATATTCACGTAATAGTAATCCAAAGTGTCTTCGAATGCATAAAGTTCCACTTATTCAAAATCCACCGCTTAGGAAAAAAAATCCCCCGAAATGCATAAATTAAGATTTAGAACATAGCTATCGATTAAAGTTCTTGCAGGACACTTTATGAACCACAATCTATAGCCATAGATTCGATTTTAATACATAAAATCATGGAAAAGCTGTGATATTTCCCGCTTAGAGGCGGTAAAAATCTTACTTGTGGACGCCAGATCGTATGACTATTGACAGTACGTATACGACACATACCTTGGGGACATATTTTTTATTCACATATTTAACATCACTAGTGAAGTTCTTATATAGATTCTGAAATACTTACTTATTTAAAGGATTAAAAGAGATACTCTTGGTTGATTCTGAGTATAATATGGTTGGGATACTCGTCTAGCTACAAAGTAAGAAATTTACTTCATATTTATGAAGGTTCTAAGGAAACCCAAAATCGAAGTCTAAAGAAGTTCATTTGCGATCCACCCTTCTTGACATTAGAGAATAATTCTTGAATACAACATTAAAGGTCTTAAAAATATTGATCATACGATTACGTTACAAATATAGGCGAAAAATCTAAGGTTTTAAATCCCTTATTGAAATTTCTATATTGGATTAAAGATGATTTGTATTGTCATTTCCGTAAAAAGCACTTTGGTCTTCACAGTTAGAGGGGATGTAGGAAATCCCTAATTTAATTCCACGATTTAGAAGCCCCAAAACTAGTGAAAAGTATTTGTGGATGTGTGATCGTATACCTATTGACAGAACGCTATTAAAGTTCCCAGACAATGATTCAAAAAAGACGCATAAAATACAATATTTTTATAAAAGTGGTGGATATTAACCACTTTTGAAAATATAATAGCATTGGGTAAATCGCCTAAGCAGGCCTATTTTTTAAAATCCACTACTCAAGTTATTAGACAAAGAGTAATAAAGGCTTTTTCAAAATAGATAAAGGTTAAAGAATCGTCTAGCTGAGATTTTCATTTTCATAAAAAGAAACTTCGGACTTTATACTGAAAAGGGTTCTAAGAAATTCCTAAATTTAATTCTGAAGACATTTTTTGTAAGCCACGATTAAGGACCCTAAAATATATCAGACATCTTTAATAGCAACCTGAACTTAATTACCACCCCTCAACTGCAAAAGATATGAAGAGGTTAAAACCTTTCCTTAGCCTGAACTGATTACAATGAGTTTGCAGGATTTTGTTCACGACATACCCGTTGAAAAAAAGATGAAAACTGTAACAAACTTCATGCACCATACAATGTTAGTCATGTTCCAGAGAAATCCCGTGTATTGGTTGTTTCGCTTATTTTGTTTCTTCTTCTTCAGTTCAATCTCATTTTCCGACATGTGCAGACAAGTATTTGGCATTTATCTTAATTTTTTCCAAAATCATCCAAGACTCACCCAACCACCTCTCAATACCCAACATACCTTAACATTCATCATTATTAAATCTTTACCTTGAAAAATGTATTCAATGTTTTGCTTTTCCTTTGTTTTGATTATTCTGCTGCTCTTGTCCTTGTGGATTCTGATGAAAATTCCGTTTTTTTGTTTTTCGTTTTATTTATTAAGTGTCTTGTCAATGTTTGCTATTTTAATATCACGATGCTTAAATGTCAGCCAGGCATACATACGTGTCGTTGGTGGAAGATAGGGAATATATCACCGAACTTTGATGTCGAAGTCTATACTACTTGCCTCCACTTAACTGACTGTCGTTGATTGCCTTTGCAATATGGCAATGAACATAAATTGTTAATATATCTGTAACATATGCCGGATAGTCTTGCATAACTTCTACAGATTTCTCATACATAATTTATGGTTAAGATATGTTTGTAAGGTGAAAGTAATGTTCTAATTAGGTAGGTTTTAATTTCAAAGATATACATATGTATGTATGTATATCTTAAGGTAATTTTTTGTAGATTAGTCATTAGGAGACGAAAGTGAACTGGTATATGAAAGAATGATATATGCACATAAAATGTCGGTAAATAGAATAAAATTAAAAATGAAGTATCGTGGGCGTATATGTAGTGACGTTACTTATACGCATCGAAGAGAAATGCGGAAATAATTCTGCAAATGAGTAGCAGCTTTGAGTTTATGTAGAAGAACACGTGGTCTTTTCGAGAGAATGATACATGTATAAAAAATTAAAGAATGGGATAGATAAGCAATGACTTTATTTATACGTACAGATGATTTTTCTGAAAAAAGGACAATTTGGAATTCATATAGCATGAAGTCCATTAGGTTTTCATATAGAAGATAGTTTTGTTTTGATATTTGATCTTCATATAGAAGAATATTTGGTCTTCAAGTGAAAGAAGATAAAGTCCTCATATAGAAGATAGTTTGCTCTTTATATGCAAGATAATTTGGTCCTCACATAGAATACCATTTGGATTTCACATAAGAACCTTTGGTTTTTACATAGTAGACGATTTGGTCTCTACGCTGAAGCTTATGTGGTCTTTACATTGCAGGCCATTTGGTGTTTACAAAGAAAAACATTTGTTTTCCACACAGAAGACAAATTCATAAAGAGGTCCACTTGGACTTCATACAGAAAATCGCCCTTTTAGTATTCACATAGAAGACCATTTGGACTTCTCATAAAAGTCGGTTTGGGCTTCACATTTTGTCTTCACATGGAAGACTATTTTGTCTTCACATAGAAAACCATTTGATCCTCAGAATACCAATTGTAACACAACTTGGTCTTCACAAAGAAGATCAGTTGGACTTCGTGAAGAAGATCGCTTGATCCTCATATAGACAATAGCTTGGTCTTATCATAAATATCGATTTGGTTTTCTCATAGAAGTTAGTTTAGTCTTCACACTGAAGACGATTTCACATAGAATGCCATTTTGTCTTCATGAGAAATACCATTTGATGTATATGCAGAAGAAAATTTGGTCTTCATTTAGAAGACCAGTTGATCTTCAAATAGAAGATCTCTTGTTATTCTCGTAGACATCGATTTGGTCTTTTCATAGAGGACCATTTAGCCCCCACATAGAAGACCATTTGTTCTCAACAAAAACTGGTCAATAATAAATTTTTAAAATATCGAACTGTGGCTTTTGAATGATTTCACTACCTCTTAAAATTAAATTATGTGGCCATGGGTGGTATAACTGATGACAAAACGTATACGCCCAGTGGAATCAGAAACAAATTAAAGTGCTTTACGTTGAGGATATTTCTTTACATAAAAGACCGGTTGGTTTTCAGATAGAAGACCAATTTTTCACATATACGAAAATTTGTTCTTCACATAGACGGCTACTTGGTCTTCATACGGAAGACCACTTGGTCTTCATATAGAAGACCATTTGGTCTTCATATCGAAGACCACTTGGTCCCCATAGGGAAGACCACTTGGTCTTCATATCGAAGACCACTTGGTCTTCATATCGAAGACCACTTGGTCTTCATATCGAAGACCACTTGGTCTTCATATCGAAGACCACTTGGTCTTCATATCGAAGACCACTTGGTCTTCATATCGAAGACCACTTGGTCTTCATATAAAAGACCACTTTGTCTTCATATCGAAGACCACTTGGTCTTCATACGGAAGACCCCTTGGTCTTCATACGGAAGACCACTTGGTCTTCATATAGAATACCACTTGGTCTTCATATCGTAGACCCGTTGGTCTTCATATCGTAGACCCGTTGGTCTTCATATAGAAGACCACTTGGTCTTCATATAGAAGACCACTTGGTCTTCATATAGAAGACCACCTGGTCTTCATATAGAAGACCACTTGGTCTTCATATCGAAGACCACTTGGTCTTCATATAGAAGACCACTTGGTCTTCATATAGAAGACCACTTGGTCTTCATATCGAAGACCACTTGGTCTTCATACATAAGACCATTGGGAATTCATACATTTGAAAACTGGGAATTCATATAGAAGACCACTTGGTCTTCATACAGAAGAAAAATTAATATTGAATACCGCATTCTTTTCAAACAGTAGACCTCGTGGTCTTCAAACAGATGACCGTTTGGCCTTCACATAGAACACCATTTGGTGTTCACATAGAAGAGTAGTAGAGGCCCATTTGGTTTTTTAGTCCTCCTTTGGTCTTCAGAGAGAAGACCATTTGGTATTCACATTGAAGACAATTTGTCGTCACATAGAGCTCCATTTGGCCTTCACATACGAGACTGTTTGGTCCTCACAGAGAAGACCATCTGGTGACATGATCACCAATGAAGATTTTTTTCAAATAGAAGACAATTTGGTCTTCTTATAAAATATCTTTGGTCTTCATATTGAAAAAATTTGGACTTCTCTATGAAGACCAACTTGACCTCCTTCGAGGACCATTTGGTGCCGACATAGATGACCGTTTGATCTTCTTATTGAAGACAATATAGAACAAAAATTGATCCTGATATAGAAAACAACTTGGTATTTCTTTAAGAGACCACTTGGTCTTCTATAAAAGACCCTATGGTATTCTCATGAAATGCGGTTTGGTTTTCACAAAGAAGTTCTTTTCTACCTTCACATGGAAGAGCTTTTCTCTACAAAAAGTCATCATTAGTTATTTTTAAGATATCGAACAGAGGGTCATATAACTAACGACAAAACGTATACGCACCAGAATAAAATAAAATTCTTTCATTCAATGATTGTTTCAGCGCTTAGCCGTGGAATCCTAGTTCAGTTTTAATATTTGGTCCTCTCATAAAGGTCATATGGTCTTGTCATGAAATACTGTTTGGTCTTCACAAAGAAGGTATTTTCTACTTTCACATGCAAGACCGTTTTTTCCACAAAAAGGCATCAATAGCTATTTTCAAGGCATTCATTTGGTTTTCACATACAAGACAATTTGAGAAGTCCATTTGGTGATATGACCACAAATGAAGACCATTTTTTTTTTTCAAATAGAAGACAATTTAGTCTTGATGGAGAAGACTATTTGGTCTTCTTATAAAAGTCCCATAGAATACCATTTGAAGCAAGTAACCATTTGGTCAATCATATCATATTGAAAACCATTTGAAGACCATTTTGAACACCTTCGAGGACCATTTGGTGCCGACATAGAAGACCGTTTAATCTTCTTATTGAAGACAATTTGCTTTTCATATGGAACAAAATTTGGTCTTGATATAGAAAACAATTTGGTCTTTCGTTAAGAAACCACTTCGTCATCTAAGAAGTCCTTTTCCAACTTCACATGGAACACCATTTTCTCCACAAAAAGTCGTAATTATTTATTTTTAAGGTATCGAACAGAGGATCGTATAACTGACGACAAAACGTATACGCACAGTATACCAGAATAAAATAAAATTCTTTCATTCAGTAATTTTTTCAGCTCTTAGCTGTGGAATCCTTGTTCAGTTTTAATATTTGGTCCTCTCATAAGGGCCATATGGTACTCTCATGAAATACTCACAAAGATGGTCTTTTCTACCCTCACATGAAAGACCGTTTTTTCCACAAAAAGGCATCTATAGCTATTTTAAGGCATCGAACAGAGGATTGTATAACTAACGACAAAACGTATACGCACAGTGAACCAGAACAAAGTAAAATTCCTTCATTCAATGATTTCTTCAGCTTTTATCCTTAGTATTCTAGTTCCGTTTTAATATTTGGTCTTCTCACCGAAGACACTATGGTCTTCTTATGAAATACTGTTTGGTGTTCATAAAGAAGGTATTTGCTACCTTCACATGGATGGCCATGGCAAAAAGTCATCAATAGTTATTTTAAGGTATCGAACATAGGATCGTATAACTAACGACAAAACCAAAACAAAATAAAATTTTTTCATTTAAAGATTTTTTCAGATCTTATCCTTGGTATCCTAGTTTCGTTTTAATATTTGATAATACCTTCTTAAATTAGATATACAGCTGCTCGAGTCTTCTGCATTGTTTCTCAAATGTTTATTGCAACTAGTCTTTATATTCCATGTATATCTTGGAAGATTATGATCGCTAAAAAGTTTGAAGAGGTCCTCAACATGAGAGTCGTCCTTTTCAATTATATATACTATATATAATGAGCTTCGTCGAGCCAACCCCAATGACCCCAGAGTCAGGGAACTGACACTAGAGGTTAACAGGCTGATCGGCGAGTGGTTAAATCATCTGAAGAGTTGCAACATTGGAGCCGGTATAGGTGAATTGTGGGCAACGGTTAAGTCACTCTTGAACCCTGGAAGAAGGGAAGATAGGATCTCAGTCACGTTTGGCGACGTTACGTTGACTGACCCGAAGAGTTGCGCAAGTTATTTCAATCGACAATTTGTCGAGCACCCCGAGATCTCTTCCTGCCGAGGAGGAACCACCACCGTTTACAATGGATGATGTTGCCAATGCCATCAGGAACGCTAAATGATCCAAAGCGGTGGGCCCTGATGGAACCTCCATGGTAACACTGAAGCAGCTGGATGAGCCTCACTAAAGTTCTCAACTTGTCGCTAGCCACTCTCATTGTTCCCGAAGTCTGGAAAATGAGCAGGGTGGTCCCACTACGGAAGCCCGGCAAGGATGCCTGCAAAAGTGAATCGTACAGGCCGATTTCGCTTTTGTCGCCCGTAGCAAAGACCCTTGAGGCCTTAGTCCTCCCCAGGATCAGAGATAGCTATCAAGTTGCCGATCATCAGCATGGATTTCGTAAGCAGCACAGCACGACAACAGCGCTGCACGCCATTACCACATATATTTGTCAAGGACTCAACCAGAGACCGCCGTGTGATAGAAGAGTGATGGTGACGCTTGACTTATCAAAAGCTTTTGATACAGTAAGGCACTCCACGCTGTTTGAGGACATTGAGCACACAACCCTCCAGCCAAGCTTGAAACGTTGGATAGTCAATTATATGTGTGGACGCCAGTCGTACGTGGAATTCAGGAACAAGAAGTCCAAACCCCGTAGAGTGAAACAGGGAGTTCCCCAAGGTGGAGTGATATCTCCGTAACTGTTTAACCTCTACCTCTCCTGTATTCCACCCCCTCCAGACGGAGGTATGGTGATGTACGATGATTGTACGATCCTGGTGTCAGTTATCTTCCCTGCTGACATTTGTGAAAGACTGAACTCCTATTTGATAGGCTCTTACCAAGTTTTCCCACGCGAGGAATATGCAGATTTCCACCACAAAATCTACAGCCACTCTGTTCACCACATGGACAGCGCACATTCGACACTACATTCAAATCATGCGCACACGCCACAGCTACGTGCGAAAAACAGAAAAGCAGGAACAAGGTCCTCAAGTCCCTAACCGGCATCACTTGGGGTGCAGATAAAGGAACCTTGTTGATCATATATAACGCCATAGGTCGGTCTGTGGTAAGCTATGCGGCTCTAGTTTGGTACGCGAGATTATGGGATACGAATTGGAAAAAGATTCAAACCTGTCAGAATGCCGCCCTGAGAACAACAACAGGGTGCCTCCTCAAGTCTTCTGTGGACCATCTCCATAAGGAGGCAAAGATTCTTCCAGTAAAGCAAAGCAATGAGATGCTTTCGTTGCAGTACTTGCTTGGACGTTACCGTGAGAGCCATCTCAATCAACATCTGCTGGCTAGGCCCGACACATTTGGGCATATCGGGAAGGATATTCATGCTCTAGGGAGGGAGTTCCAACAATATAGGAGAGATCCCCTAGATCAACAGGCATATCAAGCAGGTTTAAATAGTATTCACACGGATGCAGTTGCTAAGGCCATAAGCAAATATAGTGTGCATAAAGTTCTCGGAGTACATCCCCCATCTATCGCAGTTGAGGAGCGTCAGCTGCCACGACAAACCAAAGTAGTTTTGGCTCTACTACGCTCAGGATATTGCAGTCGCCTAAATTCTTATTGGGCGGAAATCGATAGCTCCGTGCAAGACATCTGCCCAGTATGCGGCATGGGCCCGCACGGCACAACGCACCTTTTCAACTGCCCCGCCAAACCTGCTCATCTAACTCCAGTGGATCTGTGGCTACATCCCAGCGAAGCAGCCATTTTCCTGGAACTGGGTATGTACCCAGAGCCAGATTGAACAAAAGAACGAATATACAAACATAATAATAAACACTGTTACAACAACAACAACATTACTAATGAAAATAATTTTTTTCATTTAAAATGTCTATGGAACAAGAATCCAGCCACTGTACTTTGCAATGGCAATGCCGTTCAAAACCGTCGCTTGTTATCTTCCTCTTCTACAAATTTAGTTCATATTTTGTAATTCTCTTGCGTATACACACTGCCGTTACTTATACGCCACCTATTCCTTTACATTGCATTTTAAGGCCTCCACTGTACTTTTCCATGGTGAAGTCGACCGGAAAGGTTGCTGTGCAATTTAGAATTCTATAGATTTAAGGTATTATATTCACATTTTTCCCCGAATGTTTTCTATCATAGTTTTTTTTTTTTCAAGAAACTTCTTTGGATATACACATTGCCGTTACTTATACCTCACTTTTCCATAAAATGTCATGTGAATACCTCTAAGCCCTGCCTTAAAAAAGATTTTAAGTTTATTATTCCTCTTTTTTATTTTCATTCCTTTTTTATGTTTCCCCCTAAATACTTAATAAATTACTTTCACCGATCAGTTTCACTCAATTACCTGCCACTTTAAAAGTATTTACCTTCAATGCTGCTGGAAAAATTATACTTGCAAATTGTTCCGTTAGACAAAAGACAACAAAACTTTGTTTGTTTCGTTAAACCAACGTCAAAAATTAAAAATAACAAAATCTTGTTTCCTGCATTAAGTATCCTGCAAGTTAGGATGATATAGCCTTTATCAATTTTTGGGCTACCTTTTTTCCGTAAGGCGCTCCCACACAAAAAAGTTTCGAAAAAATGCTAAATAAATAAAGTGCTTCTTTGTGGCCGGATAATGCTATGAAACAAAACTTCACTTTATCTTTTACTAAATAAATAAAACATCAAAGTGTAAATTATGATAAGTGCTTGGCAAATTTTTTTGTTGGTTGTTTGTTTACTTTGCATTATTCACGGTTTTTTTCCTGTTTAGAAGCGGAAAAGGAATCTATGTATAACCTTCATTAAGTTACGTTCCCTCGCAAAAACATTGAAATTATGTGGAAAGAACTTTCTTTGTGAGAAAATACTAAGCAATTAATGCCAAAAATAGACTTTTTCTAATGAAATTTAAACTTGTTGTTTTTTTGCTTTTTGTAAGAATCTGTGAGGGGTAAATTAAAAGGCCATCATTAAGTGATTGATAAGGGTCTAAATCCTTTAATTACAAACTATTTATGTTTCTGTTAAAGACATTAATTACAGGTCCCACATTTATTTTGAACTCATTTGTTGTTATATTGAAAAAAAAAAATTGAGTAAAGAGTTATTATATTAAGGCTAAAAATAGGAATCAGACTATGCATATTATCAGGTTGCGTATAATTATTGTCGTTATGTATACGCCGGGTGGGGGAAGGTGAATTTATTTCTCATTAATGGTAGAACTTTACAGCAATATATACGGCCTTCATTCATGAATTTCCACAATATATCATTGAAATAATCGCTAAAACTTACTATTTGGAATTTTAAGGCATATTTTACAAAGAAGGCAACTTAAAACGTTTATAAGAACCTTAACGGTGGATTTTTTTCTGTGTTGTTTGGTCATTCATTCTCCACCGATATTAAGTTCATCTAACTTTTACTCTACTTTTTGGGACTTGTGAATGGTAGCTCTTTACGAAAATGTCTAAGGTCTTAGTCACAGAATTTCAATAAAGGATTTTTTCAGGAATTTTCTAATGACTTTGGTCTCAAATGCTTATTCATTTATAGGGACTTAAGTGCCTGACTCTTAAGCTATTTTAAAAAAAAAATTAGTCACGGGTTCCTTGTGAGTTTTCAAGGACATTTTAGCTTCACCGATGATGATTTTCCATCACTAACTTTGAAGAACTTCGTAGGGAGTGCGTTATTCGGGCGAGTCAAATGAGGGGACCGAAGATAAGCCATGTCTGGACTTTGTGCTGTTAAAACAGATCAAAGCCGTGGCTCGATGTCTTTCACACCCTTTTCCAAATGCTTTCTTGTGCCTACTAATATACTTTTTTATAAAATGTCATTGCGTATACATATTGTCGTTACTTATACGCAACCTTTTCCCTTCAATTGCCGAATTTTAAGGCATTCGTTCATGCATTTGTATTCTTTATGGATATTCCAGGAAATTTTTTGCCATCGAGTTTGAATTTCCTTAATTGATTTTGATGTACTTCTTATGAACTTCCGTCTATGAATATTACTCTGTTGCGTATAACTATTGTCGTATGTATACGTCAGGCATATTTTACAAGGAAAGCAACTTGAAACTATTGTACGTACTTTAACCGTGGATTTTTTGTGTGTTTTTGGTCATTCATTCTCCACCGATATTAAGTTCCTCTAACTTTTACTATACCTTTTGGGACTTGTGAATGGTAGGTCTTTACGAAAATTTCTAAGGTCTTAGTCACAGTTTTGTAGTAAAGGATTTTTTCAGGAATTCTCTAAGGACTTTAGTCTCAAATGCTAATTCATTTATAGGGACTCAAGTGCCGGATTCTTAAGCTATTTTATAAACAAAGTTACTCACGGGTTCCTTGTGAGTTTTCAAGGACATTTTAGCGCCATCGATAATGAGTTTCCATCTCTTATTTTGAAGAACTTCGTGGGGATGTGTTTATTCGGGCGACTCAAATGAGGGGAACGAAGATAAGCCATGTCTGGACTATGTGCTGTTAAAACAGATCAAAGCCGTGACTTGATGTTTTTCACACTCTATGATTTAAAGGGTATTGCTTTTTCAAATGCTTTCTTATGCCTTCTAATATACTTTTTTATAAAATGTCATTGCGTATACATATTGTCGTTACTGATACGCAACCTTTTCCCTTCAGTTGCCGAATTTTAAGGCATTCGTTCATGCATTTGTATTCTTTATGGATATTCCAGGAAATTTTTTGCCATCTATTTTGAATTTCCTTAACTGATTTTGAGGTACTTCTTAAGCAATTCCGTCTATGCATATTTCCCTGTTGCGTATAATTATTTTCGTTATGTATACGCCAGCCATATTTTACAAAGAAAGCAACTTGAAACTATTGTACGTACTTTAACTGTGGATTTTTTGTGTGTTTTTGCTCATTCAACAATATTAAGTTCCTCTAACCTTTGCGGTAATCTTTGGGACTTGTGAATGGTAGTTCTTAGTCACAGAATTTCAATAAGGGATTTTTTTCAGGAATTCTCTAAGGACTTACGTCTCAAATGCTAATTCCTTTATATTGACTTAAGTGCCCGATTCTTAAGTTATTTTATATAAAAAAAGTTACTCACGGGTTCCTTGTGAGTTTTCAAGGAAATTTTAGCGTCACCGATATTGAGTTTCCTTCACTAATTTTGAGGTACTTCGTGGGGACTGTGTTATTCGGGCGACTCAAATGAGGGGAACGAAGATAAGCTATGTCTGGACTTTGTGCTGTTAAAATAGATCAAAGCCGTTGCTTGATGTCTTTCACACCCTATGATTTAAAGGGTACTGCTTTTCCAAATTCTTTCTTATGCCTTTTAATATACTTTTTTGTAAAAGGTCATTGCGTATACATATTGTCGTTACTTATACGCAACCTTTTCCCTTCAATTGCCCAATTTTTAGGCATTGCATGAACTTCAATTGTGTATTCTTTATGAATATTCAAGGAAATTCTATTGCCACCGCTTTTGAACTTCCTTAATTGATTTTATGGGGATATTTTAGCGTCACCGATGATGATTTTTCATCACTAATTTTGAAGAACTTCGTGGGGAGTGTGTTATTCGGGCGACTCAAATGAGGGGAACGAAGATAAGCCCTGTCTAGACTTTGGGAAGTTAAAACAGATCAAAGCCGTTGCTTGATGTCTTTCATACCCTATAATTTTAATGCTTCCTTATGTATTTTAATATACTTTTTTTTAAATGTCATTGCGTATACATATTGTCGTTACTTATACGCAACCTTTTCCCTTCAATTGTCCAATTTTAAGGCATTGCATGAACTTCAATTGTGTATCCTTTACGAATATTCAAGGAAATTCTATTGTCACCGATTTTGAATTTCCTTAATTTATTTTCAGGTACTTCTTAGGCACTTCAGTAAGAATTTTTGTCGTACCTTTAAGTGCTTCAATCTCTAATATATTATTTGGTGTTCAATCCAAGATTTTAAGGAATTTTATTTCCCACAGTCTCCAATCACGAGTTTCCATAACGGATACTTAAATAATCTATGCTATATTTTCTCAGATATTTTCAATGAAATTCAATTTGTGATTTAAATGATATTTTGAAGAAAATTGCTTTAATTTTATGGTAAAACTTTGTTCAGTTACGTTTTGCGGTACCATGACCATTTATGCAAGCGGAGGCCATGCGAAGGTTGGCGTAGAATCCATATGAGAAACTGCGTTCAGAGCCAGATCCGTATAAACCAACACAAGTCTGGGCATTCTTATTCACCTCGGTGGCGATAGAACTGATAGTGTTTTTAAAGACTTCGTAGGTTTTAATAGGGCGGAAGCTAGTGCAGTATTAGCCTAGAGGCCCTTTCTGTAAGATTTCGCTTACTTAACTGTCAGGCTAGGGTATCAATAGATATAAAGTGATGTGTCCCAGTATGCCATAATTAAGATTTTACTGGGCTCGATTTTAATGCCCATAAGGGCGAAAAGTGTATGCTGCTGTCGCTCCTCCTGGACGCAGACCAGTGGGGCCGCCCAGTGTGGGTCAGTCATTGCTGGATTTATTGGTAGAAATCCCTTCCGAAAACACACAATTTTTACTATGGCATGGGGGTTTTCGAGAAAATAGACGGGACGTATCGTCAATAAGTTTAACATGTTTCTCGCCATGACGGATCAAACTATTTTGCACCATTCAGCATAGCAGCGCTATCATGGGATTACCTAGAGAGATCCTAGAGAGTGGTTGCTCTCCACAGAGCTCCCAGGTCTATCTCGAACCCACCTCTCGGTAGAAGGATGAGGTCTATCTTTCGCCGGAAAAAAAGTCTCCGGTCAGACTTCGCAGTTGACACTATTACCAGTTTTAGGTCCATACAAATCGGGACTGGTCGCCTAGCGCATAATAACTAGACCGCGGAATTCTATGCAAATGCATACATGCTTTGAATTGCCGTAGAGAAATTTGTCAGCAAAGGTCTATATTTTCATATAGCCACCATAGGACGGTACCACCCGATTTTCGGTATTTTCAGGGGTTTAGCCTCATTATCACACCGAAATGACTGAAAATGGTTTTCTTTGGGGCCACAAAATATTTCCCCAGGAATTTTTGGGTACATATCTAGGCGAGGTAACTCCCGATTTTAGGTATTTCGAGAGTTGTGGCCACAATACAACACCGAAATGGGTGAACTTTGGCATTTAGTCTTCGTTGGTGGTACAAAAACTTTCCACCTGAAAGTTTTCGCTCTAATTAACGTTTTCATATAGCCCCTATAAGAGGGTACCTACCAATATTCTGCATTTTGAAAGTTTCAGCGTCACTATCAAACCGAAATGGATGAAATTTGGTATTTTGGGGGTATACAACTTTCCACAGACAGGTCTTGATAAAGGCCTAGGTCTTCCTATAACCACCATAAGACAGTACCCCCGAATTAAGCTATTTTTTCAGCCAATTATTCATCCGAAATGACTGAAAATTGGTATTTAACGTCTGATTTTCGGTATGTTCAGGTTTTTTTTCAGCCTCACTGAAATGGCTAAAAATTGGCGTTTAGTCTTCTTTGGGGCCACAAAACATTTCCCCAGGAATTTTTGGGTACATATCTAAATTTTGATTTAGCCCCATAGAACAGTGTCACCCGATTTTCGGTGTTGCGAGGGTTGTGGCCACGATATCAAACCGAAATGAGTGAAATTTGACATTTAATCTTCGTTGGTCATATAAAGCTTTCCACCTGAAATTTTTCGCTATAATCCACGTTTTCATATAGCCTCCATAGGTACCTCCCGATTTTCCACATTTTTCCACATCATTAAAAACAAAAATGTACGAATTTTGGTATTTAGAATTCGTTGGGGGTATAAAACTTCCCACCAAAAAGTTGTCGATATAGGTCAAGGTCTTTCTATAGCCACCACAGGACAGTACCCCCGATTAAAGGTATTTTTCAGCCACATTATTCACCGAAATGACTGAAATTTAGTATTAAGTCTTCGCTGGGGGTACAAAACATTCTGGCAGATACAAAATATACCTTTCAAGAATCAGACAAAACAGGTCCACGTTTTGGTATAGCCCCCATATAAAGGTATATATTTTAAAGATTTTAGTCACATAAAAAGTAAGGCACGGCCAAAAATTTCTTCTTTCCTACTTGTTTCGTTTCATTTACGAAAGCCTTTTTAACTAACCAGCCTATCGTGTTGCATATGAGCGTATAACTGGTGTCGTTACTTATACGCACTACAGTTATATCAAAGACATTGTAAGGGTGAATTTTGAAGATTTTTGCTAGGGTCCTTAAGGCTCCGAGTCATGTCATTTATGTACCAATCAAGTACATATTTTTGATCAGCAGAAGTCCGAAAATTCTACCAAAGAGTGAAACATCAAACTGATGGCTTTGGTACAGGCACATCCTCCTGTAGAGACCAGCAAGGTAATCTGGTAACAGATATAAATAGCGTGCCCAGGATATGGAAGGAACATTTCTCCAATCTGCTGGTATCTAATAGCAGAGAAGACGACGAAGATACCACAGACCCAATCCCAGAAGATGGTTTTGAATGTATACCACCCGGCCAAGATGAGGTAAAGACAGCATCGGCTGAAGAATAATAAGGCAGCAGGATCCGATGGCTTTCCAGCCGAGCTGTTCAAAACCGGAGGCGACACGCTGATAAGGTGTATTCGTCAGCTAGTTACCACCATCTGGCAGGAAAAACGAGTACCAGACGACTGGAACCTGAGTATCCTGTGCCTCGTCCACAAGAAAGGAGATAAGACTGTATGCTCTAACTATAGGGGCATAAGTCTACTCCCTATTGCCTACAATATAGTGTCAGGGATAATGTGCGAACGACTAAAGCCTATGGTCAATTAAATGATTGGGCCATACCAATGCGGCTTTAGACCTGGCAAATTCACCATTGACCAAATAGCCCGCTGCGTTCAAAGGTATTCCAAGCCATATCTGAATTTGGTATCCCAGCAAAGCTCACCCGTCTTTGTAAAATGACTTTAACTGACACGAGATCCTCAGTTAGAATAGGAAAGAACCTCTCGGAAGAGTTTTGTACCAAAAGAGGTTTCAGACAAGGAGATAGCCTTTCGTGTGATCTCTTCAACATCCTGCTGGAAAACGTTACATGAGAGGCAAACGTCAAAAGAAGTGGCACAATCTACACCAATAGCCACATGTTACTTGCTTATGCTGATGATATAGACATCATGGGACGATCAGTAAAAGAAGTAACTGATACGTTTATGAAGTTGGAAGGAGAATCTGCTAAAGTGGGTCTGGCGGTAAACGGTGAGAAGAACAAGTTGATGGTGTCGACGCGCAATGCGTCCATTGAACTCGGACCAACTGTGGAAGTTGGTTCCAATAATTTTGAGGTAGTAAAAGACTTCGTCTACTTCGGCACCTCCGTAAACACAACAAACGACATCAGTTGTGAAATAAAAAGAAGAATTGTATTGGCCAACAGATCCTTATTTGGTTTAAGTAAGCAGTTTAAAAACAAAGCCACATCTCGTCAAACAAAAATAACGCTCTACAAAACACTGATACTACGCGTGCTGATGTATGGCTGCGAAGCCTGGGTACTTGCGCAAGCAGACATGGCAGTGCTTGGTGTGTTTGAGAGAAAAATTCTTCGAAAGATCTACGGAACAATCGGCGTTGACGCTGAATATCGACGTCGCATTAATCACGAGCTGTATCTGCTATATAACGACATCAATATAGTTAAACGTATCGAGATGCAGCGATTGCGTTGGCTAGGCCATATCATAAGAATAAGAATGGGCGAAGATGAACCCGCTAATAAGGCGTATGAATACATGCCACATGGCGGTGCACGCAGAATCGGCAGGCCTAAGCTTCGATGGAGCATACAAGTGGATGAAGAAATGAAAATGCGCGGTATTCCAGAAAGCGAAGCGAACAACAGAGAGAATTGGGCATCTTTTCTTAGTTCGGTCTATGGAACACATGTTCTGTAATGGGCCAGCTAAGTAAGTAAGTAGAAATATGATTCAATCTGGCTATATAGGTCAGGTGTAATTACAATTTGAGACTGGACTATAACGATGGGCTATATAGGTTCACGTTTTGAGTATGTTGAAGTTTTATATTTAAATTGCCGACATAAGCCCACGTTTTGGTATAGTTACCCCACATAATGGAATATTTTAAAAATTGTAAAGTCCCTAGTGGCCGCGCAAATGCGTAAACGTAGTCCTCCTATAAGCGTACCTCGT
Source organism: Musca autumnalis (assembly GCF_047663935.1). Lineage (NCBI taxonomy): Eukaryota > Metazoa > Arthropoda > Insecta > Diptera > Muscidae > Musca > Musca autumnalis. The sequence continues at coordinate 175,774,210 of NW_027412088.1, forward strand.
GATTTGACTTTTTTTTTAAATTTGCTGATCAATTAAGCTGCAATTTTATCCCTGCAAATTTAAAAAAAAAATCAAATCAGGAGGTACGGTTATACGAAAAATTTTGAACATAGGTTCACATTGCCGTGGTCCCTAGTGGTTAGACTAATTTTCCAGAAAAATTTAGACACATATCAGTATAGCACCCCATTTGTCCCGATTAATTTCATATTTACAGCGTCTCACAGTGGTCCCACATGTATGGAAAGAAGTGCCAAAAATAGTTCTAATCGAGTTAACGCCACGAAATTTTAAACATAGTTTTATAACGAGCCCAAAAGGAAGAAAAACAAATTTAATGGATGTAGGTCCACATTTGGGTGTAGCCCCCATATAAAGGTACCCCCCCGATTTTTTAATATTTTGACGATTTTAGACAAATTTTCCAGTCGATTTGGCTGTAATTTGGAATTTTGTGTTCTGAGGGAACAGCACACCACCTTGCAAGAAATGTTCAATATAGGTCCACGTTTAGGTATAGCTCCCATATAAACGTACCTCCCTATATTCGGTATTTTGACGATTTTAGCCAGATTTTCTAACCGAGTTGGCTGTAATTTTGTATTTTGACATCGGAGGGAAGATCATACGTCCGTGCAAAAAATGTTCAATATAGGTCCAAGTTTAGGTATAGCTCCCATATAAACGTACCTCCCGATATTCGGTATTTTGACGATTTTAGCCAAATTTTCCAACTGATTTGGGTGTAATTTTGCATTTTAAGTTCTGAGGGAACACCATACCTCCTTGCAAAAAATATTCAATATAGGTCCACGTTTCGGTATAGTTCCCATATAAACGTACCTCCTGATTTTCGGAATTTTGGCGATTTAAACGGCGTGGTATAAGGGGAATAACTTACAGAGTGGCAGATGGTGGCAGCTGGATTTCTTTTTATCGTAAACTAGAGACTTTCCCCAGTATTTTATAACAAATATGAACTTGTCCTTACGGGGCCAACATTAGTAAAACTGAACATAAATTTATAGCAATGATATTAAAAATAGCACAAAAAGTTATTTACAAAGAATTTATTTTTAAGGAACTTAGAAAACGAGTTTTGAATTGGTTTTTTCATAAGAATATTGTCAATGCCATCAACTATAAGCTTCATTTTGGAAATTGTACATTTACCTCTTAATTTTTTTTATAATTTCACTCATAAGCTACGAATGCTTTGCGGATCTTTTTTTCGTTTTTAAGGTACCACATACAAATCTCAACTTCTTCGACTTAACTTGGCATATTACCGCTGTAAATTGGCAAAAATAATACTGGATAATAAAAATTTAATGTGTTTAGAGAATATTTATTTCAATCGCAATCAAATTTGTCGACATACATTTTTCGATTTTTGTCCACGGGCGGAACCACAGTGCGTCTGCACTATTCCCTTCTGTGGAGGGTATACAAATTTCGTCCCGACGAATTAGTCCATTTTTTGTTTTATTACCAATTTCGCCATTTAATCTATAAACTATTTTATATTCTTCTTTCGCTATTTAATTATTTTTTTCCAGATATTCCTGTTGTTAGCCTGGAACTTGGTACAAATTCCATGAATTCAACTCTGCGTGAAGGTATTGATGTGTTTTTCGAATGCAATATCAAATCGAATCCGTGGGTTAATAAAGTCAGTTGGCGGCATAATGTAAGTAGAACGTGTTTAAAAAAAACATTCCCATATTAAAAAATGTTTTGCAATTTTCATAATACCAGAAGGAATATCTTTTTCACATTGCTTATTTAAAAAATGTATATACATTAAATGTAATACCAAACAAAATATCACATCATATTTTCCATCCATCATTATGCTCATCAAAGATTTCTCATTTGCTTCCGATTTTTTCATATGGCTTATGCCACAAAAACATTACAATTTGCTTCTTCAAAAAACCAGAAAGGGCGAAAAAAAAAACTCTTCTCATTTCACATGTCAAAATTATGCCTAATGGCTATAATGTTGAGCAAAGAAAATTGAGTAAATGATTTTCATTTTTTTCGGCAAAAAATATTCCTTCCCCATTTTAATAACAGAATTTGATTTAAGGCCCGAAGGCAACATATTGTAATTGAGTAGGAACTCTTTGAACACACAAAACGTTATCATATTTCTCAATATTAATGTGGAAAAGGAGGAATATGAAAAACATCATGTTATTAATTTCAATCAATTTTGCCTAAAAATTTTAAAATGGTGCATGTGTGCGTATTAAGTATGTCGTTACTTATACGCAACCGTTTAGTGAAGACGTTTTGACATATTTTAAAGCCTATTTTAAGGGATACGCTTTGTAGTAAATAGTGAATAATTTTAGCATATTAAATTACGTATTTTGTACTGAGTCCTGAAGTAATTATTTCAGATGTTTAAGTGGTTGAGAAAAATTGAAATATTTTATAAATAAAATAACGTAAAGAGTTATACATAACAGCTTCATGTCAAGAGATCTTGTGAGGTCTGTAGCCAATTTCTCGACATGTAGTATCCATAAATTCCAAGAAAATCTATAATCCTACTACGAATTTTGTTGCTAAGAATAAAAACATAAAAATGTATGTATCCTTTATCACGCTACATTGTCATGTCAACATTCCGTGCCTGTCTGCGTGCTTCCGTTTGAGCTTGTCTGTGTTTTTGTTTCGCTAAGAAATGCAAATAAAGAATTATGACATAATTAAAACTTAAGCTATCGATTAAGTTGACATCTCCGCTAGCACTACCAAAATAAAGTGTAAATTGTCAACACATCTAAAATGTTGACAGCAAAAAATGTTTGCCAACAAATGCAATTTATTTAAAGAAATTAAGAATTTGTCTAAGGATTTACATGGGGATTAAAATTGCATTTCATTTTCTTAAATATCAATAAACATGTCATTAAGAGAATGCTAACGAAACTAATAAATAGAAAAGAAATGACAGAAAGACACAGGCATTTCTGGTTGATGGTTATTTTTTAGTCATTTTCATCTATCAACAGCTGTCTCCAAAAAAAATCTTTGTGTCATGTAGCTCAATTAAACATTTCAAATTAAATTGTAACATTTATTTTCAATAAAAAATATTAAATAAGCATTTTAACATTTTGAACATTCACCTTTAAAAATTATTAATTTAAAATAATTTTGTATTAAATTGTTGTTTAACGTGTCTTTTGTCATTCTCTTTCTCAGGGCAACATATTGGAAAATAACATCACCGAAGGCATTATTGTGGCCAATCAAAGTTTGGTACTGCAAAATGTCAGCAGAGCACGCAGTGGCATCTACACGTGTGTGGGCAATAATCGTGAGGGTGACGGCGAAAGTAATCCCGTGCATTTGGACATACGATGTAAGTTGAAAAGATATTATTTGGTGAAATTATTGGAAGATTCAAAAGAGGATTTTCAAAGTTCTTTAAAATTGTATGCAACAGTTAACAATCTATTATAAAGGTTTAAATTTAGAATATAAAAAGAAATGTCAAAATTTTTAGTTTTGAAAATAGTTATGAATAATTACATTTAATAAAAAGGACACCTATTGCTCTTCTGCAGTCGTTTATAGGCTGAAGAAAATGTCTTAAGATGTTTTATAGATTTAAAAAGACCTCTTGAGATATACCATAGACAGAAGAATACCTTATAGTCTTCTATAGACGGAAGACTTTTGAGGCCGCTAATAGGTAAAACAAGACTTCGTGAGGCCTACTATATGCAGAAGAAGACCATTTACGACCTTCTAAAAACAGAAATAAGCCTCCTGAGGCCTTCTATAGACATGAAACAAGTGAGCCAAGGCTATAGTCGGGTCAGGGCCGAAATGTTATACCCTACACCACTTCCCCTGTGCATAAGCTTTTGACTGGTAAAATTCAAAATATTAAAATTGGGATAGCTTAGCGCCTTTGCTCTGAATGTCTTCATTAATAAAGGTCAATTGTATTGAAACGCGTTTAAGTGCATCGTCAGAATAACTCAAATAAAAAATGGAAAAGTGGGATGTATGCCAACCATCAATTATACAAAAAATTAAAAAATAGGACGTATTACCGACTATTGCTATATCTCCGTTATTTGGCCACATACGCCAACATGCTTTACATCATTGTAAAATGGGATTTTCTACTTTCATAGTCGGACTTTGGTTTTGGAAGGTCCCCAACCAATGCTGTGCTATTCGTCATTATTATTAAAATCGCAAAAATGAGAAGTTGTGTTTTAATAGCGGCTATTGCGATATCTTCATTGTTTTACCACCTACGACAACCTACAACATCGTTGCAAAGGTGATATTTTCTACTTTCATCAGCAGGTTTTGCTTTTGATATACCCCTTATAGAAGCGGAGATATTCGCTTTGAAATAAAACGTTGACTTTTTCTCCAAATAAGTTGTTTGCCCATTCCGACCCCTGAATATTATCCGACCATCACCAAAATCAATAGGCTTCTTCCTCTGTAGAACTCCCATTAACCCCCAAAATGTCGTGACGATCCGATTAAAATTGCGACATGTAGCGTGATTGTAAAGAAATTGAAATATGGGATGTATTAACGACTATTGCGATATCTCCGTTATTTGGCCACCTACGCCAACCTACTTTACATCATTGTAAAGATGGGATTTTCTACTTCCATCGTCAGACTTCGTTTTTGGAAGGTCCCCAACCAAAGCTCTCATATTCGTCATTATTATTAAAATCGCAAAAATGAAAAGTTGTGTTCTATTAGCGGCTATTGCGATATCTTCGTTGTTTGACCACCTACAACAACTTATCTTACATCGTTGCAAAGGCGATATTTTCTGCTTTCATCAGCAGGCTTTGCCTTTAATATACCCATTATAGATACGGAGATATTCGCTTTGAAATAAAACGTTGACTTTTTCCGCAAATAAGTTTTTTGCCCATTCCGACCATCACCAAAATTAATAGGCTTCTTCCCCTGCGGGACCCCCATCAACACCAATAATTTGGTGACGATCCGATCAAAATTACGACCTGTAGCGTGATTTCTTTAAAAGTGGAAAAATGGGATGTATTACCGACTATTGCTATATCTCCGTTATTTGGCCACCTACGCTAACCCACTTTGCATCATTGTAAAGACAGGATTTTCTACTTTCATAGCCAGGTTTTGTTTTTGGAAAGTATCCAACAAAAGCTGTGTTATTCGTCATTAGAATTAAAATCGAATAAATGAAAAGTTGGGTTCTATAAGCGACTATTGAGATATCTTCGTTGTTTGACCACCTACGACAACCTACCATACATCGCTGTAAAGGTGATATTTTCTGCTTTCATCAGCAGGCTTTGCCTTTAAAATACCCATTATAGATACGGAGATATTCGCTTTGAAATAAAACGTTGACTTTTTCCGCAAATAAGTTTTTTGCCCATTCCGACCCCTGAATATTATCCGACCATTACCAAAATCAATAGGCTTCTTCCCCTTCGGGACCCTCATCAACATCCAAAATTTGGTGACGATCCGATCAAAATTGCGACCTGTAGCGTGATTACAAGGTTTAGATGGACAGACGGACGGACGGACGGACTGACGGACGGACACACATAGCCAGATCGACTCAGCTCGTCGAGACATTCATTTTGGTATATATAAGTATGGGTCTACGACCATTATTTCGATGCGTTACAAACTTTTTGGCCAAAACCAACTTATAATACCCTCCCCACATAGTGGTGTAGGGTATAAAAAACCTCTTAAAGCCTTCTTAAGACAAAAGAACGCTGAGGTATTCTAAAGACAGAAAACGTTTTGAGATCTTCTATAGATAATGGAAGACTTCCTAAAGTCTTCTATAGACAGAAGAAGACCTCTTAAGGTTTTCTATAGGCAGAAGAATAACTCTTCTTCAGAAAAAGTCCTCTTATACATAAGAGGACTACCTGAAGTATTCTAAAGACAGAAAACGAATACTTGAGACCTTCCGTAGACAATCGAAGACTTCCTAAGGTCTCCTATAGGCAGAAGAAGACCTCTGGAGATTTTCTTCTGTCAAAAGAAGACCTCCAGATGTCTTTTTCTGTCAATAGAAGACCTCAAGAGAACTTGTTCTGTTAATAGAATACCTAAAGAAGCCTTCATCTGTTTACAGAAGGCCTCTGAAGGTCTTCTATTGACAGAAGAAATCTGAAGGTCTTCTATTGACAGAAGAAATTCTCAAGAAATCTTTCAAAGTAAGAACAATACTTTTTGACGTCTTCTATAATGAGAAGAATACTTCTTTAGGCCTTCTATAGACAGAAGAAGACTTTAGAGGTATTCTATGAACAGAAAAGCTTTAGAGGTCTTCTGCATGTAGAAGAGCATCTTTTAAGGTCTTCTATAAACAGAAGAAAGCTTCTCTAGGTCTTCTATTGACAGAAGAAGACACCTTCTTTTGACAGAAGAAAATCTCCAGAGATCTTCTAAAGTAAGAAGAACACCTTCAGACATCTTTTATAAATAGAAGAATACTTCTTTAGGTCTTCCATAGAAAGGAGAACATCTTAAGGTCCTTCCAAAACAGAAAAAGGCTTCTATAGGCCTTTTGTTGACAGAAGAAGATCTCTCGTGGTATTCTATAGACAAAAGAAGACCTATGGAGGTATTCCAAAGTAAGAACTACACATGTTGACGTCTTCTATAATCAGAACAATACTTTCTTAGGTCTTTTATAGGCAAAAAGAAGACTTTAGAGGCATTTCATGAACAGAAAAGATCTCCAGAGGAACATATTTTCAGGCCTTCTGTAAACAGAAGAAGGCTTCTTTAGGTCTTCTATTGACAGAAGGAGACACCTTCTTTTGACACAAGAAAACCTCCAGAGGTCTTATAAAGTTAGAAGAACACCTTTAGACCTCTTCTGTAAATAGAAGAATACTCCGTTAGGTCTTCTATTGGAAGGAGAACATCTTTTAAGGTCCTCTCAAAACATAAGAAGGCTTCCTGAAGTCTTCTGTTCACAAAAGAAGATCTCCTGAAGTTTTCTATAGACCAAAGAAGAACTCTGGAGGTCTTACAAAGTAAAAACAACACTTTTGACGTCTTCTATAATAAGAAGAATATTTCTTTAGGTCTTCTATAGACAGAAGAAGACTTTAAAGGTTTTCTATGAACATAAATGATCTCCAGAGGACTTCTGTATATAAAAGTACAAAATTAAGGCCTTCTCTAAACAGATGAAGGCTTCTTTAGGTCTTCTATTGACAGAACAAGTTCTCTTGAGGTCTTCTATTGACAGAACAAGACATCTGGAGGTCTTCTTTTGACAGAAGAAAATCTCCAGAGGTGTTCTAAAGTAAGAAGAACACCTTTCGATGTCTTCTATAAATCGAAGAATACTTCAGTAGGTCTTCTACAGACAGAAAAAGATCTCTTGAGGTCTTCTATATGCAGGAGAAGACTTATTGTGGCCTTCTAAAGGCATAAGAAACCCTCTTGAAGTTTTCTATAGACAAAAAAAGGTATTCTATCGGCAGAAGAGGCTCTCCTAAAGTCTCCCGTAGACAAAAGAGAACATCTTGAGTTGTTCTATAGGCAGAAGAAGGCCTCTTGAAGTTTTCTATAGCCAAAAGAAAACCTCATGAAGCCTTCTATTGAAGAAAGAAGACCACTTGAGTTCTTCTATAGACAAAATATGCCCTCTTGAGGTCTTATGTATACAGGAGAAGTGCTATTGATGCCTTCTAAAAACAGAAGAAAACCTATTGAGGTTCTCTATAGGCGGAAAAAGGTATTCTATCGACAGTAGAGGTTCTCCTAAAGTCTCCCGTAAACAAAAGAGGATCCCTTGAGTTGTTCTAGAGGCAGTAGAAGGCCTCTTGAGGTTTCCTATAACCAAAAGAAAACCTCTTGAAGCCTTCTATAGACCAAAAAAGTCCTCTTGAGTTTTTCTATAGACAGAAGAAGACCTCTTGAGGCCTTTTTTTAGACGGAAGAAGAACTCCTGTTTTCTTTCGTAGGCAGAAGAACACCTTTAGGGGTTTTCTATAGGCAATAGAAAACCTCTTGAGACTTTCTGTGGACAAAAGAAGAGCTTTTTAAGTTCTTCTATAGACAGAAGAAAACATCGTGAGGGCTCTTTCAGACATAATAAGACCTATTGGGATCTTCTGTAGACAGAAGAAGACACCTTAAAGTATTCTATAGACTGATGAGGACTACTTGTGGTCTTCTATACACAGAAGACAACCCTTAAGGTTTTCTATAGACTGAAGAGAACACCTTGTTGTCTTTTACATGGAAGAGGATCTGTTGAGATATTTTTTAGACAGAAGAAGACCTCCCGTAAGAAGACTTCTTGATGTCTTCTATAGACAGAAGAAGACCTCTTGATGTCTTCTTTAGACAAAAGATGACCTATTGAGTTCTTCTATAGACAGAAGAAGACTTCCTGAGGGCGTCTGTGGACAGAAGAATTCTTCTTGAAGTCTTCTATAAGCAGAAGAAGCTTTTTGGAGGTCTTCTATATAAAAAGAAGAAGACTTCTTGGGGTCTGAGTGAAAAGACCTCGCGAGATCTTTTATAGGAAAAGAAAACCCGCTTTAGATCTTCTGTAGATAGAAGAAGAACTCTTAAGGTCTTCTGTAGACCACAGTAGTCTTCTGTAGAAGAAAGGAGAGCACTGGAGGTCTTATGTAGCCAGAAGAAAACATTTTGAGGTCTTCTGTAGACCTTTTATGGTCTTCTGTAGATAGCAGGAGGCCCAAGAAGAAGACATCTTGGGGTCAGAGTGAAAATACCTCGGAAGATCTTTTATAGGCAGAGGAAACCCTCTCTAAGTCTTCTGTAGATGGAAGAAGACCTCTTAAGGTCTCCTGTAGACAGTAGTGGTCTTCTGTAGAAAAAAGGAGAGCTTTGGAGGTCTTATGTAGCCAGAAGAAAACATTTTGAGGTATTCTGTAGATTTTTTTGTGGTCTTCTGTAGACAGTAGGAGACCCAAGAAGAAGACCTCTTTGGGTCAGAGTGAAAAGACCTCTTTAGATCTTCTGTAGATGAAAAAAGAAGAGGTCTTCTGTAGAAGAAAGGAGACCTCTGGAGGTCTTATGTAGACAGAGAAAGACATTTTGAGATCTTCGGTAGACAGCAGGAGACCCCAGAAAAAGACCTCTTGGGGTCAGAGTGAAAAGACCTTGCGAGATCTTTTATAGGCAGAAGAAACCCTTTTTAACTCTTCTGTAGATGGAAGAAGACCTCTTAAGCTCTTCTGTGGATAACAGAGGTCTGCTGTAGAAGAAAGCAGAGCTCTGGAGGTCTTATGTAGACAAAAGAAGACATTTTGAGGTTTTCTGTAGACTGAAGACGACGTTTTGTGATCTTCTGTAGACAGCAGGAGCCCTTTTGAGGCCTTCTATTTGCACCATAAGACCTCTTGACGTATTGGCTTCTCTGTCTATAAAAAATTCTATCTATAGAATTACACAAGAAGTATTCTATATATAGAAGACCTCAAGAAGCCTTATGTCAAGAGAGCACCTAGAACTGTTTTAAAAACTAACACCTCTATTATGTCTATGGCAGACATCAAAATGTCGTTCTTCTAATAAGACCTCCTATAAGTCTTTCCCCAAAGACATCCACAGCAGGACTTCACTCCAAAGTCTCAAGTGGTATTTTGTCGATAGAGGACAAACATGGGTCTTCTTTATATAGAAGACCTCAAGGGGTTCTCTGTCCTATGCAGAACTCAAGAAGTCCTCTGTCCAAATAAAACCATAAGACCTGAAAGTTATACTTTTTATAGAAAACCTCAACACCAATGTCTATAGAAGACCTCGAGAGTTATTTTTTTTCGTACAAAAACTACCTCATACGAGAAATTTTTAGCAATAGAATATATCAAGATAGAATACCTCAGGAAAAAACAAACACCAAAATTTGTTCCGCCTTTTTAAGACTTTTGGGACCTATTCTTCTGTTTATAGGACACTAATGAGTCTAATCTTGCTTACTGAGAACTAACAATTTTGTCAACAAAAGAAATCAGAAGATCATCGCTTCTCTTTAGACCGTTTCAGGAGGCCTTCTTTCATCGATTGAAAAAGTCTTTTGTCTATAAAGGAGGCATTATTTCTATATTAGACCTCAAAAGTTATGTTTATTCAAAACTTAAATATGTCTCCCGTCTACAAAAAAGTGTCAGAAAATCGCATGTTGACTTCGGCCTTCAGATGACAACGCAAGAAATCGTCTGCCTACAGAACACCTATAGAAGTTCTGAAAGTTTCATAAGAACTTCTAGTAAAAATTACATAAATATAACATTTGCTAGACCAGGCTTTTTCTTGGCTTGAATTTTCAATTATCTTCTTTGTAATGAAATTTGTACAGCATCTTTTTAAAGACATTACAGAAACCTTCTCTCCCCCTCCTAATAAATTTACAGTCTATTTATTTTACAACTATGTATAAATAACACAAAGGAAATACATTCCAAGGCAGTTGTAAATAAACAAAACAGGAATCTTCCGGGTGTGTTATTATCATTTGTGTTTATTTTGTTACGTTTGAGTGAGTGTGTGTGTCTTTACAATTCATGCTTGGTTTGCTAGCGCTGACCATAATAGGCCGCCCCAAAAACAAAAGAACTCTGTGATATGTACTGTGTATATGAGATTATTTCCTTCCAAAGAAAATTTCCTCCTCCGTCCCTCCATGTCCCCTCTTCTCTTCTACTGGTCCAATGTGACCCAACATAAACCTGCAACAATGACAAGCAATTTGTTGGTCTGTCTACAATAAAACACCAAAAATGAACATTGCTATGTGGCCAGAACCACTAACACCAAAGTTGAGAGTATAACCACCACTCAACTATCACTACAACCACATAACCGAATGTGCAAACAACCATGAAACATGGAGAAGCCACATGGCTTCTCTATCAAGAGGCAGGCAAGCAACACATACAGCATTGTCAGTGTTCTCCATCATTGTCATGTCGTGGTCGTAAGGCCGGTCAGCCATACGGCCAGCAGCAGCCACATCAAAACATTTTCTAGGAATATTCATATGAAGTGATATAACATTTCATTGTTCTCTTTGGGTTGAGTGAAAGAAATGTGGCAAAGAGAAAGGTAGGGAATGGTTGGTTACTGGAGTCCCTTAAAGCATTATAATTTTCAGGGCTTTAGTAAAGCCATTTTGGGGACAACATTTCTTTATTGTGTTGTAAATTTTCTTATAAGGCTACCATTCACTTAGTTAAAAGGCAAAATGGGTTAAATTACAAAAATAAAAAAAGTTCAAAATATAGACAGTAATAAAAGCAAGGAGAACAATGAATTTGTTGTAGTTTTTTAAAAAAATTTGGAAAATGTCATTTTTTACAACATAACCTGTTTTGCTATCTTGCGTAGCTTGTCACACATGGCTTCACATAGGCTTTGCGAAGTAGTTCATTGTATAGCTGTTAGCTCCTTGACAATTGTGTTGAGGATTTCCAATACTTGTCTCAAAAGAAGAAGTAACAACATACCAACATCTGGTGGCATGTTCCTGTGGGTTGTAATTTTGGTGACTTTGAAATGAAATTTGCTACTCTTCACATGTAGGAAACATACTCCTTAGAGGTTCATGTTTTAAATCTGTCAGAAGGTACATACATATGTGTTGTATATTAAATTTGTTTTGAAATTTACATTAGAAATTTAAGCATTTTTAGTTCTTTTTTTGTGTGGTTCATATTTTATATTTTATAATTTAGATTTTATATTTTATATTTTATATTTTATATTTTATATTTTATATTTTATATTTTATATTTTATATTTTATATTTTATATTTTATATTTTATATTTTATATTTTATATTTTATATTTTATATTTTATATTTTATATTTTATATTTTATATTTTATATTTTATATTTTATATTTTATATTTTATATTTTATATTTTATATTTTATATTTTATATTTTATATTTTATATTTTATATTTTATATTTTATATTTTATATTTTATATTTTATATTTTATATTTTATATTTTATATTTTATATTTTATATTTTATATTTTATATTTTATATTTTATATTTTATATTTTATATTATATATTATATATTTTATATTTTATATTTTATATTTTATATTTTATATTTTATATTTTATATTTTATATTTTATATTTTATATTTTATATTTTATATTTTATATTTTATATTTTATATTTTATATTTTATATTTTATATTTTATATTTTATATTTTATATTTTATATTTTATATTTTATATTTTATATTTTATATTTTATATTTTATATTTTATATTTTATATTTTATATTTTATATTTTATATTTTATATTTTATATTTTATATTTTATATTTTATATTTTATATTTTATATTTTATATTTTATATTTTATATTTTATATTTTATATTTTATATTTTATATTTTATATTTTATATTTTATATTTTATATTTTATATTTTATATTTTATATTTTATATTTTATATTTTATATTTTATATTTTATATTTTATATTTTATATTTTATATTTTATATTTTATATTTTATATTTTATATTTTATATTTTATATTTTATATTTTATATTTTATATTTTATATTTTATATTTTATATTTTATATTTTATATTTTATATTTTATATTTTATATTTTATATTTTATATTTTATATTTTATATTTTATATTTTATATTTTATATTTTATATTTTATATTTTATATTTTATATTTTATATTTTATATTTTATATTTTATATTTTATATTTTATATTTTATATTTTATATTTTATATTTTATATTTTATATTTTATATTTTATATTTTATATTTTATATTTTATATTTTATATTTTATATTTTATATTTTATATTTTATATTTTATATTTTATATTTTATATTTTATATTTTATATTTTATATTTTATATTTTATATTTTATATTTTATATTTTATATTTTATATTTTATATTTTATATTTTATATTTTATATTTTATATTTTATATTTTATATTTTATATTTTATATTTTATATTTTATATTTTATATTTTATATTTTATATTTTATATTTTATATTTTATATTTTATATTTTATATTTTATATTTTATATTTTATATTTTATATTTTATATTTTATATTTTATATTTTATATTTTATATTTTATATTTTATATTTTATATTTTATATTTTATATTTTATATTTTATATTTTATATTTTATATTTTATATTTTATATTTTATATTTTATATTTTATATTTTATATTTTATATTTTATATTTTATATTTTATATTTTATATTTTATATTTTATATTTTATATTTTATATTTTATATTTTATATTTTATATTTTATATTTTATATTTTATATTTTATATTTTATATTTTATATTTTATATTTTATATTTTATATTTTATATTTTATATTTTATATTTTATATTTTATATTTTATATTTTATATTTTATATTTTATATTTTATATTTTATATTTTATATTTTATATTTTATATTTTATATTTTATATTTTATATTTTATATTTTATATTTTATATTTTATATTTTATATTTTATATTTTATATTTTATATTTTATATTTTATATTTTATATTTTATATTTTATATTTTATATTTTATATTTTATATTTTATATTTTATATTTTATATTTTATATTTTATATTTTATATTTTATATTTTATATTTTATATTTTATATTTTATATTTTATATTTTATATTTTATATTTTATATTTTATATTTTATATTTTATATTTTATATTTTATATTTTATATTTTATATTTTATATTTTATATTTTATATTTTATATTTTATATTTTATATTTTATATTTTATATTTTATATTTTATATTTTATATTTTATATTTTATATTTTATATTTTATATTTTATATTTTATATTTTATATTTTATATTTTATATTTTATATTTTATATTTTATATTTTATATTTTATATTTTATATTTTATATTTTATATTTTATATTTTATATTTTATATTTTATATTTTATATTTTATATTTTATATTTTATATTTTATATTTTATATTTTATATTTTATATTTTATATTTTATATTTTATATTTTATATTTTATATTTTATATTTTATATTTTATATTTTATATTTTATATTTTATATTTTATATTTTATATTTTATATTTTATATTTTATATTTTATATTTTATATTTTATATTTTATATTTTATATTTTATATTTTATATTTTATATTTTATATTTTATATTTTATATTTTATATTTTATATTTTATATTTTATATTTTATATTTTATATTTTATTTTTTATTTTTTTTTTTTTAATTTAAATATTATATTTTGTATTTTATATTTTCATTTAGAGGGATCCATACAATATTTAATAAGCTACGAACCTTAACATTTTGATCTAAATATACAGGATCACAGAGTTCCATGTATCCAAAAGTTAAATTGACATTCCATAACTTAATTCGGGTTAAATCAACTCTAAACTTTTTCCCTCTCCAGGCATTATAAACGTATGCTCCCATGAATTTCTGCTCCATAATATAATTTAATTTCTTCTTTTCTTTTACAATCTCATGCTTTGTTTATTATTCATGTGAATGACAAGGTCTCTTTTGTTTCTTTCTTTTATCATAACAGTTGCACCTGTCTGCCGGCAAGGCCAGCGCACTATTTACAGTACTGGACGACAGGAGATGGCAAAGGTTGCTTGTGAAATTGAAGCAAATCCACCGGAAGCCAGCTACATATGGAAATTCAATGCAACACTTGGTGAAACAATTGATATACCGGCATCACTTATAGCTGTCGATCGAGGACGTAGCATAGCCCATTATACACCGATGACAGAGAATGTAAGTTAAACCAGTTAAAGCTGGACTACACACATACGTACACACGGAAAAGAATGACACAATTGAATGTAGTAGTTCTGCTGACATGTCCGTAAGGATGCCGTGGACATGTAAACGGCAAAAAGCGATTAAAAATGTTTGTTTTCTTTTTGGCGGACACTAAAAGTCCCTAGAGATGGAAAGGATACATAAACTTAACTCTAACTGGGTGCCCACATACACACCTGCATATACATGGGCGTGTGTGTATTCATTCTCATTCATCTTCCAGAGAGACAGATTGATGAATCTTCAATGTTGCATTTATGAATGTTCGAGCCATAGATGAGGTGTGTGAATGCGGGTGCAGTGCGAGTGTTTTAGTCAGAGATAAACTACCTTTTTGCTCGCATGCAGGAAGTGTAAAATATTTGGTCTGGAAATTGAAACAAGCAGTTGAGATTTTGTAACCTGGAAAGAGGAGGAAGAATAGATGATGTAATGTGGAAACAGAACAGTGGCGACCTACTAGTACAAGAAGAAGAAACCATCATACCAGTTAGTCCTTTTGTTTTCTCATTTATGCCATACTGTGGCAAACAGTGATAATTATGTCACAGCTATAACCAGAAGCATTGTCCTGTTGCAATGCAATGACATCAGAAAATGTATCACGAAAGTTGACACTGATGACAGGGTAATGTAATGCCTGTCGCCATGAAGTCTGTTTGCAGTTTTCTTTTTTATAATCGTAAGGTGAAATTTTAGTTTGAGGAACAATGAAAAACTCTATTCAGCAAGGCTGAATTGAAGTTTTCCTGTGGAAAACACTATTCAGCCCGGCTGAATTGAAGTTTTCCTATGGAAAACACTATTCAGCCCGGCTGAATTGAAGTTTTCCTATGGAAAACACTATTCAGCCCGGCTGAATTGAAGTTTTCCTATGGAAAACACTATTCAGCCCGGCTGAATTGAAGTTTTCCTATGGAAAACACTATTCAGCCCGGCTGAATTGAAGTTTTCCTATGGAAAACACTATTCAGCCCGGTTGAATTGAAGTTTTCCTATGGAAAACACTATTCAGCCCGGCTGAATTGAAGTTTTCCTATGGAAAACACTATTCAGCCCGGCTGAATTGAAGTTTTCCTATGGAAAACACTATTCAGCCCGGCTGAATTGAAGTTTTCCTATGGAAAACACTATTCAGCCCGGCTGAATTGAAGTTTTCCTATGGAAAACACTATTCAGCCCGGCTGAATTGAAGTTTTCCTATGGAAAACACTATTCAGCCCGGCTGAATTGAAGTTTTCCTATGGAAAACACTATTCAGCCCGGCTGAATTGAAGTTTTCCTATGGAAAACACTATTCAGCCCGGCTGAATTGAAGTTTTTCTATGGAAAACACTATTCAGCCCGGCTGAAGTGAAGTTTTCCTATGGAAAACACTATTCAATCCGGCTGAATTGAAGTTTTCCTATGGAATACACTATTCAGCCCGGCTGAATTGAAGTTTTCGTATGGAAAAGAACTATTCATCCAGAATAAATTGGAGTATCGCTATGCTATTTGTTCCCTAATGAACCTCGTTTTGAACGCGCCATCAATTATCACAATTCAACCAAATAGATTTCCATAATTAGCTAAATGAATTGCGGTTAGCTGGCATAAATTTCAATTCTCCAGCCCAGAGATGCAGCATTAAATAGTCATTGGCATCCTCACGGCCTCATATTGTTTTGAAATGCTTTCCCGAATTCAAAACAGCGGCATATGTCACGCATTTAGAACACTGCAGCAGTAAACGCCTTTCAACTATCTATGTAACATGTTGTTGTTTTTGTTTTTGTCATTTACAGGACTATGGCACTTTATTGTGTTGGGCCAGTAATGAAATCGGCGATCAAACAGAACCCTGTGTCTATACAATTGCACCAGCAGGTAAGTAGAACATGTTTGCCAACAGAAATTGCTCTCCCTTAGAGCGTTAGACTCGATACTGCATTCAAAACACCATACCTGACGGACATGTTTCCTCATTGAGTTTTATGGAATCATGAAGAGGTTAGGAATCACTGTAATTTCAGTAACACAGTCAATCAAGTGACAAGGAGGAGAAGGAGGTTGTGGAGCAAAGTTAACAGACAGACGTTGTCAATCAGCCAAAGTCATTCAACCATTAATTAATTTCGACGATGCCATCGTTCGTTAGGTCATCTATCATGGGCTGGAAATACCATTGTGTGTGTGGGTGGTTGTTGTTTTTTCGGATAGTGGAAGGCAACCAGTCGTCTGGAATTCATTTTTCTTTCATTGGCAAAAACCATGGCGTGACATTAATCGTTATCGCGAACCTTAATGTTACTTCCTCCATTAAGGATGTTTGTTGCTATTGTTTGGTTGTTTATACTCTGGTGATTTTTGTGTGTGTGTTTTGTTTCCGGTTTATCAGGATTTAATATTTGTAGTTGTCTGTGTGTATAGACATATTCGCACCGGATGCGGAAGTCAACTATGCTAATGTCGCGGTGACATCACATAGTAACAAAAAGAACAATAGAGCGAAAACAATATTTGTTTTTTATTCTTTTTTCTTTAGAATCATATTGTAATTTTTCATACAATGTTTTTAATAAACAATGATGAGAGATGGGGAGGGTATTAAGGATGTGCTAAGGGAATTATGAATAACCGTTACAAAGTTCTCTAGTACAGACTCCTCCTAACGTAGATTGTGTAGCGGAGTTTGAAATTGCTTTAAATCGCTCTTTCAATGTGAACGCTTTTAGAAATCATCCAATGTCACTCTACTTACGACAGGTGCGGATGAAATCAGGTTCACCATAAACATATTGGTCGATGGTGTGCTAATTCCGACAACTAAATACCCCTAATATTAGGTGTAATGTAACGATAGCATGTTTAAATCGTCCGCGCAAGTCACAACTATTTGCGACAAGATCAGACGTAGAAACAGGGTCCTTTAGTCGCTGGCAGGCAGCAGTTGGGATGCAGACAAAGAAACCTTGTTGACCTTTTACAAAGCAATCGGTCGGTCTGTGGTATGCTATGTGGTGTCAGTTTGATAGGCAAATGTTAGCACTACACAGTGGAAGAAAATAAAATCCTGCCAGAATGTCGGCTTGAAGTCTGCAACAGGATGCCTCCTCATGACACCAGTGCATCATCTTCACGAAGAGACAATCATTTTACCGGTGCATATGTTGTTGATGCAGTTCCTGCTTGCCACAATCTAGTGGACATGCTTTCATCACTCAAACCATCACACAGATCTCCATGATCTAGAGAGAGAGAGAGAGAGAGAGAGAGGTCCAAGGGTGCAAACGAGAACATCTAGATTAACGAACAAATCAGTCAGGCCTGAATAGCATTCACACTGATGCAGTGTGAATGACATTGATAGATAGTGTAAACACCCCATAAGCTAACCACACTCACCTGTCTCCACAAACAGTCCATGTTATACAATTTTTAAATCTGAACATAGAGGAACAGAACCAGATAACTGAGGAAGATATACGAAGGAAAATATTTATGTTGCTACAAAAACAACAAGAGCAATCTAAGATATTGAAATGACAAGAAAGTTTTCCGAAAAATCAGTCTCATCCTGAAAATAATTCCCAAATACCTACGCACTAGGTATTAGATGTCTACAAAATCGTCAGTAATACACAACAAGTAAGCAAAGGTTATAGTCGGACGTGGCCGACCATGTGATACCCTACACCACTGCCCCTGGGAATTAGTTTTTAGCAAATCAAAATTCCTTTATAGAACAAATAAACATATTGTAAGAAATAACTTTGTCTATTCTGCCACCTTATCACATTAACCATGGGACCTACAGTTTATCGCCGAGTCCGAACGGCGTGTCCTAAGACACCACGTTTAGAGAAGTTTTATATGGCTAAAATACTCAGAAAATGTCGCCTTTATAGCTCCACTCTATGGAATAATATTAGAAACGAAGATACGTAATGATTTTTTTCTTTCTTTGAGCATATTAAATGTCTCCGAAGTCTATTCTTCAAAAATCAAACGGTGACAAAATACCCCTCAGTAATGATGATGACATTTTCTGAGTATTTCTGCCATGAAAAACTTCTCTAAATGCGGTGTCTTAGGACACGTCGTTCGGACTCGGCGATAAACAGTAGGTCCCTTATCATTGAGCTGGTATGAATCGGGGTGCACTCATTCATATGAGAGAAGCCTCCCTTGTCCCTACTGGGATGTTTGTGGAACAATTATGTATATGGTATACTTTCTAATAAAAGTTCCAAAATTGGTAAATTGACATTGGTAGCCCCTTCTGATACATCTATAAATTTTCTTTAAATATCAGGTTCTTTTTTGGAATACACCTAATATAAATAAATATATAATCCGCTGCAAATATACCCAATTACAATGCAATTTGCCAAATCTGACCATGAAATTTTCGACAGACGGACACTGCTCCAATTTTATTGAACACTACAAATGTTATATACAAATTTTCAAAGGGAACTATGTGAGTTTATTGAAGATCTATCGTCCAAAAAAATGCACTTGTACCATACATATGCTTTGAAATGCACGCGATTTCGTGTTTTTAAGGTATTTCGAAAATAGTTCATTGTGGATATATATTGTGATATCAATAATATATTTTAACCGGAAAAAAACAACTAATAATGAGTAGAAATTCAAATAATTTGCATGCAAACAAATTTATCCCTCTCAAAAGTATTCATATTTAATTATACGCCAGAAGGGGGTGGGTGCCTTAACCAAAATTAATATTTCAAAAAAACTTTAATGGTGGCGACACCGAGTGCATTTTGAAACCAGTAAGGAAAGGATCAAAGTCGGGCGGGGCCGACTATATGATACCCTATAGCACTGTGAATATGTAAAATATATATGGGAGCTATATCCAAATCTTAACCGAGTTCGATATAATTCCGCGAATTTATTTCATTCAGTCACACATTCCAAATTTCATTGAAATCGGACATATATTGCGTGTTTGGTACAGAAAATACGTGAAATCGGCCGAAAAAATATGGGAGCTATATACAAATCTGAACCGATTTCGATATAATTTCTAGACCGAGTTCACGCAAACAAACTTATATAGCGTCTTTGGTGCAGCAAATACGTGAAATCGGGCGAAAATATATATGGGAGCTATATCCAAATCTGAAAAAGCAAATCTCCAAAAGCAATAGCGTTCTTCCTATGGCTAAAAAAATTGTAGTCCCCAATTTTCAGCTGAATCGGACAAAAAATGCGACCTGTACATTGCAAACAAAAATACATGGACAGACGGACGGACATGCATAAATCGACTCAGAAAGTGATTATATGTATATGCCCAAAAGGAACTATGGGTCTATTTCGTTTCCTTTTGTATGTTACATACAAATTCACAAAGACATAATACCCCTTACCACAGTGTGGTGTAGTGTATAAAAAAAGTGGCGAAGCGAATTTCTCTATCATGATAGAGACAAATTGTAGCATTGGAGGAAAATGTTGTATTATACACAAAACCTATTATATATTAGGCAGTAGGCCCGTTAGTTACCCAGGAGCCACATTATTGCAATTTGCATCAGGGGAAAGGTCAGTAGTTCTTCTTCCATATGTAGGTTACTTTGCTGGTATATGCCCTCCAGGAAGTAAAATATGAACCAAATTTTAAATTGTTATATTTTTCATACAAAAGTAATGATCCATTTAAACCACTAGATAATATGAGATCATCATTCAAAATTGTAGGCATGTTCTTCGATGTAAACACTTACATCGTGCAAAATCTCATGACCATTGATCTATAATTGCGACCTCTAGCGTGCTTCTGATTACACTACAAACAAATAACAGGATATATTAGGCTGCAACTGTGTTATCTGAGCACTTAAATCAACATAATTGGCATCAATGGAAAGGTCAAGAAATGGCCTTCCAAATTTTATTTACAGGGGCGGAATGTATCTTCCAGGAATACATATACAAGCTGTATATTAAAAATTTTCACAATTTTCACACAAAAGTTGTGGTCCATTACAATAACAAGCTGCTCCTTTGTCATATACTCTTACCATTTTTAAAATTTCGAGGCGACTATTATTGCGTCCTACAGAGCAGATACAAAATCGGATAAAAATTATGTTCTTGGTCCATTTCACCCGCTAAATATTTCACGATCATCACCAATAACAATAGGTGCCTCTTTTGGTCTGAACCCGACCTCCATGCAAAATTTCGTGACGATCGGTCCATAATTGCGGCCTGGAGTTTGATTACAATTTATAATGGACAGACGGACGGACCGACGGACACACATCTCAAAATCGCTGTATCTCGTCGATATATGAAGATTGGTATAGCACATTGGGGGTCTAGGACCGATATTTCGCGGTGTTGCATGAATTTTTCCAAAACAAACTTATAATACCCTTTCCACATAATGGTGTAGGGTATAAAAACCCATTTTAATTTATATACATTTTAAAATAGGTGTAAATCGCATAATTATCATAATCATTTTTCCCCATGTGATTTTCATGTACAACAACACCATATCTTTTAAGGTGTATATATTTTTCGAAATTTAATTTGGACGCTAAGATGTAGCATCGGCTGCATCTTAGTGTTCAAAAAGCTATAAAACATCGCTAGTTAGCGCATGTTGCATACAGTTTTTGTCCGCATCCGATTTCAGTGTTCATCATGAAAATCTATATCGATATAGATATATCTATTTCAAAGCGATCAATCAAGAACCGTGGATGTAGCATCACACACTATTTTTTTTTTTTTTTTTGGGATAAAATGAATGTTGCTCCCTTAACAGTGAAGTTGTTAAATCTCTGTTTCCGCAAAAACGAAGATGTTGCACTAGTTTTTCCATTGCAGTGGAAACGACCCACGGAAAAAGCGATTTTCCTACTTTGGAATTTCTTGTAACTCGCGTTTTAGTATATGGATTTTTTTGAGGAATGATTTATTAGATCCGGAACGTAAAAACCTAAAATGTGCAACAGAGTTCGAGGTAATCGAATGACAATTGCAAATATTAGACCCAAAAAATATTATTTTTGAGAAAAGTGTTCGCACAAAATTTCCTGCAGATTTCTATGAAGCTGTTCAGACTACATTTACGATATATGTATCAAATAATTCAGAATCGCAAGTACATACTACAATCCTATAAATGAATTTTTGTAAAACCTGTTTGCGGAACGCAACTAGAAGGATATGTAAAAAAAAAACTCAGTAAATCTGGCTTAAAATGTCAGCATCATTTAATGGTAGAAGCAGATCAAATTTTGATGAAATGAAAATAATTTGTCGCTTAGCTTCAATAAGTACATTCTTTCTCATGATGGAATCTCTCAAATAAAACGCTTGCCGTTTAATTTTGCCACCACTTATAATTTAAATACAATCGTTTTATTTGAGAGATTCCATCATGAGAAAGAATATACTTATTGAGGCTAAGCCACAAATTATTTTCTAGTTTGAAGTGTATTTATTAATAAAACACTGAAAATTAATTTTTTATTTTTAATTTTTATGTAAATATTTTTTTTTTTTGACCACTGCAAAAAAAATTTTAGTCAATGGCCGAAAATGTAGATAAAAACTTTAGAATGCCTGAAATCGTGTGGTACCGTTATATAAAGGCTATACCAAAAACTGGACTGATGTCCATAATTTTTGGTGGGCGAAGTTTCTGTACCATTGAGAACTCCAAATGCCACGTTACAGACAATTCTGCCTAAAAATGAAGCTAAAATCCTTAAAACACTTGAAATCGGGTGGTACCGCTTTATGGGGGCTGTAACAAAACCTGGACCTATGTCAACAATATTTAGTGGAGAAGTTTCTGTACCATTTGGAACTCTAAATGCCAAGTTACAGCCAATTCTGCTTAAAAATGATTTTTTTTTTATATGTAATTTTTA
The DNA here is from genome assembly GCF_047663935.1 of Musca autumnalis. Lineage (NCBI taxonomy): Eukaryota > Metazoa > Arthropoda > Insecta > Diptera > Muscidae > Musca > Musca autumnalis. Next base: position 175,797,035 of record NW_027412088.1, read on the forward strand.
TTGTACAATGTTCAAATGTTCAAAAATTTACAATCCTTAAAACACTTGAAATCGGGGACTATACCAAAACCTGGACCTATGTCCACAATTGTTGTTGGGGAAGTTTTAGTCCCATTGGGAACCCCAAATGCCAAATTATAGCCTATTCGGGTTAAAAATGAAGATAAAATCCTTAAAACACTTGAAATCGGGTGGTACCGTTATATGGGGGCTATACCAAAACCTGTACATATCTCCATCATTTTTAGTAAGGAAGTTTCTGTACCAATGGGGGGTCCCATTGCCAAGTTACAGCCAATTCGGGCTAAAAATGAAGATAAAATCCTCATAATACTTGAAATCCGGTGGTACCGCTCTATGGGGGCTATACCAAAACCTAGACCTATGTTCACAATTTTTGGTGGAGAAATGCCTGTATCATTGGGAATCTCAAATGCCAAATGACAACTAATTCGGGCTAAAAATGAAGATAAAATCCTCAAAACACCTGAAATCGTGTGGTACCGCTATATGGGGTCTATAGGAAAAAATGGACCCATATTCACGTATTGTCATCCAAATCTGAAAAGTGTGCAAAGTTTCAGTTCGATTAGTCAACTGCAACTTCGTTAAAAATGAGTTACTAGATTTGAATTAAATCGGGTGGTACCGCTATATGGAGGCTATAGAAAAAAATTAACCCATGTTGGATTTGGTTTCCTATTCATGTATTTTCATCCAAATCTGAAAAGTGTGCAAAGTTTCAGTTCGACGGGTCAATTGCAACTGTGTGGAAAATTAGTTACCAGATTTGAAAAGCAACCTAACCTAACCCAAATAAAACACCGTAAAAACATTGTAGAAATGGACCAATATTGGTTTTGATTTCATATTCATGTATTGCTACCGAATCTGAAAAGTGTGCAAAATTTCAGTTCGATGGGTCAACTGCAACTGTGTTAAAAATGAGTTACCAGATTTGAACTAAACGGACACCAAAGCAAGTAAAAGAAAACACTGTAAAAATAGCCACAGCTTCTACGCAAATTATCTTTTAAGGCCAATATTTTTTGCCACGTCCAAAAACATTTCATTTTATCCAAAAATATTTAATTTGTATAATATATAATCCCAAGTCGCGTGTTTTAAAAGGATATTTCAAAATTTTCAAAAATATTGGTGATAATACTTTATATGGTCGCAAATGATTATTTCAATGCGTTACAAACGGAAAAAACACACTTAATATACCCTCCATAATATGGTGGAGGGTATAAGAACGTAACGCTTTTGGATAATAACAACAGTACAAGGGTTCCAATGCATAGTTTTTGAAGGATCTAGATCCAGTGGTATTAAAATCATGACTTTTTTTGGGAATTGGAAATCGATTGCAAATATTCTTAAAACTGTGGCTATGTGATCTCTTACATAATATCTAGATCTCGAATCCAAGGATTTTAAAAACGTGATGTCTTCTGAGAGTTTCAATTCAACATCAAGGGTTCCAAACGCAGAATCTGGGGGTTTACAAAAGATGATTTCTTTGGGGAATGGAAATCGACTTTAAGAGATCATAAAATTCTCTTGACATAAGTTTCTAAAGAGGAGATGAAAAAATAATCAAAATTGTTGTTATTTAGTGCAATGGTTCTATTCTCTTTTCTTCTTCTTTTATCTTTCACATTTTAATTACAGGTGAGCCCGATCCCTTGGTAAATTGTACCCTACTAAATCAAACATCAACGGGTTTTCAAATTGAGTGTATCGAAGGATTCGATGGTGGTCTGCAGCAAGATTTTATCATGGAAGTTTATGTAAATGGTACCACAAGGCATCCGAAAATCTACAAATCTAAGTGAGTAGCATTCAATCTAACATATTTTTAAAGCTTACCAGAAAAAAAAAAACATTTTAAAATTTTAAACAATTTCTCAAATTTCTTTTTTATCGTTCTCTTTTCAAAATGTCTGATGACTGCTGCTGCTGCTGTTGTTCATGCTGGCATCATTTTTCAAAAATGGCTTATATATCGGTTTATATCCGGACAATCTTTTGCTTTGGAAATGCCATGCAATGTTATTGCAAACACCATTACAATGGTGATTGCGTACAACAACGACAACTGCCACACACGCACACACACGAAACTCCTGTCACTTCAAATAACGTTACCATGAAATCATGCTACTTCAACTACATTTCGATGGGTGTGCGTCTCCCTCCCCCCCCCCCCTTTTTTTGGAAAAATGTATGCAAATTGCTATCTGCATTTGTTTTCCTTGCATTGCCTGACTTACTGCAAAACCACCATGCATCATCACCTCCACCGATCCTCGTCATCATCACCCCCGTTTGTGGCTGTTTGTTCGCTCGGCAAACGACAACATTTTTGCAAAAATTTAGAACACCTTATTTTGAGGTGCGTGGCCTGATTCCAGGTGCCGGTTATAATGTATTTTTGGTAGCTCACAATAGCAAAGGACGCAGTAATGCCACAATCCTGCAAGTCTATACACTTAAGGATCCTGAAAAGCAGACAGGTTTGTGGACAAACAAATATCTCCAGTTGTTACTAGTCTTTTGTAGTAGTAGTAGTTGTTGTAGTCTGTATGCGTTTTACGTTTTTTTTGTGCTAAACTTGTCATTTTCCGAACTTTGTACAAGTATGAATTGGTGGTCGTTCTCCTCATGTCATGTTAACTTGGCAAGTCGGAGGAGAAGAGGAAATTTTGTATTTTTGCGATGTGAATTTAAATCCTTCCAAAAACGAGTAGAATATTTTGTAGTTGGCATGCTGTAGGTTTAGAACTTTTAGTTGCTTTCACTAGGAATCAGCAGGGCTGGGACAATGATAAATTGGTTTTGAAATAATTTGTTAATATATTTTAAGTTATTATTTATTGTATATTCTTAGTCTGTAAGGAAATGAATCCCATAGACGAAATAAATAAATAAATAAATAAAATTGGATTTAAAAAAGGAGTCTAACAGTCATTAGGAGACTCCCTGCTTCCCAGCCCTGCTAAGAAAATGTTTTGATTTTTGTTGTACTTTTTAAAAATCTTTATATTTTTGATAAAATATTTTCAGTTTTGATTACTTACAAAAAGCATTTCGTTACAACAATGCCTTTGTTTAATGTGACTGTTCTCAGCACTTCAACTACCACCACTCCTTGTACACCTTATAATTTAACACCACCACCTCCAAAATCCAATAAGAAAAGTAAGAAATTGTGGCTTATTTTGAATAATTATTATGCACTTTTTATATTTTTTATAAAACTTATGCAACTTTGTTTACAAATGTGTTCTTTTAAACTTTGCAGATCAAGCTTGGTTGAGACAGGGGCTTTAATTTTGAAATTATTTACAATTAAACATATCTATAGGCTTATTTTTACCTTAACTTATGTTGTGTTTCAATTCCTTTTTCTTTCCATATAGATCTCTCTTTGGCCTATGCTCCCGTCATTGAGGATATACGTCCATTTCTGGGGATACTAGTGGGCATTGTTGTCAGCATCATTTTGGTAGCCTTCATTATTGTCATCATTGTGCGAATGCGCGGCTCATCGGGTAGAGATCGTAACAATTATATGCATGGTACTGCCACGGCTCAAGGACGCAATAATAATGGATTGGGTTCTCTGCATAATAGCCATGATATGCACAATGGCCGTGGAAATTGTCATGTGACAAGCAGTATCGATAGCATTGATAAGAATCCGGATATTATACCGCAAGGTAAGTATTAAACCCCTTATTGAACATTCACAAAGTGATTTATTTAAGGCATTAAAATCCCATCCTAAAGTCACTAAAGAATGACTTCTTGACGTCTTCTATAGACAGAATACCTCTTGAGGTATATAGATATGGGTTCTTCAGGCTATAGAATTCCTAAAGATTGCTTCTGCTGTCTGAAGAAGGCCTGGATATGTAATTTTCTGCCTGAAATAGAATACCCGAAAATGTCGTTTGCTTCCCGCTCTCTAAAGAAGACCAAAAGATGTCCTCTGCTTTCTACGAAATACCTCAAGAGGTTTTCCGCTGTCTAGAGAAGACCGAGATATGTCTTCTGTAGTCTAAAAGGACCTCAATTAGTCTTCCGCTGTCCACAGAAGTCTTTAAGATATATTTAGCTGTCTAAAGATGACCTGAATATGTCATTTTCTGTATAAAGAATACCTGAAAATTTCTTGTGCCTTTTAAAGAAGGCCTCTAGCGGCCCTCGGCTCTCTAAGAAAGAACAGAAGATGCGTTCTGCTTTCTGAAAATTACCTCAAGGGGTCGTCCGATGTCCAAAGAAGACCGACAGATATTTTCTGTAGTCTAAAACGACCTCAAGTAGTCTTCCGATGTCTAAAAAAATGCCTAAAGTTGACATCTGCTGGCTAAAGAGGGCCTGAATATGACTGTTTAAGGCAGACCCCACAAGGGCTTCCGCTGAAGACCTTAGGATGTCATCTGTTGTCTAAAGAAGACCTGGAGATGACATCTGCTGTCAAAAAGAGACCTCAGGAGGTTCTTCAGTCTATAGAATTCCTAAAGATTGCTTCTGCTGTCTGAAGAAGGCCTGACGAGGTCTTTTGCTATCTAAAGATGACGTCTTTTGTCATCTTCGTCATATGTCATTTTCTGCCTAACGATTCCGCTCTCTAAAAAAGACCAGAATATGTCTTCTGCTTTCTACGAAATACCTCAAGAGGTTTTCCGCTGATATGTTTGCTGTAGTCTAAAGAATGCCTCAGATAGTCTTCCGCTATCCAAAGAAGTCTTAAAGATATCTTTGGCTGTCTAAAGATGGCCTGTATATGTATTTTTTCTACCTAAATAATACCTGAAAGTGTGTTCTGCTTTCTAAATAATACCTCTAGAGGTCATTCGCTCTCTAAAGAAGACCCGAAAATATCTTCTGCTTTCTAAAACGAACTCAAGTAGTCTTCCGCTGTCTAAAAAAAAGTCCTAAAGATGACTTCTGCTGGCTAAAGAGGGCCTGAATATGTTCTGCAGTTTAAGGCAGACCCCACAAGGGCTTCCGCTGAAGACCTTAGGATGTATTCTGTTCAGAGCTCCGATTTGCTCGTTTTTACTCGCGAGTGAAAAGTACTCGCGAGTGGGAGTACTCGAAGAGTGGGAGTAAAAAGTCCGATTTGCTCGTGGGGCAAGTTGCCCCCCTCAACTTACCCCCCCCCCCCCCTGCTGTTTAAAGAATACCTGGAGATGCCTTCTGGCGTGTAGAAAGACCTATTGATGTCTTCTTTTGATGTAAAAAAACTAAGAGGTCTTTTTTGTCAAAAATTGACTTGAAGATGTCATATGCCGTAATACGAAGACTTCAAGATGGTTTTTGCTGTCTGGGAAAGACCTGAAGATGTCCAGAGAAGATCTAAAGATGTTTTCTTCTGCCTAGAGAAGACTTGAAGAATTTTCTTATTATCTTAAGAAACCCTGATGTTGTGCTCTTCTGCTTAAAGGTGACCTGATGATGGCTTTTGATGCCTTAAGGCGGTATCAAGATGTCTTTAGCTATTGAAAGAAGACCGCAAGAGGTCTTCTGCTTTAAAAATGATCTGTAGATGTTTTCTGCTGTCTAAAAGTGAACTGAAGAAGACTTTTGTTGTCTAAAGAAGGCCGGAAGATGTCTTCTGCTGTATAAACGAGTCCTCAATAGGTGTTTGTTGTCTCTAATAGACCGGAAGTGGTATTCTTCTGTCTGTGAATATGTTTTCTTCTATCTAGAAAAGATCCGAAGATATCTCCTTCTGTCTAAAGAAATCCTGAAGATGTCTGCTGCAATCTAACCGCAATCTAAATAAGTCTTTGGCTGTCTAGAGAAGGTCTGAAGATGGTCTGCTGCCGAAACAAAGCTGACGAGGGCTTCCGCTCTCTAATGGAGACCTTAAGATGTCTATTATTGTCTACGGAAGTCCTGAAGATGACTTCTGCTGTTAAAAGAAGACCTCAAGAAGTCTTCTGCTTTCAAAGCAGACTTGAAGATGGATTCTGCTGTTTAAAGAAGACCTGAAGATATCTTCTGGCGTGTAAAAAGACCTATGGATGTCTTCTGCTGTCTAAATAAGACACGCTGTGAAGACCTAAAGCGGTCTTTTCCTGTCTAAAACAGACCTTAATATATCATCAGCCGTTATATGAAGACCTTAAGATGTCTTTTGCTGTCTAGAAAAGATCCGAAGATATCTCATACTGTCTACAAAAACCCTAAAGATGTCTTCTGCGGCTTAAAGAAGACCTGAAGATCTCTTCTGCCATTTTAAGAAGGCCTCAAGAGGTCTTTCGCTGTTGAAAAAAAACCTCAAGACCACTGCTATATAAAAAACTCGAAGATCTGAAAATGTCTTCCGGCCTGTAAAAAAGTCACGTGTAAAAAGACTGGGGGATGTCTTCTGCAAAAGATTTAAAGGGGGTTTCTTTTGTTCTGGCGAGGTCTTTGTCTGTCTTTAAAATAACTGATGAGGCCTTCATCAGTCTATTGAAGATCTAAATAGGCCGAAAGAAGACCTGAAGAGACCTGTATATGTATGTCATACCCTGTCTATAAAAAAACACAAAGGGGTCCTCTTCAGTTCATTGAAGGCCTAAATAGGTCTTCTGCTTTAAAAATTATCTATAGATGTTTTCTGCTGTCTAAACGTGAACTGAAGAAGACTTTTGTTGTCTAAAGAAGGCCGGAAGATGTCTTCTGCTGTATAAACGAGTCCTCAAGAGGTATTTGTTGTCTCTAGTAGACCTGAAGTGGTCTTCATCTGTCTGTAAATATGTTTTCTTCTGTCTAGAGAAGACCCGATATCTCCTTCTGTCTAAAGAAACCCAGAAGATGTCTTCTGCAATCTAACCGCAATCTAAATAAGTCTTTGGCTGTCTAAAGAAGGTCTGAAGATGGTCTGCTGCCGAAACAAAGCTGACGAGGGTTTCCGCTTTCTAATGGAGACCTTAAGATGTCTGCTATTGTCTACAGAAGTCCTGAAGATGACTTCCGCTGTCAAAAGAAGACCTCAAGAAGTCTTCTACTGTCAAAAGAAGACCCCAGGAAGTCTTCTACTGTCATAAGAAGACCTCTAGAAGTCTTCTGCTTTCAAAGCAGACTTGAAGATGGATTCTGCTGTTTAAACAGGACCTGAAGATATCTTCTGGCGTGTAAAAAGACCTATGGATGTCTTCTGCTGTCTAAATAAGACACGATGTGAAGACCTAAAGCGGTATTTTCCTGTCTAAAACAGACCATAATATATCATCTGCCGTTATATGAAGACCTTAAGATGTCTTTTGCTGTCTAGAAAAAATCCGAAGATATCTCCTACTGTCTACAGAAACCCTAAAGATGTCTTCTGCTGCTTAAGGAAGACCTGAAAATCTTTTCTGCCGTCTTAAAAAGGCCTCAAGAGGTCTTTCGCTGTTGAAAGAAGACCTCAAGACCTCTTCTTTATAAAGGAAACTTGAAGATCTGAAGATGTCTTCCGGCCTGTAAAAAAGTCACGTGTAGAAAATACTGGGAGATGTCTTCTGATGTCTAGAGAAGATCAGAAGATGTTTTGTTCTACCTATAGAAAAACTGAAGATGTCTCCTACTGTCTAATGAAACCCTGTCTAAAGAAACTCTGAAGATGTCTTCTGCTGTCTAAAGAAGTCCTCTGCTATCTAAAGAAGCCCTCAAGAGGTCTTCTGTTTAAAGAAAAGACCTGTAAATATTTTATGCTGCCTAAAAGAGACCTGAAGAAGACTTTTGTAGTCTAAAGAAGAATGGATGTCCTCTGCTGTATACATGAATCCTCAAGAGGTGTTTTCTGTCTCTAAAAGATCGGAAGTGGTCTTCTTTGTCTGTAAAAGACATCAAGACCTAAAGAGATCTTCGTCTGTCTCTTAAAGGCCTGAAGAGGTCTTCTCCTGTGTAAAGAAGCCTTGAAGCGTCCTTTTTTGTCTGTAAAAGATTTAAAGCAGTGTTCTTCTGTCTGTAAAAGATCTGAAGAGGTCTTCTTCTGTCTTTAATAGACCTCATGAGATTTTCTTCAGTCTATTGAAGACCTAAATAAGTCTTCGGAAAGAATATCTGAAGAGATTTTCTTCGGCCTAAAGAAGACCTGAAGAGGTCTTCTTCTGCCAAAAGAAGACCTAAATACACAATCCACTGCCTATATAAACCCTGAAGGGTCTACTGTCTAAAAAATACCTCAAGACATTTTTTCGGCCCAAAGAAAACCTGAAGAGTACATCGTCTTCGTAAAGTCTTGAAGAGGTCTTATTCTGTCAAAAGAAATCCTGAATATGCCATTCTCTACCTATAGCAAGCCTGAAGAGGTCCTCTTCTGTCTATAGAAAATATCATAGGTCTTCTGCTGTATAAGGAAGACTTGAAAGGGTCCTCTGTTGTCTAAGAACTGCCTGAGAGTATATTCTGCTACCTAAAGTAGACCTGAAGGGATTTTCATCTGTCGACATAAAACCTGAAAATGTCTTCTTCCTTCTATAGAAGACCTGAAGTTCTATTCTTCTGTGTGCGGAAGACCGGGAGAGGCCTTTTGCTGTCTAAAGGAGGCCTGATGGATGAGGTCTTTTTCTGTCTACAGAAATGTGGGGAGGCCGTACTCTATCTACAGAAAACTTGGAAAAGTTTTATTCTATTTATAGAAGACCTGAAGAGGCCTTCTTCAGCCTAAAGAAGATCTGAATATGTCATCCTCTGCCTATAGAAAACCTGAAGGGTCTACTGTCTTAAGAATACCTCAAGACATTTTTTCGACTCAAAGAACCTGAAGAGCACATCTTCTTCGTAAAGACCTGAAGAGGACGTCTTCTGCCTAAAAAGACCTTAATATGTCATCTTCTACCAATAGAAAACCTGAAGGGGTTCTCTTCTGTCTCTAGACGATCTCCACAGGTCTTCTGCTGTCTATGGAAGACATGAGGAGGTCCTCTGCTGTCTAAGAATTACCTGAAAATGTCTTCTGCTATGTAAAGTAAACCTGGACCAATATCCTTCATCCGACATAAAATCTGAAAAGGTCATCTTCTTTCTATAGAAGACTTGAAAGTCTGATCTTCTGTATATGGAAGACTTGAGGAAGTCTTCTGCTGAATAAAAGAGGCCTAATGAGATGTTCTTCTACCAAAAGATAACCTAGAGATATCTTTTTCTGTCTATAAAAGACTTGTAGAGGCGTTCATCTGTATAAAAAACAATCTGAAGTGCTCTTCTTCTCTCTATAGAAGACCTGAAGAAACCTTCTGATAACTTAAAAAGATCTGAAGAAATCTTCTGTAGTTTTAAGAAAGCCCAAGGATATCGTGTGTCTACAGAAAACCTGAAGAAGGTTTTTTGCTGCCCAGAGAAGGCCTGAGGAGCTATTCTGCTATATAAAGCACACCTGAAAAACTCCTCTTCTGTGTATGGAAGACCAGTTGCAATACTGTTCAGTCTGCTAAAGACCTGAAGAGCTTTTCCTTTGCCTATGGGCAGAAGGGATCTTCTTTTGTCCATAGAAGACCTGAACAGGTCTTATTTTGTCTAGGAAAACCTGAAGAAATCTTCTTCTTTTTATAGAAGAACCGAAGAGGCCTTCTTTTATGTCAGTGATGGCCACCAACAACAACTTTCCTATGCCCGCGGGCATAAGACACACACGAACACTGTAAACACATTCGTTCGGTTAACGCATTGTTTACGTTTCCACTCACACTAGCGCAAGTTATAATCTGCAAATGTGTGTTTTTGGCCATCACTGTTTTATGTATAGAACACAGGAAGAAGTATTTTTTTCCTATAGTAGACCTGAAGAGGTACTCTGCTTTCTAAACAATATGTCTTCTGTGTTCAGAAAACCTGAGGAGGTATTTTTTCCTTTGACCTCTTCAGATCTTCTGCTGTCTATACAAGAGAAATCGACTTATGTCTATGGAGGACCTGAGGAAATTTTTTTTCTGTCTGTAAAATCCTGAAAAGGTCTTCTTCTAACAAAAAAATCTGAATGGGTATTCTATAGAAGGTCTGAAGAGATCTTCTTTTGTCTAAAAAAGACTTAATGAAATTTTCTTCTTTGCTAAAGAAGACCTGAGGAGCTCTTCTTGTGTCTATAGGAGATGTCCTTAACCCGTGATTTCCTTATGGAATAAAACATCCATCCTGAATTCCCCTAACCTTAGTTTCTTTACTAGAGCTTCCCAACAGACGTTTCAAACAAAAACTTAAAAATCCCTTCCTAGAGTCCTCAAAACGTGGTTTCTTTGAGTAACTAAAAATCCCTGGCTATAGCCTTCAAAGTGTCCTCAAAACGTGGTTTCTTTAAGTAACTAAAAATCCCTGGCTATAGCCTTCAAATTGTCCCCAAAACGTGGTTTCTTTATGTAACTAAAAATCCCTGGCTACAGCCTTCAAAGTGTCCCCAACACCTGATTTCTTTAAGTAACTAAAAATCCCTGGCTATAGCCTTTAAAGTGTCCTCAAAACGTGGTTTCTTTAAGTAACAAAAAATCCCTGGCTATAGCCTTCAAAGTGTCCTCAAAACGTGGTTTCTTTAAGTAACTAAAAATCCCTGGCTATAGCCTTCAAAGTGTCCTCAAAACGTGATTTCTTGAAGTAACTAAAAATCCCTGGCTATTGCCCTCAAAGTGTCCTCAAAACGTGGTTTCTTTAAGTAACTAAAAATCCCTGGCTATAGCCTTCAAAGTGTCCTCAAAACGTGGTTTCTTTAAGTAACTTAAAATCCCTGGTTATAGCCTTCAAAGTGTCCTCAAAACGTGGTTTCTTTGAGTAACTAAAAATCCCTGGCTATTGCCCTCAAAGTGTCCTCAAAACGTGGTTTCTTTAAGTAACTAAAAATCCCTGGCTATAGCCTTCAAAGTGTCCTCAAAACGTGGTTTCTTTAAGTAACTTAAAATCCCTGGTTATAGCCTTCAAAGTGTCCTCAAAACGTGGTTTCTTTAAGTAACTAAAAATCCCTGGCTATAGCCTTCAAAGTGTCCTCAAAACGTGGTTTCTTTAAGTAACTAAAAATCCCTGGCTATAGCCTTCAAAGTGTCCTCAAAACGTGGATTCTTTAAGTAACTAAAAATCTCTGGCTATAGCCTTCAAAGTGTCCTCAAAACGTGGTTTCTTTAAGTAACTAAAAATCCCTGGCTATAGCCTTCAAAGTGTCCTCAAAACGTGGTTTCTTTAAGTAACGAAAAATCCCTGGCTATAGCCTTCAAAGTGTCCTCAAAACGTGGTTTCTTTAAGTAATCCTTTAAATGTTCCACTTCCCTTTCCCATTTCAGATGGTCACGATGAAGATGATGAATGGACGACGAGTGCCCACAATCATGCCTTTGCCACAGCCGCCATGGCCGAACAGAATGCTGTCATCACCTCATCGACTACCTATGATCACATTATACCCACATATGCTGTAGTGGATAAGAAATCCCAAACGCAACATTTACAACAATTGCAACAGCAACAACAACATCAGCAGCAAACTCAGCAAATGTCAGTGCAACCTCCGCCATCACATCATGGACAATATTTGCAATATAATACCCTGATACCGGCTAGTAAAATGGCTGCCTATGGTGCTCAGCAGCAGCAGCAGCAACAACAAACAGGCAATAAGGTAAGTTTTTGATTATATTTTTAAATCTCCTCCAAATAACTCAACTATGTACATATATATACATACATAGTCATATACATATGTGTGTATGTGTTGGTTATTTTGCTAAAATAAAGCGGCTTAAATGCAAAACAAATAAACCTCAAAAATTTAACACTTAGTTTTTAAGTTTTATTTTAGTTGTTGGGTTATTTGTTTGGTATTCAGCCATTAAATGATAAAATGTGTTCATTAAGCAATAAAAGTGGGAGAACATTGCCCGCAGGCCAATCTAGATTTGGGCTTTTAATGAACTTTTTTTTGTGTGTCGACACAAACAGGACATTTTAGCTTCAAACCAAATTGTTGTTATGGCTGGGAACAATAACAACAAGAGCAACTAAAACTCTAATAAACAAACAATAAAACCGCACACACACACACACACTTTGACATTTAAAGGGATACACATGCAAAACTAAATATACATACAGACAATTAAGCAGAGACGTAGCTAGAAAGAGATGTCATGTAACAGTAGGCCGTTTGAGGTCTCTTGTAGGGAGAAGAAGACTCCCCAGGTCTCCTTAAGGCAGGGTTCTCCCACTTGAGGCATTATTTATACATACAGGAGAATAGCACTTTGATCTTCCATAGAAAGAAAACGACCCCCTAAGGTATTTTAGAGATGGTCTTTGAGAAACAGACGAACAAATCTTCAAGTATTCTGTAGACAGAAAAATACTCCCTATGGCCTTCTTTAGACAGAAAAATCTTCTCAGGTCTTCTTTAGACAAAAGTTCTTCTAAAAACAGAAAGGGTCCTATTGACGTCTTCCACTTATAGATTAGGCCAATTATAGACTGCAGATGAACTCTGAAGTTCTTCCAAATACAAGAAAGACTTACGCAGATCTTCAATAGACATATAAAGTCCTCCTGATGTCTTCGATAGACAGAAGAAGACCCCTTTAGGTCTTGTATAGACAGAAGACAACTTCCTCATGTCTTCTATAAAAAGTAAGTCTTTTGGCCTTCAATTGGTTAAAGAAGACCCCTTCAGGCTTTCTTCACACTGTAGAAGACTTCTTAAGGTATTCCAAATATAAAGAAGATTTCTTTAGGTCTTCTATAGACAGAAAAAGACCCTTTCTGGTGTTCTATAGACAGAAGAATACCCTTTCTAGTGTTATTCAGACAGAAGAAAACCCTTTCTGATGTTCTATGAACAGAAGATGAACTCTTCAGTTCATCTGCAGACTGAAGAAGACTTCTCCAAGGTTTCCATAGAATGAAGGAGACCTCTTCATGTCTCCTACAAGCTAAAGAAGATGCTTTCATGTCTTCTATAAACTGTAGAAGACCTCTAAAGGTCTTCTTTATATGGAAAATAACTATTTTGATCTACAGTAGTCTGAAGAGGACTCGTCAGGTTTTCTATAGACTGCAGAAGACATCTTAAGGTCTATCCAATACAACAAAGACTTCTGCAGGTCTTTTGTAGGCAGAAGAAGACTTTGTAAGTCTTCTAACGACAGAAGAAGACCTATTCAGGTTTTCGATAAACAGAAGAAGACCTCTCAATGTCTTCTATAGATAGAATAAGTCCTATTCAGGTTTTCTACAGGCAATTCAGGTCATCTATAGACTACAGAAGACCTATTAAAAATTTTCAAATACAATGAAGAGGGCTTCATCAGGTCTTTCATAGACAGAAGAAGACCTAGTTCGGTCTTTTAATGACAGAAAAAAGCATCTTCTGGTCTTCTTTAGCCAAAATGAGACTTCTTCAGATTTTTGTAGTTAGAAGAAGCCGTCCTTATGTCTTCCATAAATTGTTGAAGCCCTCTTCAGACCGTCTATAGACTGCATAAGGTCTTCTAAATACAACAAGGACTTCTTCAGGTCTTTTGTAGGTAGAAGAAAGCTTTACAAGTCTTCTAACGACAGAAGAAGACCTCTTCATGTTTCTTGTAGACAGAAGAAGATCTGTTCAGGTTTTCGATATAGAGAAGTAACTCTCCTCAGGTCTTCTGTAGGCAGAAGAAGACCTCTCAATGGCTTACGTAGACAAAAGAGACCTCTTCAGGTCTTTTGCAGACAGGTCAGTCCATCTATAGACTGCAGAAGACATGTTAGAGTCGTCCAAATACAATGAAGACTTCTTCAGGTCTTTTATGTTGTAGAAGACCTCTAAAGGCATTAAAAACGAACTCGTTTGATCTTCAGTAGGCTAAAGAGAACTTCTTCAGGCCTTCTATAGACTAATCATCTGAAGGTCTTTCAAATACAACAAAGACCTCTTCCGGTCTTTTATAGGCAGAAGAAGACTTTCTATGTCTTGTAACGTCAGAAGAAGGAGAACTCTCCTCAGGTCTTCTGTAAGCAGAAGAAGACCTCTCAATGTCTTACGTAGACAGAAGAGCCGAGCCCTCTTCAGGTCTTCTACAGATATGTCAGTTTATCTATAGACTGCAGAAGACCTGTTAGAGTCGTCCAAATACAATGAAGACTTCTTCGGGTCTTCTATAGGCAGAAGAGGGCTTCATCAGGTCTTCTATAGACAGAAACAGACCTATTTCGGTCTGTTAACTACAGAAGAAAGCCTATTCAGGCAGAAGAAGATACTCTAAGTCTTTAAACGACAGAAGAAGACCTCTTCAGATCTCCTGTGGACAAAAGAAGACTTCTTCAGGTATTCGACAAACAAAAGAACCCTCCTCAGGTCTTCTGCAGACCGAAGCAGACTTGTCAATATCCGTCATAGACAGAAGAAGACCTCTTCAGGTCTGCTGCATACAAGTCAGGTCATCTATAGACTGCAGAAAACGCGTTAAAATCTTCCAAATACAATGAAGACTTCTTCAGGTCTTCTATAGACAAAAGGAGACTTATTCAGATTTTTATAGATAGAAGGAGCCGTCCTTAGGTCTTCTTTAAATTGCAGAAGCCCTTTGAAGGCCTTCTTTACATTGAAAACCAACTATATTGATCTTCAGTAGACTGAAGAGGACCTCTTCAGGCTTTCTATAGACTGCAGAAGGCATCTTAAGATCTTCCAAATACAACAAAGACTTCTTCAGGTCTTTTGTAGGCAAAAGAAGACTTTATAAGTCATCTAACGACAGAGGAAGACCTCTTCAGGTTTCCTGTAGACAGAACAGACCTTTTCAGGTTTTCGATAAACAGAAGAAACTCTCCTCAGGTTTTCTGTAGGCAGAAGAAGAGCTCTCAATGTATTTCATAGACAGAAGAAGACCTCTTCAGGGCTTCTACAAAGAAGACTTCTTCAGAAGAAAACTTATTTCGGGTTTTAAAGACAGAACAAAACCCCTTCAGGTATTCTCTAGAGAGAACGGGACTTCTTCAGATTTTTATTGATAGAATAAACCGTCTTCAGGTCTTCTATAAATTGAAAACCAACTCTTCTGATTTTAAGTAAGCTGAAGAGGACTTCTTCAGGCCTTCTATAGACTGCAGAAGACCTTTCAAGGTCTTCTAAATTCAAGAAAGACTTCTTCAGATCTTCTGTAGGCAGAAGAAGACTTTCTAAGTCTTCTAACGACAGAAAAAACTCTTCAGGTCTCCTATAAACAGGAGAAGGGCTCTTCAGGTTTTCCATAAACAAAAGAAACCCTCCTTAGGTCTTCTGTAGAACGTAGAAGACCTGTCAATGTCTTGAATAGACAGAAGAAGACATCTTCAAGTCTTCTATTAAAAGGTCAGGTCATCTATAGACTGCAGAAGACCTGTTAAAGTCTTCCAAATATAATGAAGACTTCTTCAGGTCTTCTATAGGCAGAAGAAGGTTTTATCAGGACTTCTATAGACAGAAGAATACCCATTTAAGCCTTTTAACGACAGAAGAAAGCCTCTTCAGATCTTCTATAGACAGAAGGAGACTTCTTCAGATTTTTATAGAAAGAAGAAGCCGTCCTCAGATCTTCTATAAACTGTAGAAGACCTCTATAGGCATTATTTACATTAAAAACCAACTCGTTTGATCTTCAGTAGGCTGAAGAGAATTTCTTCAGGCCTTCTATAGACTGTAGAAAGCATCTGAAGTTCTTTCAAATACAACAAAGACTTCTTCCGGTCTTTTATAGGCACAAGAAGACTTTCTAAGTCTTCTAACGACAGAAAAAGCCTCTTCAGGTCTCCTGTAGACAAAAGAAGACCTCTTTATGTTTTCGAAAAACAGAAGAAATCCTCCTCAGTTCTTTTGTAGACTGAAGAAGACCGCTCAATGTCTACCATAGACAGAAGAAGACTCATTCCAGTCTTCTACAGTCTAGTCAGGTCATCTATACACTGCAGAAGATTTGCTAAAGTTTTCAAAATACCATGAAGACTTCTTCAGATCTTCTACAGGCAGATACGGGCTTCATCAGGTCTTCTATAGAAAGAAGAAGACTTATTTCGGTCTTTTAACGACAGAAAAAAGTCTCTTCAGGTCTTCTATAGCCAAAAGGAGACTCCTACAGAGTTTTGTAGATAGAAGAAGCCTTCCACAGGTCTTCTATAAATTGTAGATGCCCTCTAAAGGCCTTCTTTACATTGAAAACCAACTTTTTTGATCTTCAGTAGGCTGAAGAGGACTTCTTCAGGCCTTCTATATACATTATAACTATATAAGACAGAAGAGGGGCTCTTCAGGGCTACTATAGACAGAAGAAGACCTCTTCAAGATTTCGATAAACAGAAGAAATCCCCTTCAGGTCTTCTACAGACAAGTCAGGTCATCTGTAGACTGCAAAAGACCTGCTAAAGTAGTCCAAATACAATGAAGACTCCTTCAGCTGTTCTATAGGCAGAAGAAGGCTTCATCAGGTCTTGTATGGCCAGATATAGACTTTTTCAGATTTTTATAGCAGGTCTTCTATAAATTGTAGAAACCCTCTAAAGGCCTTCCCTACAGTGAAAACCACGTCTTTTGATGTTCAGATGGCTGAAGAGGACTTCTTCAAGCCTTCTATAGACTGCAGAAAACATCTTAAGGTCTTCCAAATACAACAAGGCAGAAGAAGTTATTTTGTAGGCAGAATAAGACCCTGTAAGTCTTCTAACGACAGAAGAAGACATCTTTAGGTCTCCTGTAGGCAGAAGAAGACATCTTCAGGTTTTCGATAAACAGAAAAAAACTCTCCTCAGGTCTTCTGTAGACAGAAGAAGAACTCTCAATGTTTTTCATAGACAGAAGAAGACCCCTTCTGGTCTTCTACAGACAAGTCAGGTAATCTGTAGAATGTAGAAGACATAGTTAAATCTTCCAAATTCAATGGAGACTTCTTCAGGTCTTCTATAGGTAGAAGATGGCCTTATCAGGTCTTCCTATTCGGTCTTTTAGGGACAGAATAAAGACTCTTCAGGTCTTCTATAGCCAGAGGAAGACTTTTCAGCCGTCCTCAGGTATTCTATAAACTGGAGACCTCTAAAGGCCTTCGTTACATTGAAAACAAACTCTTTTGATCTACAGTAGGTTGAGGAGGATCTCTATAGACAACAGAAGGCATCTTAAGGTCTTCCAAATACAACATAGACTTCTTCAAAAGAAAATCTCTTCAAATCTGCTATAGACAGAAGAAGACCTCTTAAGGTTTTCGATAAACAGAAGAAACCCTCCTCAGGTCTTCTGTAGACAGAAAAAGACCCCTCAATGTCTTTCACAGACAGAAGACGACCTCTTCCTCAGGTCTTCTGTAGACAGAAGTCAGGTCATCTATAGACTGCAGAAGACCTGTTAAAGTCTTCCAAATGCGATGAAGACTTCTTCAGGTCTTCTATAGGCAGAAGAAGGCTATATCAGGACTTCCATAGACAGAAGAATAACTATTTAAGTCTTTTAACGACAGAAGAAAGCCTCTTTAAAATACAATGAAGACTTCTTCTGATCTTCTACAGGTAGAAGAGGGCTTCATCAGGTCTTCTATAGACAGAAGAAGACTTATTTCGGTATTTTAACGACAGAAGAAAGTCTCTTCAGGTCATCTATAGCCAAAAGGAGATTTCTTCAGAGTTTTGTAGATGGAAGAAGCCGTCCACAGGTCTTCTGTAAATTGTAGATGCCCTCTAACGGCCTTCTTTACATTGAAAACCAACTCGTTTGATCTTCAGTAGGCTGAAGTGGTCCAAATAAAACAAAGACTTTTTCAGATCTTTTGTAGGCAAAAGAAAACATTATAATTATATAAGAGAGAAGAGGGGCTCTTCAGGGCTACTATAGACAGAAGAAGACCTCTTCAAGATTTCGATAAACAGAAGAAACCCCCATCAGGTCTTCTACAGACAAGTCAGGCCATGTGTAGGCTGCAGAAGACCTGCTAAAGTGGTCCAAATACAATGAAGACTTCTTCAGATGTTCTATAGGCAGAAGAAGGCTTCATCAGGTCTTCTATAGCCAGAAATAGACTTCTTCAGATTTTTATAGCAGGTCTTCTATAAGTTGTAGAAACCCTCTAAAGGCCTTCCTTACATTGAAAGAAGAAAGAAGAAGAAACCCTCCTCAGGTCTTCTATAGCCAGAAAAAGAACGCTCAATGGCTTTCACAGACAGAAGAAGACCTCTTCAGATATTCTACAGACAAGTCAGGTCATCTGTAGACTGCAGAAGACCTGCTAAAGTTGTCCAAATACAATGAAGACTTTTTCAGCTGTTCTATAGGCAGAAGAAGGCTTCATCAGGTCTTCTGTAAGCAGAAGAATACGAGTACATATTTGGTATTTTATTGGGAGAAGAAAGCCTCTTGAGGTCTTCTATTGACAGAAGGATACCTCTGCAGACTTTTTTTGATAGAAGAAACCGTCCTCAGTTCTTCTATAGACAGAAAAATGCCTCTAAAGGTTTTCTATAGACAGAAGATGACATCCTGATTAGGACTTCTTGAAGTCTTCTATAGACTTTAATTGACATATTCAGGTCTTCTATAGACAAAAGAAGAGTATATTAGAGGCAGGAGAGCCCTCAAAGGATCTTCTATCTGTAGAATACCTTAAGCGGTATTTTTTCATAGAAGACTATTTTTTCTGAGTAGACCTCAGTAGGTCTTTTGTCCACAGAAAATCCCAAGAATTCTACACTTTTGTATATAAAAGACCCGTATAAATCTTCTCTTCAGAGCTCTTTAGCTCCTTTGTCTTTAAATTTTGCATAACAATTAATTTTTTAAAGCTACAACCCTGCGTTTCATCCAAATGTAGGTGTGTGTCGTTTGGTAGAAACTGTGAACTGAGATTGTTTATAATGACCGTTTGTGGCAATTTGAATGAATACCTCTATAAATAAAGTTGTGTGTGTTGTTGTTGTTAAAAAATTTATGGCTGAACATGTGTAACACTTTTACCCCTTTTCGTCTGGATCCCGGACAGGTCGGTCATTCGCATAGACACTATTTTATAGTGTGTTTGTTGAGGCCAACTATACATTTAAATGGCTTTTTGTTTGTTTATCGTATCACATATTAAAACTACCACAAATATTTTATACAGCTACAGATAAGGTTAACGTATTACTTTATAGGTATATTAGGGTGGCCAACATAGTAATAATAACAATTTTTTTATTGTTACTGGCATTTTTGGAATGCTGTAACAGCTTTATCTCCATAAACACAATTAAATTGAAAGGCTACATACACATGAAATGTTTCTATATTAGGGTGTCCTGAATACATAAATATTTATTAATACAAATATTTTTTTAATTTTTTATTATTTTTGATTTTTTATTTATTTATTACTTTTTATTTATTTATTTATTTATTTATTTATTTATTATTTTTTATTTATTTGTTATATTAAATATTTATTTTTTTTTTTGTTTTCCATTTTAGAACGATCTTACCCATGGCGATATGTCTGGTCTTACCGGCCAACCCCGCATGACACCCTATTGCAGTGCCACACTGGGCCGACCACGACAAACGGACTTGAAGCGAGCCGAACCCAACATTTATTCACAGGTAACGAAAATGATTGACAGTAGTGATTCGAAAAGCGATAGTTCGAAAGGAAGTAATGAAAAAACATGTTTTATAACAGGCTACTCAACCAAAGTATAAATTGCTTATATGAAACAAAAATATATACATACATACGTATAAACAAAACGAAGCTAAACAGTGCCAAACATTATAGTTTATTGAAAATAAATAATAGAAAATAATTAAAAAATACAATAAAAAAAACAATAATAGAGATATAATAATAAAAAACAAACAATAATTAAAATATAATACAAAATATAATAAAAAATGAAATTAAAATAAAATAATTAGAAAATTATTAATAATGTAAAAAATAACAAAAGAAATAAATCAAAAACTAGAATTTAAAATAACTAATAATTATTTTAATTAAATAATTATTTATAATTTATTTTAATAATTTATTTTAAATAAATTTAATTTTTAAATATTTATTCATGAGTAGCTATTGTTTACTATTTTTATTTAAGACTTAAAATAATCTTACTATTATTCTTAATTATTAATAATAAAAATACATTAAACAATAATGTGTTCAAAAAGGGGAAAACGATAGCTTAATGCATCCCTATATTCAACAAGTTTTTGTAGCATCAAATCTATCACAAATATTTATTTTAATTTATGTTTTATTTGCACTTTATTTTATTAAAAAATCCCCTTTTTAAGATGCATTTCTAAATATATAAAAGAATTATTTGTTAATTATATTAAGTTGCCTTGTTTTGTTTTCAATAAATTGTTAAAATATTATTAAAACCAAGCTAAATTGAATAATATTTGATCAGTTGATTTCAATATATTATTTGGACTTCTTAAGATCTTCTGTGCCATATATAAAATATATTGATTTTATATCACGAGTTTGCTTTAGCAATCAAATTACTGATTCATAGAGATCTAGAAATATTAAGCTACGTTAAACTAAGCAATTTTAGAATGTACCGGCACGTTATTGGAGGTTTCGGGTCATTATCAAATTTTTACCGATGTTATACGGAAAGTGAAAACAACCCTCTGCAAATAAATTCAAATACTCGTAGATCCAAGACGAGTCCTCCAACTGTACTTGTCCCAATTTTGGGATGTATCCGAAAGACGTAACCGATATTGTTCATATTCAAACCGAATACATTACTTACTTACATACTTACTTATTAGCTGGCCCATTACAGAACATTTGTTCCATAGACCGAACTAAGAAAAGATCTCAAATTCTCTCCGTTAAGTGCTTCGCTTTTTTTAATACCGCGCCTTGCCATCTCTTCATCCACTTGTTTGCGCCATCTATTCTTTGCCAATTCTGTAGTAGTATCAGTGTTTTGTAAAGCGTTATGTTTGTTTGATGAGTTGTGCCTTTGTTTTTAAAGTGCTTACTTAAGCCAAAGTAGCTGGTCTTCTCGCCGTTTACCGCCAGACCCACTTTAGTAGATTCTCCTTCGACCTTCATGAAGGTATCGGTTACATCTTTTACTGATCGTCCCATGATGTCTATATCATCAGCATAAGCAAGTAACATGTGGCTATTGGTGTAGATTGTGCCACTTCTTTTGACGTTTGCCTCTCGTATAATCTTTTCAAGCAGGATGTTGAAAAGATCACACGAAAGGCTGTCTCCTTGCCTAAAACCTCTTTTGGTACAAAACTCTTCGGAGAGGTTCTTTCCTATTTTACCTGAAGATCTTGTGTCAGTTAGAGTCATTTTACAAAGCCGAATGAGCTTTGCGGGGATGCCAAATTCACACATGGCTTGGAATACCTTTGAACGTAGCGGGCTGTCGAAGGCTGCTTTATAATCGACAAGAAGGTGGTAGGTGTCGATCTGCATCTCTTGGGTCTTCTCTAGGATTTGCCGCAGGGTAAATATCTGGTCAATGGTGGACTTGACCGGTCTAATGGGTACTTTACACGATATGTTTTTTACATATGAGCTGTCACTTTGCACATATATTTTGTATGGGAGAAGTGACAACTCATATGTAAAAAACATATCGTATAAAGTACCCATAAAGCCGCATTGGTATGGTCCAATTATTTCGTTGACCATGCGCTTTAGTCGTTCGCACAATATGCCTGACACTATCTTGTAGGCGATAGGGAGAAGACTTATGCCCCTTTCTTATGGACGGTACACAGGATGCTCAGGTTCCAATCGTCGGGTACGCGTTCTTACTGCCAGATGGAGCTAACTAGCTGATGCATACACCTTATCAGCGTGTCGCCTCCGGTTTTAAACAGCTCGGCTGGTAGGCCATCAGCTCCTGCTGCCTTATTATTCTTCAGCCGGTTTATTGCTGTCTCTACCTCATCTTGGCCGGGTGGTATACATTCAATACCATCTTCTGGGACTGGATCTGTGGTATATTCGTCGACTTCGCTACTATTGGATAACAACAGTTTGGAAAAATGCTCTTTCCATATCCTTAGCACACAATCTGTATCAGTTACCAGATTACCTTGCTGGTTTCTACAGGAGGATGTGCCAGTTCCAAAGCCATCAGTTTGATGTTTCACTTTTTGGTAGAATTTTCGGGGTTCATTCTGTCTACTGTACATCTCGATTTGTTCACACTCCCGCTTTTCCATCTCTCTCTTTTTCCTGCGGAAAAAACGTTTCTCCTCTCTCCTTTTGTTTCGATACCTATCTCGTGCGATACGCGTTGCTACTGATTGTAAAGTAGCCCTATATGCCGCATTTTTCTCTTCGGTAGCAGCACGACGTACCATGGATTCCTTGGTGGAGGTCTCTGGTATCCAAGTATGGATTTTGCGGCTGTTTGCATGGAGTGGGCAATGTTTTGCCATTGTCTTGATATGTTATCGGGACGAGGAGTGCTTTGACTAAGCAGTTGGGCCAGTTGAGTGGAATATGCTGTGGCTATCTGTTGTGATTGCAGCTTACCGACGTCCAACTACCGTGTTGTGTCTGTTCGCACTTTGTTTGCTACGTTTAATCTGGTACGTACCTTTGCTGCAACACGGTAGTGGCCCGAGTCTATGTTTGCACCTCGGAACGATCGTACATCCAACATGCTTGATGCATGTCTTCCATCTATCACAACGTGATCAATTTGATTTTATGTTCTTTGATCTGGCAACAGCCAGGTGCCCTTATGAATATCGAGATGCTTAAATCTGGTACTGCTAACTACCATGTTTCTTGCAGCTGCAAAGTCTATCAGCCTCCTGACTGTTGGGCCAAAGATATTCTCCTTTCCAATTTTGGTATTAAAATCGCCTAATATAATTTTAATGTCATGGGCAGGGCAACGGTCATAAGTTTCTTCTGCCAATGCGTAAACTGCACCTTCTCTATAAAGAGTGCAAACATTCCAGGTGCAGATTCGCAGATCATGGTCCTTAACACGTTTGCGGGGTTCGTCAACTTTAGAGGGGTTTGTTTTTCTTTTCTTTCGTTTTATCATAGTAGGCTGTTTTTTCTAGGGGAGGGTTACTAACCCGACGCCCAAACCCAAGTTTTTAACTTATGGGTGAACGTGCGGCACATGTTAGCTCACTACCTTTAACGGGTGTTAAAGGCAGTTCCCCAGGTGACACCACGGTGAGGTCAGTGTCCACTTGAGATGAAAGAGGGACCAAGATAAATCCTGGGCTTTGTCATGTTAAAGCCGGTCAGGACCGTTCCTTGGTATTTTAACCAATTTTTGTCGAATCCCACTACTGACGAGAGTACGCTGTCTATGGAAGACAAAAGGTCTTTTGTCTATTTATGTCCTCAAAAGTTCTTCTGTCTATAGAAACCCTCAACTGGGTACAACAAATTCCACTTGCCCTAATTTTTAAGTGGGAGGTGCCAGATGGACGGGACCGACCATATTCCAAGTTCATACATAACTGGATGAATGAGAATCGCCCTGCCAGAATAATCTTGCTGATTTCCCATTCTATTCAGTGGCGCCCGGATTTTATGGAGCTTTTAGGTCGTTATTTCAGGAAGTATGGACTAGCCCCCCGAAAAAAACTTGTACCGCCGTAAAGGGTAACCTGCTGAAAAAAACTCAAAACGATCCGAAAAGAGCTCTTGAACTTCACTGTTTCCTAATTAGCCCGATATTGTTCATATTCGAACCCTATCTATATCTAAAAGGAATAAAGCAACGTGCAAAGTTTGGACCGAATCGATTGCTCGCTTGGATAGTTATCGTTCACACCATTTTACAGGAAAAATTTTAACTTTTGTGGAAGAGGAAGAGAATCTTCGAATCGGTTGATCCGTTCGAGACTTATCGTGCGCACTAGCCAGACAGACGGAAGGTAGCCATGTCCTTCGATTACAAATTGTCTGAAATGAATTTCTTCGAAAAATACTTGGGGTCTAAAACCATTCTTTCGATAAATGACATTTTCGATCGTATAAAAGTGTGTATAACCTCGTTAGTCTTACTATCTCTACAAAGCAATTCTCAACCTTCAGGTATAACCATAATGTACAATGTTATATCTTCTGAGGTTTTCTATGGAAAGCATGCCTCTTGAGATCTCTAATAGACGAAAGACCTCAACCCTGGGCTTGAACCAACAGAATGTTTTTTAGGGTTCCCTATTGGCCAAAGGATGGTTGATGTCCTGTATAGACAGAAGACATCTTCAAACCTTTTATAGGCCGGGGACCCCTTGAGGCCTTCCGAACACCGAAAACCTTATGAAAATTCTAGAGGCAAAATACTATCAGAGATCTTGTATAAATAAACGATTTCTAGAGATCTTCTATAAACAGAAGACCTCTTAAGTCCATCTCTAACTTGAAAACCTCTCGTGGCCTTCTATAGGACATTCAATAGACAGAAGATATCATCATAAATGGTACTAAATTTGGTACAATTTGGATTCGGATAGACCTGGAAACGTGAAATTTGGAATTAAGATTACTGATGGAGTGAAGGATTGAGGTAGTTTTGGAAATTCGTACTTATGGGTACGAAAAGAACTAAACGGTACTGAATTTGGTACAAATTAGATTAGGGTGAAAGGATAGAGCTGGAATCGTGAAATTTGGAATTTAATTACTTTTGGAGTGTAGGACTGAAGTGGTTTTGGAAATTCGTACTTATGTGTTCGAAAAGTACTAAATGGTACTAAATTTGGTACAATTGGAGTTTGGGTAAACGGATAGACCTGGAAAGCTAAAATTTGGAATCAAGATTACTGATGTAGTGAAGGATTTGTATTGGGTTAAGGAATAGAAGTGGAATTCTGATATACTATTTATTTGTCAGGTTCATTGTTAGAGGTGGTCGTACAATAAGTGTACTAGAAGTATTAAATAATACTAAATAATTGAAATTTGTTGTGAGGATCACTGTTGAGATTGGATCAGAATGTTTATTAAAATCCGTCTTTAAATGCATAAAAGGATTCTACATGTAATACCATTGACATTGGGTGAACAAGTACAGCTAAAACTGTAACATTTGAGCTATACTCCTGGGTTTTAAAAAAAATTTTACTGAATAATGCACTATTGTTTCTAAATAATGTACTGAAATCAAAAAGTCAAACGTACCATTTCAACAAAATTGTTTTTATTTTTGTTGTCTATTCTGAACGTAATGTGTCTCAAAAATTAACTGTTATATATGTAGGGTGATATCTTTTGAATAAAGGTTTTCTACATTTTGATATCACAAATTCCAAAATTCGGTTGGAAAATGTGGATAAAATTTTTAAAATACCCATACCGTTCTAATAAAATATGGACTGGAATTTTAATTGTACACGCAGAGAAAAAATATTGTTGGAACAATCATATTCTAAGAGCAAAATAGTTTATTTTAAAATTCTTAAAATATGTATTGTTGGCGCAACAATATATTTTGTGTCATCATGTTTCCAAATAAAAAATATATGGTTGAAACAACAATATATATTTTCAGATTTTTAAAATACACTATTTTGCTCTTAGAATATGATTGTTCCAACAATATCTCTTCTCTGTGTGTAGGCCGCATTTGTAGTGTAGAGTTGTTTTTTGAAATTCGAACAAAACGTGTACGAATAGCACTTGAAAGAAATTAAATATCAACTCAAATAGGTATTAGTACATCAAAATTTTCTGTGTTGGCCATATTAAATATTGTTTATTTGTATATAATTCCTTTTCCGCATACGATCCATACTGGATCAAAATCTATCAAAATCCTTCACTTTTTGGGAATATTGTTAAAGAAATGTTCCAAATGAAATTTCACTATGAGTCTCTGAATAAAAGAAATCTGTAACCATAAAATATAATATTCTTAGCAGCTCCGGTTTTCGATATAGGGGTAGGGCCATATGTAACGTGACGAATGCCACGTACATTACAACAACGCCCACGTTCTGCCATTAACAGCGTAGCGTCAATAAGGCAAACAGCACACACATACAACAACATCCACTGTCCGCAAGTACTATCATAAGTGAGACAATACGCATTCAACAGCGCCTCCATCTACTTCAGTCGTGTAGTAGGGTTATTTGCTCACTTTAAGTAAGGCGGAATAATTCGCAATCACTCTGTACAACGTAAGCCTTTAGTATTTTGTTTTTCGCTGTTGGAGTCAGCTTGCTACTGCTGGGGGCTTGCTATCCACCAAGGCATTCCTGGGTGGTTTGTTGCGTTGGCAAATTTTGGAAGGGACTACCCATTGTGGCTGTCCCGTTAATAAATTGCACACAGTGAATTCTGTTTACTGTCCCCCACAGAGACTTCGGTTTCCTGTTCCACACAGAGACTTCGGTTTTCTGTCCCACACGGAGACTTCGGTTTCCCGTCCCACACGGAGACTTCGGTTTCCCGTCCCACACGGAGACTTCGGTTTCCCGTACCACACGGAGACTTCGGTTTCCCGTCCCACACGGAGACTTCGGTTTCCCGTACCACACGGAGACTTCGGTTTCCCGTCCCACACGGAGACTTCGGTTTCCCGTACCACACGGAGACTTCGGTTTCCCGTCCCACACGGAGACTTCGGTTTCCCGTCCCACACGGAGACTTCGGTTTCCCGTCCCACACAGGGACCTTGGTTCTTTGTTCCTAGTTATACGCAGTAGTCTGTATGAGTTCGTAGCTGTAATTAGTGTTGTATAGTAGTCGTTCCGAACAGAACAGCAGATCGTCGTCAACCCGCCCGACATCAATCAACACGTTCCCGATCACTACTGAAACGAATCAGCAACCAGGATCGTCGCTTCCGACCATCGACAACTATCGTTATCAGCCAGCATCGTCATCACCGATCCCCGCCAGCCGTCGGCGTTCCCAAACACCACCGAACGTCGTCACCCGTCGCCGTTCCCGAACAGCTTCGGACGAGTTACCGAACATCACCGAATCGTCGTCACCGAGCTTCGTCCACCGTCGTCGTTGCCGAACAACTGTAGCCGAGTTGCCGAGTCATCGTCACCGATCTTCGTCAACCATTTTCGTTCCCGAACATCACCGAGCTTCATCAACCATCGTCGTCCCCGAACAGCTTTTGCCGAGTTGCTGAACACGAACACATAGAGTTGATAAAGTTCCCGATCATCTACAAATCGTCAGCATCTGTCCTATCAGCATCCTCCCCTCCGAAGAAGGGCCAAAGTAATAATATCGCATTTCATTGAAGTAGAACTTGCTAGTTTCTTTTAAATCAATAAACTACTGATTTAGCCCCAAAAGGGAAAACACTAGTCTTTTAATTCATAAGGTTTAGTGGGTCCTTATGGAGCCCCTGGACGCGACTGGAGCTACCCCAGCCGTCGAGAAAACCACGTTACAATATTTTACAATTTTTCTCCAGATTGTCGTTGTGATTGAACACTACAAACAACTACTTAAACCATTTGTGGTGAATATATTTGAAAATCGGACCTGCCAAAATTGCGTATTTTTATATTTTTAACTGAAAGTACGTAGTTAGGATAGGCCATTGGTTGCTTATATTGTATGTGAAAATACGTGAGAGGTCTACGGCTATGGTGCAGTGGAAATATAGGTGTCATATGGGCTTTCACATGCACGATTTGGCATGGTCCAAAATAATATAATGATGGGAGTAACTGCTGCTCTGGTGACATTTTTGAAACGAAATTATTGCCCACATCATTCTCTGTAAAGTTGCCAAAGACACTATATACCTAAAATGCAATGATTCCATAATATCTTAACTCGAATATTTCGAAAAATATCTAGAAATGGACGGTACGTGCCCTGCCTACTTTGGTTACTTTTCGATGTAAACATTAAAAAACGCCGATACACGTGTATCATATTTTTAGCTCTACTTTCATAATCTACTTGGGGTTTCCCATAATTTTGAAAAAAATGAATTTTGTTGCACAGTATATTCTTCCCAAAATTCTTGTTATAATTTGGTCTTTATAGACGACGGAAATGTGGTCTCTGTAGAGTAGATGAGAGATAGAAAAATAATTTGCAATTGGTCTTTATAGTTCTAAATGAATGTGGTATTTGTAGACACGTTTAAAGTGGTGTTTATAGAAGAGCTGAATGGGGTCCTTATAAAAGATTTAAATATGGCCTTTATAGATAAGCTAAAAATTTCACAAGTCTACATCCTCGCATAGCCACCATTTCATTTTTAATGTTTTAGCTCACTTCCATAATTTTTTTTTTTCTTGTAAATTCGAAAAACCTTTTCCAAGAGAAAAATTGTAAACTTGCCTACAACAACATTCGGTACCAAAACGTTCCGTTAAGACCCTGTTTAAGGGAACAAGAACTTGTTGACATCCCAATATTTGAAACAATGCCTGCTTTCATCCGTGACTTAGATTTTTAGAAACAATAGAACAATAGAATAGATCCCCATACCTTACCCATAGAACAATAAGCTATAATTTTTCTACACTTTACTTTAATATTTCATTGATATTAAAAATCATACAGATAGTTACCACCAATTTTTGGCATACATTTGTGTGTGTTTTTGTATTCAATTCAAAACAAATCAAGTAGCAGTTCCTTCTAATTGAATTGCCTGTACCAAATTGCACAGACATATTGTATCTGTTACATCGAATAGAAAAGTACAAAATAAATTTCATTAAAATTCAATAAAAAACACAATATACATATGTACATATGTTACAATTATCAATTCATAAATTCTAACTAGAATTCATAACTACTTTTTTGGCAATATACATTTTGTTACTACACACATAAAGAAGAAAAAAAAACAAAATTTCAATATTTTATTGTATACTCATCAATCAATCAGTCAAACGATGATAGTAGAAGAAGAAAGAAAAAAAAAACAAGTGCCAAAAATAAAAAAAAAACATTTGGCATCAAAATATTTTATGATGCAATTCAATTGGTATTGGATGTGAAAATTGCATTTTATTTTATTTTATTTCCATTTATGGTTTTTGGGTATTGAAATTTTTGTTTTGGGGAAAAACTTAGTCAAAAAAATTTTTTAAAACACAGTATGTTAAAATTTAATATTGTAAAAAAGCATAAAAAATTGTAAAAATTTGTGTCCATTATATTTCAAAAAAAGCGTTGAAAATATTTTTCATTACTGAACTTTCGCTATTCTCATACATATGTATTTAACTCGCCACCCGTCCAACCCAGCAAATAACCATTCATTTTTCATTCATATCTTATGTGTATTTACCATGTATGTCTGTATATATGTAATTATAATGGTGTTTGTGTGTCTTTCTCTCTCTCTCCACCTTTGTCTCTCTCCCTTTCTGCATATATTATTTTATTACAGATTGATCTGGCCCCATCTCCCATGTACTCGACGAGTCCCATGTTTGCCACGAATACCATTACTGGTGTCACAATGTCACATCCATCACAATTGGCCACCTTTACCACACCCCACTCTTTGTATGCTCATAAACTAGTTTCAGCTGCACAACAACCACTACCATCCACTACGCACACACAATCACTACATTCCACACTATCTAGCCATCAACAACAACAGCAGCAGCACCACCACCACCAGCAGCAACAACATGCAGCAGCAGTGGCAGCAGCAGGTCTACTGCAAACAAGTGGTATCCTCTCAATGCATATGACACAACAGCCCGCACCCCCCACAGCCGTTTCCCATCACAATAGCCAACAACAATCCATCATTTGTGCGTCCCAAAAAAGGCCACAATCGCCTTTGGCGCAATCAGCATCAGTTAAAGCAACAGCTGGTGTGGCATCACCGGCGGCCACCTCCTCCTCTTCGGCATCATCGGCGTCGGGACAAATCAGTGGTGGTGGGGTCAGTAGTTTGTTACATTTACAGGGAAACGGCAGTATAGTGGGTGTTAGCAGTATGGGATCCTCAGGTGTCTATACTAACGAAGCGGTAAGTATATGAATATATTTTATTAAGTTTTTTTATGAAATACACAGAAAGCAATACATCATCCGAAACTGTAAATTAGGGTGGAATGAAAAACGTAAAAAATAGAAAATTTGAAATCAACAACTGCTGAAGAGAGTCTTTATAGACGAGTTGAAAAAAGTTTTTATAGGCGAGCTAAAGGACGTCTTTTTAGACGAGCTCAAGCGAGTCCTTATAGACGAGAAAAAGGAAGTCTTTATAGACCAGCAGATGGTGGTCTTTATTGACCGGCTGAAGGTGGTCTTTATAAACCAGCCGATGGTGGTCTTTATTGACCGGCTGAAGGTGGTCTTTATAAACCAGCCGAAGGTGGTCCTTATAGACCGGCTGAAGGTGGTCTTTAAAGACCGTGTGAAGGTGGTCTTTATAGTCCGGCTGAAGGTGGTCTTTATAGCGCAGCCGAAGGTGTTCTTTATAGACCAGCCGAAGGTGGTCTTTGTAGAACAGCCGAATGTGGTCTTTATAAACCAGCCGAAGGTGGTATTTATAGACCAGCTGAAGGTTGGTCTTTATATACCAGCTGAAGGCAGTCTTTATATACCAGCTGAAGGCGGTCTTTATAGACCAGCCGAAGGTGGCCTTTATAAACCAGCTGAAGGTTGGTATTTATAGACCAGCTGAAGGTTGGTCTTTATAGACCAGCTGATGGTTGGTCTTTATAGACCAGCTGAAGGTTGGTCTCTATAGACCAGCTGAATGTTGGTCTCTATAGACCAGCTGAAGGTTGGTCTTTATAGACCAGCTGAAGGTTGGTCTTTATAGACCAGCTGAAGGTTGGTTGGTCTTTATAGACCAGCTGAAGGTTGGTTGGTCTTTATAGACCAGCTGAAGGTTGGTTGGTCTTTATAGACCAGCTGAAGGTTGGTTGGTCTTTATAGACCAGCTGAAGGTTGGTTGGTCTTTATAGACCAGCTGAAGGTTGGTTGGTCTTTATAGACCAGCTGAAGGTTGGTTGGTCTTTATAGACCAGCTGAAGGTTGGTTGGTCTTTATAGACCAGCTGAAGGTTGGTTGGTCTTTATAGACCAGCTGAAGGTTGGTTGGTCTTTATAGACCAGCTGAAGGTTGGTTGGTCTTTATAGACCAGCTGAAGGTTGGTTGGTCTTTATAGACCAGCTGAAGGTTGGTTGGTCTTTATAGACCAGCTGAAGGTTGGTTGGTCTTTATAGACCAGCTGAAGGTTGGTTGGTCTTTATAGACCAGCTGAAGGTTGGTTGGTCTTTATAGACCAGCTGAAGGTTGGTTGGTCTTTATAGACCAGCTGAAGGTTGGTTGGTCTTTATAGACCAGCTGAAGGTTGGTTGGTCTTTATAGACCAGCTGAAGGTTGGTCTTTATAGACCAGCTGAAGGTTGGTCTTTATAGACCAGCTGAAGGTTGGTCTTTATAGACCAGCTGAAGGTTGGTCTTTATAGACCAGCTGAAGGTTGGTCTTTATAGACCAGCTGAAGGTTGGTCTTTATAGACCAGCTGAAGGTTGGTCTTCATAGACCAGCTGAAGGTTGGTCTTTATAGACCAGCTGAAGGTTGGTCTTTATAGACCAGCTGAAGGT
The DNA here is from genome assembly GCF_047663935.1 of Musca autumnalis. Taxonomy (NCBI): domain Eukaryota; kingdom Metazoa; phylum Arthropoda; class Insecta; order Diptera; family Muscidae; genus Musca; species Musca autumnalis. The sequence continues at coordinate 175,828,502 of NW_027412088.1, forward strand.
TGGTCTTTATAGACCAGCTGAAGTTTGGTCTTTATAGGCCAGCTGAAGGTTGGTCTTTATAGACCAGCTGAAGGTTGGTCTTTATAGACCAGCTGAAGGTTGGTCGTTATAGACCAGCTGAAGGTTGGTCTTTATAGACCAGCTGAAGGTTGGTCGTTATAGACCAGCTGAAGGTTGGTCTTTATAGACCAACTGATGGTTGGTCTTTATAGACCAGCTGAAGGTTGGTCTTTATAGACCAGCTGAAGGAAGGTAATTTTCAGAAAGGATTTATAGGAGCACCCTTTCTTTCAGAAAGGGTCTAAAGGAGCAGCCTATAGGAACACCCTTTCTTTCAGAAAGGGTCTAAAGGAGCACCCTATAGGAACACCCTTTCTTTCAGAAAGGGTATAAAGGAGCACCCTTTCTTTCAGAAAGGGTCTAAAGGAGCACCCTATAGGAACACCCTTTCTTTCAGAAAGGGTATAAAGGAGCACCCTTTCTTTCAGAAAGGGTCTAAAGGACACCGTTTCTTTCAGAAAGGGTCTAAAGGACACCGTTTCTTTCAGAAAGGGTCTAAAGGAGCACCATTTCTTTCAGAAAGGGTCTGAAGGTTACCCTTTCTAAGGAGCACCCTTTCTTTCAGAAAGGGTCTAAAGGAGCACCCTTTCTTTCAGAAAGGGTCTAAAGGAGCACCCTTTCTTTCAGAAAGGGTCTAAAGGAGCACCCTTTCTTTCAGAAAGGGTCTAAAGGAGCACCCTTTCTTTCAGAAAGGGTCTAAAGGAGCACCCTTTCTTTCAGAAAGGGTCTAAAGGAGCACCCTTTCTTTCAGAAAGGGTCTAAAGGAGCACCCTTTCTTTCAGAAAGGGTCTAAAGGAGCACCCTTTCTTTCAGAAAGGGTCTAAAGGAGCACCCTTTCTTTCAGAAAGGGTCTAAAGGAGCACCCTTTCTTTCAGAAAGGGTCTAAAGGAGCACCCTTTCTTTCAGAAAGGGTCTAAAGGAGCACCCTTTCTTTCAGAAAGGGTCTAAAGGAGCACCCTTTCTTTCAGAAAGGGTCTAAAGGAGCACCCTTTCTTTCAGAAAGGGTCTAAAGGAGCACCCTTTCTTTCAGAAAGGGTCTAAAGGAGCACCCTTTCTTTCAGAAAGGGTCTAAAGGAGCACCCTTTCTTTCAGAAAGGGTCTAAAGGAGCACCCTTTCTTTCAGAAAGGGTCTAAAGGAGCACCCTTTCTTTCAGAAAGGGTCTAAAGGAGCACCCTTTCTTTCAGAAAGGGTCTAAAGGAGCACCCTTTCTTTCAGAAAGGGTCTAAAGGAGCACCCTTTCTTTCAGAAAGGGTCTAAAGGAGCACCCTTTCTTTCAGAAAGGGTCTAAAGGAGCACCCTTTCTTTCAGAAAGGGTCTAAAGGAGCACCCTTTCTTTCAGAAAGGGTCTAAAGGAGCACCCTTTCTTTCAGAAAGGGTCTAAAGGAGCACCCTTTCTTTCAGAAAGGGTCTAAAGGAGCACCCTTTCTTTCAGAAAGGGTCTAAAGGAGCACCCTTTCTTTCAGAAAGGGTCTAAAGGAGCACCCTTTCTTTCAGAAAGGGTCTAAAGGAGCACCCTTTCTTTCAGAAAGGGTCTAAAGGAGCACCCTTTCTTTCAGAAAGGGTCTAAAGGAGCACCCTTTCTTTCAGAAAGGGTCTAAAGGAGCACCCTTTCTTTCAGAAAGGGTCTAAAGGAGCACCCTTTCTTTCAGAAAGGGTCTAAAGGAGCACCCTTTCTTTCAGAAAGGGTCTAAAGGAGCACCCTTTCTTTCAGAAAGGGTCTAAAGGAGCACCCTTTCTTTCAGAAAGGGTCTAAAGGAGCACCCTTTCTTTCAGAAAGGGTCTAAAGGAGCACCCTTTCTTTCAGAAAGGGTCTAAAGGAGCACCCTTTCTTTCAGAAAGGGTCTAAAGGGAGCACCCTTTCTTTCAGAAAGGGTCTAAAGGAGCACCCTTTCTTTCAGAAAGGGTCTAAAGGAGCACCCTTTCTTTCAGAAAGGGTCTAAAGGAGCACCCTTTCTTTCAGAGAGGGTCTAAAGGAGCACCCTTTCTTTCAGAAAGGGTCTAAAGGAGCACCCTTTCTTTCAGAAAGGGTCTAAAGGAGCACCCTTTCTTTCAGAAAGGGTCTAAAGGAGCACCCTTTCTTTCAGAAAGGGTCTAAAGGAGCACCCTTTCTTTCAGAAAGGGTCTAAAGGAGCACCCTTTCTTTCAGAAAGGGTCTAAAGGAGCACCCTTTCTTTCAGAAAGGGTCTAAAGGAGCACCCTTTCTTTCATAAAGGGTCTAAAGGAGCACCCTTTCTTTCAGAAAGGGTCTAAAGGAGCACCCTTTCTTTCAGAAAGGGTCTAAAGGAGCACCCTTTCTTTCAGAAATGGTCTAAAGGAGCACCCTTTCTTTCAGAAAGGGTCTAAAGGAGCAACCTTTCTTTCAGAAAGGGTACAAAGGAGCACCCTTTCTTTCAGAAAGGGTACAAAGGAGCACCCTTTCTTTCAGAAAGGGTACAAAGGAGCACCCTTTCTTTCAGAAAGGGTACAAAGGAGCACCTTTCTTTCAGAAAGGGTACAAAGGAGCACCCTTTCTTTTAGAAAGGGTACAAAGGAGCACCCTTTCTTTTAGAAAGGGTACAAAGGAGCACCCTTTCTTTCAGAAAGGGTACAAAGGAGCTCCTTTCTTTCAGAAAAGGGTACAAAGGAGCACCCTTTCTTTCAGAAAGGGTACAAAGGAGCACCCTTTCTTTCAGAAATGGTCTAAAGGAGCACCCTTTCTTTCAGAAATGGTCTAAAGGAGCACCCTTTCTTTCAGAAAGGGTACAAAGGAGCACCCTTTCTTTCAGAAAGGGTACAAAGGAGCACGCTTTCTTTCAGAAAGGGTACAAAGGAACACCCTTTCTTTCAGAAAGGGTACAAAGGAGCAACCTTTCTTTCAGAAAGGGTACAAAGGAGCAACCTTTCTTTCAGAAAGGGTACAAAGGAGCACCCTTTCTTTCATAAAGGGTACAAAGGAGCACCCTTTCTTTTAGAAAGGGTACAAAGGACCAGCTATATTATAGACCAGCTGAAGGTTGGTCTTTATAGACCAGCTGAAGGTTGGTCTTTATAGACCAGCTGAAGGTTGGTCTTTATAGACCAGCTGAAGGTTGGTCTTTATAGACCAGCTGAAGGTTGGTCTTTATAGACCAGCTGAAGGTTGGTCTTTATAGACCAGCTGAAGGTTGGTCTTTATAGACCAGCTGAAGGTTGGTCTTTATAGACCAGCTGAAGTTGGTATTTATAGACCAACTGAAGGTGGTCTTTATAGACCAGCTGAAGGTTGGTCTTTATAGACCAGCTGAAGGTTGGTCTTTATAGACCAGCTGAAGGTTGGTCTTTATAGACCAGCTGAAGGTTGGTCTTTATAGACCAGCTGAAGGTTGGTCTTTATAGACCAGCTGAAGGTTGGTCTTTATAGACCAGCTGAAGGTTGGTCTTTATAGACCAGCTGAAGTTGGTATTTATAGACCAACTGAAGGTGGTCTTTATAGACCAGCTGAAGGTTGGTCTTTATAGACCAGCTGAAGGTTGGTCTTTATAGACCAGCTGAAGGTTGGTCTTTATAGACCAGCTGAAGGTTGGTCTTTATAGACCAGCTGAAGGGTGGTCTTTATAGAGCAGCTGAAGGTTGGTCTTTATAGACCAGCTGAAGGGTCGAAAGGAACAAATTTTCTTTCAAAAAGCCTCTATACGAGCACCCTTTCTTTGAAGAAGAGTCTATAGGAGCACCCTTTCTTTGAAGAAGAGTCTATAGGAGCACCCATTCTTTGAAGAAGGGTCTATAGGAGCACCCTTTCCTTTAGGAAGGGTCTATAGAAGCACCCTTTCTTTTAGGAAGGGTCTATAGAAGCACCCTTTCCTTTAGGAAGGGTCAATAGAAGCACCCTTTCCTTTAGGAAGGGTCTATAGAAGCACCCTTTCCTTTAGGAAGGGTCTATAGAAGCACTCTTTCCTTTAGGAAGGGTCTATAGAAGCACCCTTTCCTTTAGAAGGGTCTATAGAAGCACCCTTTCCTTTAGGAAGTGTCTATAGAAGCACCCTTTCCTTTAGGAAGTGTCTATAGAAGCACCCTTTCCTTTAGGAAGGGTTTATAGAAGCACCCTTTCCTTTAGGAAGGGTCTATAGAAGCACCCTTTCCTTTAGGAAGGGTCTATAGAAGTACCCTTTGCTTTAGGAAGGGTCTATAGAAGCACCCTTTCCTTTAGGAAGGGTCTATAGAAGCACCCTTTCCTTTAGGAAGGGTCTATAGAAGCACCCTTTCCTTTAGGAAGGGTCTATAGAAGCACCCTTTCCTTTAGGAAGGGTCTATAGAAGCACCCTTTCCTTTAGGAAGGGTCTATAGAAGCACCCTTTCCTTTAGGAAGGGCCTATAGAAGCACCCTTTCCTTTAGAAAGAGTATATAGAAGCACGTTTTCTTCCAGAAGGGTTCTATAGAAGCACCTTTCTTTCAGAGAGTGTCTATAGTAGCACCTTTTTTTCAGAAAGTGTCTGTTATTTTTAAACGTTAGCTTGAAATAGAAGGGATACGACAAATTACAATCCCATAGAAGAAGTTTTTTTTGGGAAGGAATCTCTAAACAATATTTTGAGACTGATATTTTGAAGTTGTAGACATGTAGTCTTTTTTGGCAGCAGCGATGTTTTATGACCGTCGGAGGGAGGTTGTCAACTAGTTGGATTTATTGCCTAGGTGAAGAGATCTCCTAAATGTGAGATTTAACGATTAATAAGACAGAGAGATATGTAAGTCTATAATTCTATAATCTCCTTATTAAAGAGAACAGTGCCTGGTTGCGTATATGTACTGTCGTTATTAATACGCCATGTGTTATACCATATAAAATATTTGTATTTTCTTCTTTTATTAGTTTTGCTTCTTTTTAATTTTTTTATTTATGACCTTAAGGCAAACAAATAAAAGAACAAGATACTGATCAAAGATCAACAATATTATGTGAAAAATAAAATATTTGTTTCTAATTATTTCTTTATTTTAAAATTTCCCATTTCAGGCCGCCGCATCTGGTCTCCTCAAAACCGTACCCGAAGAAATTGTCCACCATCAACTGAATGGTGAGAGTATTATTATGACCCAGGATCGTAACAATGGAACACGATTCTGACGGTAAATGTCACAAAAACGAACAACAAAGGCAACAATAATTTAAAATTAAAGTTTAAACCTAAAATGTAAACGTAACATAAAAATGGACAAGACAATGAACCTCAGAATAAAAAAATATTTAAATTCATTAAAAAAGAAAAACAAAAAAGAAAACAAATTTTTTTAAACAAAAAATACAGAAAAAAAACTCAAAACTCAATTTCACAAAACAAAACCTCATGTTAGGAAAAAAGGAAATAAAAACTAGACAGGCCATCAAAATTATAACAAAAAACCAAAACTTAACAGGAGTCCCCTTTTAAAAGGAAATAAAAAGGGAAATCTAGGAAAAACAAACAGTAACAGTTTAAAACAAAAAACATGACTAATGTAAACGATTTTAGCTAAATAAAAGAAAAGAAAATGTTAAAGAAATCATACAGAGACAGAGAGAAAGAAATACTCAATTAACTGCCTTTTTGCAAAGACAAGAAAATAACAAACAGAAATAAAACAAAAACAACTTAACTAAAAACAAAATAACTAAAATAAACGACAAAAAAATTCCAATAAAATAAACTAAAATTTATTTAAACAAGCATTTAATATACAGTAACAACAACAAAAGACAACTACAAATTTAAGTATAACTATGAAACTGTTAAGATTATAAACCATAGGCAGATATTGGAGACAAAAACCAAAACAAAGAATGAATATAAACTAATTTAATTAAACAAAATAATAATAATAAACGAAAAACTAATAATAAGAAATTATTATAATAATAAATTACAAGAATGTCAAACTTCAAAACTAACTATCCCCGATCCATGGAATTCCAATTCCATAATGTGTAAATTAAATTCTTATAATAATCTATGTAAAATTGTAATTAATTGTAATTTTTATTTTAATAAATTAATTAAAGAAATTGTTAAAAAAACGAAACATACAAAAAGAAACAAAATAAATGAAAAGATGTTTTACTTTGTATGGATGAACAATAGGGGTAAGTATGAAAATATATGGGGTCAATGGAACGTATAATTATTGTCAATAGTTATACGCCTCAAAGGCACAGAAAAATATTTTGGTTTTTGGCTCAGAAAGCATAAAATTATTATAGGCCTTAAGATCATGGTAAGTATTTCATAGGAGGAGTCTTTTTAGGCGCCTATACTAACAAAGCGGTAAGTATATGAATATATTTTATTAAGTTTTTATGAAATACACAGAAAACAATAAATCATACGAAACTGTAGATTAGGGTGGAATGAAAAAAGAAAGGCAGAAAATGAGAAACTTAGAAAAGAAGTGCAGGTGACAGACTAAAGTATTTACAGACGAGCTGAAGGCAGACTTTATAGACGAGCTGAAGGGAGTCTTCATAGACGAACAGGAGGGAGCCTTTATAGACAAGCAGGATTAAGTCCTTACGGACGAGCAGAAGGTGGTTTCTATACGCCAGCTGAAGGTTGGTCTTTATAGACCAGCCGAAGGTGATCATTTTAGACTAGCTGAAGCTTGGTCTCTATAGACCCGCTGAAGCTTGGTCTCTATAGACCCGCTGAAGGTTGGTCTCTATAGACCAGCTGAAGGTTGGTATCTATAGACCAGCTGAAGGTTGGTCTCTATAGACCAGCCGAAAGTTGGTCTCTATAGACCAGCCGAAGGTTGGTCTCTATAGACCAGCCGAAGGTTGGTCTCTATAGACCGGCCGAAAGTTGGTCTCTATAGACCAGCCGAAGGTTGGTCTCTATAGACCAGCCGAAAGTTGGTCTCTATAGACCAGCCGAAAGTTGGTCTCTATAGACCAGCTGAAGGTTGGTCTCTATAGACCAGCTGAGGGTTGGTCTTTATAGACCAGCTGAAGGTTGGTCTTTATAGACCAGCTGAAGGTTGGTCTTTATAGACCAGCTGAAGGTTGGTCTTTATAGACCAGCTGAAGGTTGGTCTTTATAGACCAGCTGAAGGTTGGTCTTTATAGACCAGCTGAAGGTTGGTCTTTATAGACCAGCTGAAGGTTGGTCTTTATAGACCAGCTGAAGGTTGGTCTTTATAGACCAGCTGAAGGTTGGTCTTTATAGACCAGCTGAAGGTTGGTCTTTATAGACCAGCTGAAGATTGGTCTTTATAGACCAGCTGAAGATTGGTCTTTATAGACCAGCTGAAGGTTGGTCTTTATAGACCAGCTGAAGATTGGTCTTTATAGACCAGCTGAAGGTTGGTCTTTATAGACCAGCTGAAGATTGGTCTTTATAGACCAGCTGAAGGTTGGTCTTTATAGACCAGCTGAAGGTTGGTCTTTATAGACCAGCTGAAGGTTGGTCTTTATAGACCAACTGAAGGTATCTTTCAGAAAAATTCTATATAAGCACCCTTTCTTTCAGAAGGGGACTATAGAAGCACCCTTTCTTTCAGAAAAGGTCTCCAGAAGCACAATTTCATTCAGAAAAGTTCTATAGAAGCACCCTTTCTTTCAGAAAGTTCTAAAGGAGCGCCCTTCCTTTCAGAAAGTTCTAAAGGAGCGCCCTTCCTTTCAGAAAAGTTCTATAGAAGCACCCTTTCTTTCAGAAAAGTTCTATAGAAGCACCCTTTCTTTCAGAAAAGTTCTATAGAAGCACACTTTCTTTCAGAAAAGTTCTATAGAAGCACCCTTTCTTTCAGAAAGGTTCTATAGAAGCACCCTTTCTTTCAGAAAAGTTCTATAGAAGCAACCTTTCTTTCAGAAAAGTTCTATAGAAGCACCCTTTCTTTCAGAAAAGTTCTATAGAAGCACCCTTTCTTTCAGAAAAGTTCTATAGAAGCAACCTTTCTTTCAGAAAAGTTTTATAGAAGCACCCTTTCTTTCAGAAAAGTTCTATAGAAGCACCCTTTCTTTCAGAAAAGTTCTATAGAAGCAACCTTTCTTTCAGAAAAGTTCTATAGAAGCACCCTTTCTTTCAGAAAAGTTCTATAGAAGCACCCTTTCTTTCAGAAAAGTTCTATAGAAGCAACCTTTCTTTCAGAAAAGTTTTATAGAAGCACCCTTTCTTTCAGAAAAGTTCTATAGAAGCACCCTTTCTTTCAGAAAAGTTCTATAGAAGCACCCTTTCTTTCTGAAAAGTTCTATAGAAGCACCCTTTCTTCCAGAAAAGTTCTATAGAAGCAACCTTTCTTTCAGAAAAGTTCTATAGAAGCACCATTTCTTTCAGAAAAGTTCTATAGAAGCACCCTTTCTTTCAGAAAAGTTCTATAGAAGCACCCTTTCTTTCAGAAATTGTCCATAAAAGCACGCTTTCTTTTAGAAAGGGTCTATAGAAGCACGTTTGCTTTCAGAAAGGGTCTATAGAAGCACCCTTTCTTTCAGAAAGGTTATACAGAAGCACCCCATCTTTCAGAAAGGGTCTATAGAAGCACCCTGTCTTTCAGAAAGGGTCTATAGAAGCACCCTGTCTTTCAGAAAGGGTGTATAAGCACCCTTTCTTTCAGAAAGATTCTACATAAGCACCCTTTCTTTCAGTAAGGTTCTATATAAGCACCCTTTCTTTCAGGAATTGTCCATAAAGCACGCTTTCTTTTAGAAAGGGTCTATAGAAGCACGTTTGCTTTCAGAAAGGGTCTATAGAAGCACCCTTTCTTTCAGAAAGGTTATACAGAAGCACCCTATCTTTAAAAAAGGGTCTATAGAAGCACCCTTTCTTTCATAAAGGGTCTATAGAAACACCCTTTCTTTCATAAAGGGTCTATAGAAGCACCCTTTATTTTAGAAAGGGTCTATTAGAAACGTTCTATAGAAGCACATTTTCTTTCAGAAAGTGTCTATAGAAGCACCTTTCTCTCAGAAAGGCGAGTTTTATTTGACGAGCTGAATAGAGTTTTTATACACTATCGAAAATGAAATTTAAAGACGAGCCAAAGGGAGTCTATAAAAAGACGAGATAAAAGAAGAAAACGAATCTTTAAATACGATATGAAATTAACTTTTATAGAGAAGCGAAATGGAGTCTCGATAGACCAGCTAAAGGGGGTCTTTATAGACGATCGAGTCTTTATAGATGTGATGAAGGAAGTATTTTTGGGCGAAATGAAGAGAGTCTTTAAAGATGAGATGTTGACAGTCTTTATTGACGAGCTGAATACATTCTTAATGGATGAGTTGAAGACCAACTGAAGAAAACCCTCATAGACGAGCGAAAAGAAGTCTTTATAGATAAGCGAAAGCGATATTTCTAGACGAGAAACGGGTAGTGGTTATGGACGAACAAAAATAAGTCTTTATACACGTACTGAAAATAATCTTTTTAGACGAGTTGAAAAGAGTATTGTTAGACGATTTGAATGCAGTATTCATAGACTTTAGCTTGTCTGGACTTTAAAGAGAAGCTGAAGAAAGTGTCTGTAGACAGTATCTAAAGACGAGCGAAAAGGATGTATATTGACTAGCGAAAGTGAATCTTTAAAGATGAGTTGAAGGAAACCTTTATAGACGAGGGAAAAGGAGTCTTAGTAGAACACTTACATACTTAGTTGGCCCATTACAGAACATTTGTTCCGTAGACCGAACTAAGAAAAGATCTCCATTCCTCTCTGTTTTTCGCTTGACTTTTTGGAATACCGCGCCTTTTCATTTCTTCATCCACTTGTATGCTCAATCGAAGCTTAGGCCTGCCAATTCTGCGTGCACCGCCATGTGGCATGTATTCATACACCTTTTTAGCGGGTTCATCATCGCTCATTCTTACGGTATGGCCTAGCCAACGCAATCGTTGCATCTCGATACCATCAATTTGGTCTTTTCGCCGTTTACCTCCAGACCCACTTTTGCAGATTCTGCTTCGACCTTCCTAAAGGTATCAGTTACTTCCTTTACTGATCATCCCATGATGTCTATGTCATCAGCATACGCAAGTAACATGTGGCTATTGGTGTAAATTGTGCCATTTCTTTTGACATTTGCATCTCGTATTACCTTTTCCAGCAAAATGTTGAATAGGTCACACGAAAGGCTGTCTCCTTGTTTGAAACCTCTTTTGGTACAAAATTCTTCGGAGTGGTTCTTTCCAATTTAATCTGAGGACCTAGTATCAGTTAAAGTCATCTTACAAAGCCGGATGAGCTTTGCGGGGATACCAAATTCAGACATTGCATGGAATACCTTTGATCGGAGAGGACTGTCGAAGGCTGCTTTATAATCGACAAAAAGGTGGTAGATGTCGATTTGCATCTCTTGGGCCTTCTCTAGGATTTGCCGCAGGGTAAATATCTGGTTAATGGTGGACTTGTCAGGTCTAAAGCCGTACTGGTATGGCCCAATTTTTTTTTTTTTGTTGACCATTGGCTTTAGTCGTTCGCACAATATCCCTGACACTATCTCATAGGCAATAGGGAGAAGACTTATGCCCCTATAGTTGGATGCTCAGGTTCCAATCGTCGGGTAAGCGTTCTTCCTGCCAGATGGTGCTAACTAGCTGATGCATACACCTTATCAGCGCGTCGCCTCCGGTTTTGAACAGCTCGGCTGGTAAGCCATCGGCTCATGCTGCTTTATTATTCTTCAGCCGGTTGATTGCTGTTTTTACCTCATCTTGGCCGGGCGGTATACATTCTATACCATCTTCTGGTTTTGGATCTGTGGTATCATCGTCTTCGCTACTATTGGATACCAGCAGATTGGAGAAATGTTCCTTCCATATCCTGAACACGCTATCTGTATCCGTTACCAGATTACCTTGCTGGTCTCTACAGGAGGATGTGCCTGTACTACAGCCATCTGTTTGATGTTTCACTCTTTGGTAGAATTTTCGGACTTCATTATGGCTGCTGTACATCTCGATTTTTTCACACTCCCGCTTTTCCATTTCTCTCTTTTTCTTGCGGAAAAGACGTTTCTCTTCTCTCCTTTTCTCCCGATATCTCTCTCGTGCGCTACGCGTTGCTACTGATTGTAAAGTAGCTCTATATGCCGCATTTTTCTATTCGGTAGCAGCACGACACTCCTGGTCATACCATGAATTCCTTTGTGGAGGTCTCTGGAATCCAAGTACTCGTATGGATTTTGCGGCTGTTTTCATGGAGTGGGCAATATTTTGCCATTGTGTTGTTATGTTATCGGGACAAGGAGTGCTGACGTTAAGCACTTGGGCTAGTTGAGTGAAATATGCTGTGGCTATCTGTTGTGTTTGCAGCCTATTGATGTCCATCTTCCGTGTTGTGTCTGTTCGTGTATTTGCAACGTTTAGACGGGTACGTACCTTTGCTGCAACAAGGTAGTGGTCCGAATCAATGTTTGCGCCTCGGAACGGTCGTACATCCAACACCCTGGATGAATGTCTTCCATCTATCACAACATGATCAATTTGATTACTTGTTTTTTGATCTGGAGACAGCCAGTTGCCCTTATGAATATCGAGATGATTAAATCTGGTACTGCTAACTACCATGTTTTTTGCAGCTGCAAAGTCTATCAGCCTCATACCATTGTCAGATGTTTCACTGTGGAGACTGAATTTCCCGACTGTTGGGCCAAAGATATTTTCCTTTCCAATTTTGGCATTAAAATCGCCTAGAATGATTTTAATGTCATGGGCAGGGCAACGGTCATATGTTTCTTCTAAGCGCTCGTAAAATATATCTTTGGTCTGTTCGTCCTTTTCTTCAGTGGAAGCATGAGCGCAAATAAAGCTGATGTTGACGAATTTAGCTTTTATTCGAATTGCAGCAAGTCCTTCATTCACTGGGGTGAAGCTGGATACCAGATGTTTTAGTCTCCGACTAACTACGAATCCGCAACCAAACTCATGCTTTACGTCATGGCAGCTATAATACAGTGCGTCACCTTTAGGTGTTGTTGTGACGCCTTTCCCAATCCATCGTATTTCCTGTATGGCAGTAATATCGGCCTTGTACTTTTCAAGTACGTCTGCCAATGCGAAGACTGCACCTTCTCTATAAAGAGTGCGAACATTCCAGGTGCAGATTCGCAGATCATGGTCCTTAAAACGTTTGCGGGGTTCGTCAACTTTAGAGGGGTTTGTTTTTCTTTTCTTTAATTTTTTTCATAGTAGACTGTTTTTTTTTCTAGGGGAGGGTTACTAACCCTGCGCTCAAACCCAAGCTTTTAACGTTCTTATGGGTGAACGTGCGGCACATTTTAGCTCACTACCTTTAACGGGTGTTAAAGGCAGTTCCCCAGGTGACACCACGGGGAGGTCAGTGTCCACTTGATATGAAAGAGGGACCAAGATAAGTCCTGGGCTTTGCCATGTTAAAACCGGTCAGGACCGTTTTTTGGTATCTTCCATCCCCTACGTCACTCACCTTAGTAGAAAACACAAAGGTATATTTCCAGACCAGCAAAGAGTAGTTGTTATGGACAATCAAAGGGGAGTCTTCATAAACGAACGAATGGAATTCGTTTCAGACGTTCTGAAGGAAGTATTATTAGACGATTTGAATGGAGCCTTCATAGACGATCTGAAGGTTGATTTTATAGATGAGCTGGAGGAAGTCTCTATAGACGAGCGAAAAGGAGTCTTTGCAGACGAGTGTTTAAAGACGAATGAAAGGGTGTCTTATAAACGAGCGAAAGTTGGTAGTTATGGATGAGGTGAAGGAATTCTTTCTTGGTGTCTTCTTCTACTTTTCCGTTTAACTCCTTGAGGGGCATAGGTCCTCTACAAACATCCTCCAGGATTATCTGCCTCATTTGCTATTGGTTTTATTTCGCTCCATGATTTTCCGGTGGATTCTAACTCCTTCACAAGACTCACGAAAAGGAGCCTTAGTAGAACAGACAAAAGTATATTTCCAGACGAGCAAAAGGTAGTGGTTATGGACGTGTCAAGGGGAGTCTTCATAAACGAGCAAATATAAATCTTTTCAGACGTTCTGAAGGATGTATTATTAGACGATTTGAATACAGCCTTCTTAGACGAGCTGAAGGTTGATTTTATAGAGGAACTGGAGGAAGTCTCTTTAGACGAGCGAAAAGGAGTCTTTGCAGACGAGTGTTTATAGACGAATGAAGGGTTATGAATGAGGTGAAGGAATTCTTTCTTGGTGTCTTCTTCTACTTTTCCGTTTAACTCCTTGAGGAGCATAGGGACTCTACAAACATCCTTCAGGATTATCTGTCATTTGCTATTGCTTTTATTTCGCTTCATGATGGATTCTAACTCCTTCACAAGACTTCTTTTCCGCGAATTTTTCGGTCTTCCTTTGGGGATTCCAATATAAGGCTTGAAGAGATCGGAATTGCTTAGTAGTTTTGAATTTAAGGCTGTTGTTGTCAACCAGGTTTCGCACCCGTAAAGTAATACGGATAAAACGTTCGATTTAAATATACATTTTTTGTATTCGTCGATATTATTGAGGAATTCCAGATGGTCCGAAATTGATTAAGGGTTCCGTTAGCTTTACCAATTCTATTTGCGATGTCGGCTTCCTCTCCGACTTCGACTGCAATTATACTTCCGAGGTAAGAGAATTTCTCCACGAAATTGATCGGTTCTCCCCCAATTAAAAATTGGGTTGGGTTAATGGCATTAGTGCTTATTGCTTTGGTTTTACCTATGTTTATCTTAGGTCATGCACAAGCTGACTTTGCTACTAAGTCATTGAACTTTGACTTATCGCAGTGTTTTGTGGACAAAAGACATACGTCATCTGCATAATCCAGGTCCTCCAGATTCACCGTTAACGTCCATTGAATTCCTAGATTTTTTTGATCGATTGTGTCAGTGAAGATTTTGTCGATGACCAGCAGAAAAAGAATAGGTGAAAGTAAACAGCCTTGTCTTACACCCGACATAGAAAAAAAAACGGTTCTGAGAGGCGTCCATTGTGTAGAACTCTGCACTTAAAGCCTTCATATTGCGATTATATGAGGTTGATCAATTTATTGGGGATGACAAGCAAGCTAAGATTACTCCATATTTTTGGCGGTAAACACTATCGAAAGCAGTAGAATAATCAACGAAGGCAGGGTATATATGGGTTTGCCATTCTTTTGTTTGCTCCATTATGACACGAAGTTTATTTATGTGGTCAACACATGATTTATTTGCCCGAAATCCTGCCTGCTGCATACGAAGTTTAGATTCAACTGTTGCACTTATCCTATTTAAAAGGATTTGTGTCAGAATCTATGATGGTATTGATAACAGTGATATTCCGCTGTAGTTCTTACACTGAGAAAGATCTCCTCTTTTGGGATCTTAATTATTATTCCTTCTTACCAGTCTTCTGTTAGTTTTTCTTCTTCCCATATTTTGTTTATTTGTGGGTGGAATATTTTGGCCATCTGGCCGGGGCAGCATATATATTTCTGGAGCTATGCGATCATAATCTGGTGATTTATTATTTTTTAGTTTCCTTGCAACGTTTTCAATGTCAAATACATCTGGACAGTTGGTGTTTATATCGAGGAATGCTGGTTCTATAATTTCTGTTGAGTCTAGAGTAGAAGAGATATCTGGATATTTGTTCAGAGTTTACATGAAATGGTCTCACCATCTTATTATTTGATCATTGGTATTCGAAAGGAGAGTTCCATCTTTAGATTTTATTGGCCTGTCTGATGAAATATTCTTTCCAATGAGTTTCTTTGTACATTTAACTTTTGTAATATTTTGTCCGAACATAGTTTAAGTTCGAAGATGGGTTATATCGGCCCTCTTCTTCCGGTACCTCCCCAACAAAAGTTGGAAAATGTTCGGAAAATTTTTGCGAACGATAGCTCTTGAAGGGAGTATTAGATTTGGTCCATACTTTACACATCGTGAAATTTCCAACCAACTTAGATGAGGTTCCAATATGGACTCAATCGGTCCACCCCTTCGGATACCACCCACACAAAATTTCGGAAAAGTGCAGTTTACGACCTGCTCTCAAATCACTTTGAGTTTTGCTGTAGCAACTTGTATTCGCTGCACCTCATACGACGGTACAAATTGCATCAGGGGCAAGTCCATACTTCCTGAAAATATAGCCTAAAATTTGCAAAACAAAATCCTATGACACCGTGTGTAGTGGTTGGAGCGCAAGATAACTCTCGAACGGATCTGCCGATTCGGCCTTCGTAATATTTTGTCCAAACTTAATTTAAGTTCGATGAAAAGCCATATCGATCCACTCCTTCAGGTACCTCCCCTACAAAAGTTCAAAAATGTTCGGAAAAATTGTGCACACGATAACTCTTGAATGGAGTAACCGATTTGGTCCATACTTTACACATCTTAATATGTCTACCAGATATAGATCAGGTTTAAAAATGAACTATATTTGTCAACTCCTTCAAGTACCTCCCACACAAAATTTCGGCGAAATTCACATTAAGGCCCGCTCTCGAATCACTTTGATTTCTGTTGAAGCAACTTGCATACGACGGCAAGAGTTTTTTAAACGCAAGTCCATAATTCTGGAGGAAATAGCCCGAAAAGTTCAAAAAACCCCTATGGTACCGTGTTTAGTGTTCGGAGCGCAAGATAACTCTCGAACAGATAAACCGATTTGGTAAAAAATTTGTTCTTCGTCATATTTTGTCCAAACTTAGTTTCAGTTCGAAGATGAGCAATATCGGTATTTCCCCCAATATTTAAAAAAATTTCACTAAAATGGTATGCACGATATATCTAGAACGCGGGCAACCAATTTGGACCAAACTTTTGATCACCTAATATTTTGTCCAAATTTAGTTTAACTTCTGAAATGGTCCATATCGGTCCTCTCCTTATGGTACCTCCCCCACAAAAGTTCAACATTTATGTATAAGTGTAGTTTAGGGTCTGTTCGAAGATCCTTGGGAAATGTATACCGATATTCTTGTTCCAACAAAAGCGAAAAATATAACTTTTGGGGCCAGCTCAAGAACGCTTTTTAGCCGAGCTATAGAACGAGCTTTAGGCGAGCGGAATGACTAGCTGAAGGTGATTCTTATAGACAAGCTGAAACTCTTCCTTATACAGAAGCTCACAGTTTCCGTGCTGAATATCATCCATGTAGACGAGATGAAGTTTGTTAGGGTTCTACTGTAAACAATCAGAAACTAGGCATCATTGTTATTATACATACACACACACACACTTGCTACCCTCATGCTATACTCTTTCTCACTCAGTCAGTCTCTTTCAGTCATTCAGACAACACAGTCATTGTATTACACCACAAGTATTAACACGCACATCAACTATTGTAACGTATTTCAGTTTCCAGAATTAAACAGAATAAATCTTGCTTAAGTTTGTTAATTTATCAATAAGTCTTTTATTTACAACATAAAAGCACAACTAAATCTTTTACTCAAACGTAAGAGTACAACAACTGGCGACGAGGACGGTGAATAAAGAAATAAATTCTTTAATTTCAATTCATCTACGCAAAAATCAACTGCACATAAAATGTCAAGCGAGAACATTGTGAAATTACTAGCTGAACAGCAAGCGGCTATGAATCTTCAAACGCAGTTACTGCAACAATTAACAAATCTACTTCAAGCACAGAGTACTGGAAACACCAAAGATGCTACGAGTCCCAGCACTTCAAAAGCAGCATTGATGGAATCTCTTTCACATTCCATGACAGACTTCGTTTATGAACCGGAAAGCGGATTAATTTTTCAAGCGTGGTACAATCGCTACCAACATGTCTTCGAAAAAGAAGCCCAATCTCTGGACGATCATGACAAAGTTGCGTTACTCTGGAGAAAGATGTCAAACAGTGTTCACGAAAGATTCAGGAACTACGTTCTTCCAAAGAATCCAACAGAAATGAGTCTCAAAGACACCCTGGAGAAACTTAACAAATTATTTGGTAAGGTAGAAACTCAAGTGTCTCAACGCTACAAGTGTTTGCAAATGAAAAAACTTGAAGGAGAAGACTATAAGGAATACGCCGGTAGAGTCAACTTACAGTGCGAACTCTTCAAGCTAAATGAAATGCAAGTGGATCAATTCAAGTGTCTAATCTATGTCTTGGGTTTACAATCAAGCAAAGACAACGACATTCGCTTACGTTTACTCAAATTGCTAGACGAAGCAAAGGACTCCACAACTCTAGACACTCTTGTAGATGAAACTCAACGACTCATGGATTTGAAAACAGACAATACTTTGATCGAGCATCAATCGCAATCAATATGCGCAGTCAAGAAATTCGCCAAGAACAACAACAAGCATTCCCATAAAATTCCTAAAACGCCCTGCTGGTTATGCGGAGACATGCATTACTCAAAATACTGTCCATTTAAAAATCATAAATGTTCAAAGTGTCAGCAGACAGGTCACAAGGATAACTTTTGCAAAAGCGCAAAACGAGGCAAGTCCACTACAGACAAAACTGCAGTCAAGTCGGACAAAACAAAATACAACGCCAACGCTGTATTCTCTTCAAAGCAACTCCAATTTCAACAATTGCGAAAATATACCACCGTGGAAATAAACAAGAAACAAGTCAAATTACAAATCGACACAGCATCCGATATTTCAATCATATCACGATCAACATGGGAATACATAGGTAAGCCTCACGTACACAAAACAAATGATACTGCAACAGACGTGAATTCCAACAGCATCAGCCTAATCGGAAAGTGTCAAGGCAACATAACGGTATCAGACAAAACGCTAACTCTACAATGTTACGTCACGGAAATCGATAACTTAAACATAATGGGTATCGACTGGATACAAAGTTTTAACCTTTGGGACAAACCAATTTCAGCTTGGTGTCGCCAAATATCAAACGATGAATACATATCAAACCTGAGAAGCAAGTTCAAACCTGTTTTCGACAACAGCAGTCTTGGCCTTTGTACAAAAACCAAAGTGCATATTAAACTTCTTCCAGACGCAAAAGAAACATTCATTGCAAAACGCCCAGTACCATATGCCGTGAGAACAGAAATAGAAACAGAGCTAGATAGACTTGAAAAAGCAAATATCATCACACCAGTCAATTCTTCAAAATTTGCAGCGCCAATAGTCGTGAGTAGAAGGAACGGAAAAATTAGAATTTGTGCAGACTATTCCACGGGTCTCAACAATTCAATTGAACCAAATCAGTATCCTCTGCCCACTCCTGAAGAAATTCTCTCAGATTGTCACGATTGTATGATATTTAGTCATTTGGATCTCTCTGACGCATATCTACAAGTAGAAGTCGACGATCAAAGCAAAGACTTGCTAACTATTAATACTCACAAAGGGTTATACAGATTTAATCGCCTCACTCCAGGTATAAAATCAGCACCAGGATCCTTCCAGCGAATCATGGATGAGCTATGCACAGGCATCCAAGGAGCACGAGCGTACATAGACGACATAGTCTTGGCAAGTAGATCTCTTCACGATCACAAAACTAATCTTAATTTGTTATTACAGAAAATTCAAGATTACGGGTTCAAACTCAAATTCGAAAAATGTCAATTTTTCAAACCATCAATAAAGTATCTAGGTCAAATCATAGATAAAAATGGCATACGACCTGATCCAGATAAAATTCTTGCAATACAGAACCTGAAGGTCCCTGAAAACATTTCAGAAGTACGATCTTTACTAGGCTCCATAAACCACTATGGAAAGTATGTCTACAACATGAGAAACATCCGAAAACCACTAGATGATCTCTTAAAAAAAGATCACAAATTCATTTGGACCAAAGAATGTCAACAATCTCTCAACGAATTCAAACGCATTCTAACATCGGATTTACTACTAACTCATTACAATCCAGCATTGCCAATTCACATTGCAGCGGACGCATCATCACATGGCATCGGAGCGGTAATATACCATACTTACCCAGACAACAGTGTCAAAGCCATTCATCACGTCTCAAGATCACTTACTCCAACGGAGCGAAATTACAGTCAAATCGAAAAAGAAGGACTAGCACTAGTTTTCGCCGTACAACGTTTCCACAAAATGATTTTCGGAAGAAAATTCACCCTACATACCGACCATAAGCCATTGCTCACCATATTTGGTTCCAAAAAAGGTATTCCGGTCTACACCGCGAACAGGTTACAACGTTGGGCTCTCATCCTTCTCACCTACGATTTCGATATAAAGTATACCAATACAAAGGATTTTGGACATGCAGACGTTCTGTCAAGATTGATAAGCGCACATGAAAAACCATCAGACGAGTACATCATAGCTTCAATCAACCTAGAAAACGACATAAGATATGACATCACAGACGCCGTATCAACACTACCAGTTAGCTTCAAAATGATACAGGATGCAACCAAAAAGGATTCAACCTTACAAACAGTTTCAAACTACGTATACAACGGCTGGCCAGAAAACAAAAACAGCATAGATTCTTCAATTCTTCCATATTTCAACAGGCAAGATTCAATATCAATAACAGATGATTGTCTTATGTTCAATACGCGCATAATAGTACCCGAATGCTACAGAAAACAAATTCTCAAACAACTGCATCGCGGACACATAGGAACAGAAAGAAGCAAATCTATCGCACGCAGCTACGTATATTGGCCAAACATAGACAAGGACATAGAGACTTACGTCAAGAAATGCAACAATTGCCAACTCGCAGCAAAAAGTCCCATCAAAACCAACCTTTGTCCTTGGCCCACAACAACACGCGTTCTCGAACGTGTTCACATAGATTACGCAGGTCCTGTAAAAAGCATTTACTACCTCGTAATAGTGGATTCATATTCCAAATATCCCGTCATATATGAAACTTCATCAACCACGACCGCAGCAACATTAAGGTTACTAACAACTTATTGTTCACAGTTTGGAAATCCTGAACAAATCGTATCCGACAATGGAACACAATTTTCCTCAGTGGATTTTGAAAATTGGTGTTCTCAACGAGGAATCGAACATACACGAACAGTTCGATATCACCCAAGTTCCAATGGTCAAGCAGAAAGATTCGTCGATACTCTCAAACGATCTTTAAAAAAATCAGAGGGAAAGGAGACGGCATCTAATGCACTACAAACATTCTTAGAAGTGTATCGTTCAACACCGAACAAAAACTCACCTAATGAACTCTCTCCAGCGGAATCATTCCTAGGTCGAAAAATGAGAACAGTTTTTGATTTAATAACAAAGCCTCCACCAGCGAGCAGAGAGAGAAACATTCAAATGGAGAAACATACAACCGGAAACATGGTACAAAACAACGAAATTTCATCACTGGAGATCTTGTCTACGCTAAACACTTCAAAGGTAATAAAAGCTACTGGGTTCCAGGTGAAATTATCAACAAAGTGGGAAATGTTACCTACAACACTCTCATTCAAGTGGATAAGAGACAAATTCTTGTGAGATCTCACGCAGATCAACTCCGAGCAAGAGAAACCGATCAAAATGTACCTGCAGAGCAAAATGATAATCTTCCTCTTCAAATCCTACTAGAAGACTTCAACATTAGTCCACCAATGGAAGAAGATTTCACAACTCCACCATCATCACCGGTTATGCACCCACAACGCATCACTTCTCGAAGAAACCCTGTACAGCCAGTATCCCGGACCCCCGAGAAGTCTCAAAAAGGGAGATGTTAGGGTTCTACTGTAAACAATCAGAAACTAGGCATCATTGTTATTATACATACACACACACACACTTGCTACCCTCATGCTATACTCTTTCTCACTCAGTCAGTCTCTTTCAGTCATTCAGACAACACAGTCATTGTATTACACCACAAGTATTAACACGCACATCAACTATTGTAACGTATTTCAGTTTCCAGAATTAAACAGAATAAATCTTGCTTAAGTTTGTTAATTTATCAATAAGTCTTTTATTTACAACATAAAAGCACAACTAAATCTTTTACTCAAACGTAAGAGTACAACAAAGTTCATGCTTAAAGACAAACTAAAAGTCGTGCCTATACACGAGCTGAAGGCCATCTTTAGACAGGACGTAAATATTTTTCTTAGATACGAGCAGAAAATCGCCCTTAAAGACGAGTTGATGGTCATCCTTGTTGCTACAGGTCGTGTTTACAGTCTAACTGAACGTCGTTTCTATAGAAGAACTCAAAGTGGTGCATATAGGCGATCTGTTAATGTTTTTTTTTACATTCGATCGTTTGAGACGTGCTGAAGGTTGGAGACAAGGTAAATATCGTTCTTGTAGACGACTTGAAGTTCGCTTTAGAGTCGAGCTTATGTTCGTTCAGTTGGACAATCTCAGCACCTGACCAAGTGAGATTTTTTAGACAACTAAGTTCATATTAAACAGCGCCTTCTTAGACGAACGGAGAGTGTCCATATACACGCATCCAGGAAGATCTATAAGAAGAATAATCGGATGTTTTTCTTGGATACTTAATCGGGGATCTTTACGTACTAAAGGGAATGCTTATAGTCCAAGAGGAATGCTTAAAGACGGCTTTGAAGGGGGAGTTTTATAGACCGTTGAAGGAGAGCCTTTGTAAGGAAAAACTGACAACAACATCTGAATATGATATAGTCTATTCGCCTACGTACCATAATAGTAAACATGAGTAAGTCGGTGAATTTGTGGTCAGAAGGAAGATTAAATATTTCGTCCTCGATTTTTCATATCGCCTTGATCCCCACTAATGCCCAGACCGATGTGTGCCAACGTGGTGCAACATCTCATTTTCAACGGTGGCAAAATACCCCTCAGTATAATGTTGGTAACATTTCCTGGGTACGAGGGCTGCACGAAAACTACCTGACCTAGGCAACACCGCGTAATGCCAGGCGCCATTTGAATTCTTTTGGAAAGTTTGACAGCTTTTAGCCTAGACTTACTTAGGACAGTTTGTCGTACGACCATTTTATGTGTTGTTTACAGTGGCTTGAAAAAAAAAAACACTTTGCAAAAAAATGGAATTTACTTGTGAACATTTTCGTCCAAGAATTTTTCACAACTTTCACGTGGATATTCAGAGCAAGAAGTGTATCTATCGTATTAAATCATTGTATGTCGATAAAGGACCATCCTATAGGACTATGAAAAACGGATTTAATGAATTCAACCGTGGTCGGCATTCCCCAAAAAACGAAGGTTGTGAGGGTCGCCAAAAATCGGTCGTTGTGCCAGAAAAAAATGAAGCCTGGCGTGAACGAATAATGCGAGATCGCCATGTTAAATACCGTGAGAGAGAGGTATCCTTGGACATTTCTTCCAACAACTAACATTTGATTTTGCAAAAACACCTGGCCACAAAAATGGATTTTTCTCGTTAGATCCAGCAAAATTGGGTAATCGCTCAACAAAAGCTCTTGGGAATTGATTCAAGGAAATTGTTCATTAAATCGATCGCGGTGCTTCAAATGACATTTGTAAGATCGTCACAGACGACGAATCTAGGATCTGTGCTTAGGAGCCTTAAACAACAGCAAGAAACGGCCGTTTGGGTCTTCGAATTCAAACCAAATGAAACGAAAGTTGTTCATGTAAGAAGCACGTCAAAGCAAAAGGTTGCCTGTTTCTTAAAAAACAAGTAAAAAAGTATCAGTCAGCTTTGCCGACAGAGATATACCCTCAGCCTGTGCAAATTGAAACACTTTATGTATTTAGGGGGTTTCAAAATTTTGGTCGTATGAACCGACAAAAATGTTGATTAGGATTAAAGTTCAAAAATTTTGCGGAAAAGGTACTTAAAAGAATGGACCGACATAGACCATGGGGTGCCATAGAAGGTTTTTACACCCTTCAAGGAGTATGGACTTGCCCCTGAAACAACTTTTACCATCGTAATGGAGGCAGCGAATGTAAGTTGCTTCAACAAAAATCAAGGTGATTCAATAGCAGGTCTTAAAGTGAACTTATCCACAATTTTGTGTGGGAGGTACGGGATGGAGTGGACAAATATAGTCCATATTGGAACCTGATCTATATCTGGTAGATATTATGAGAATGTGTAAAGTATGGACCAAATCGGTCACTCCCATCAAGAGTTATCGTGCGCACAATTTTTCCGAATATTTTTGAACTTTTGTGGGGTAGGTACCTGAAGGAGTGGACCGATATGGCTTATCTACGAACTTAAAGTAAGTTTGAAATTTTGGCCGGAATCGGCATTTCCGTTCGAGAATTATCTTGCGCTTCCACCCATAAACCATGGTGTCATAGGGTTTGTTTTTCAAATTTCAGGCTATTTTTCAGGAAGTATGGACATGCCCCTGAGGAAACTTGTACCTTCGTATAGGGGACAGTGAATACAAGATGTTACAACAAAAACCAAGGCGATTCGAGAGCAGGTCCTAAACTGAACTTTTCCGAAATTTTGTGTGGGAGGTACTCGAAGGAGTTTACCGATTGAGTTCATATTGAAACCTCATCTAAGTCTGGTAGAAACTTCATAATGTGCTAAGTATGGACCAAATCGGTTACTCCCTTCAAGAGTTATCGTACGCACAAATGTTCCGAACATTTTCGAACTTTTGTGGGGGAGGTACCGGAAACGAGTGGACCGATATAATCCATCTTTGAACTTGAACTAAGTTTGGACAAAATATTACGAAAGCCAAATTTTGGTCCGAATCGGCAGATCCGTTCGAGAGTTATCTTGCGCTCCAACCACTGCACACAGTGTCATAGGGTTTTTTGTATTTTTCAGGCTATTTTCTCAGGAAGTATGGACTTGCCCCTAATGAAACTTACAGCGTCGTATAGAGGATAGCGAATACAACTTGCGTAAAGAAAAATCAAAGCGATTCGAGACCAGGTCCTAAACTGAACTTTTTCGAAATTTTGTGTGGGAGGTACCCGAAGGAGTGGACCGATTGAGTCCATATTGTGACTTCATCTAAGTTTGGTAGAAATTACACGATGTGCAAAGTATGGACCAAATCGGTTATTCCCTTCGAGAGTTATCGTGCGCACAAGTTTTGCGACAATTTTTGAACATTGTGGGGGAGGTACCTGAAGGAGTGGACCTATATGGCCCATCTTCGAACTTAAATCGAATCTGGACAAATTATTTCGATACCCAAAATTTGAACCGAATCGATTGATCCGTTCGAGAGTTATCGTGCGCACCAGCCAGCCAGACAGACAGACAGACGGACAGACAGACAGACGGACGGACATTGCTAGATCTACTCAAAATTGTCTGAAACGGATATCGTACAAACATACTTGGGGTCTAAAAGCATTATTTCGATGAGGCACATTTTTGGTCGTATCAAAGTGTAAATACCCTCTTTAGCCTAAAGGCTGAGGGTATAAAAAGCCACAACTCGTCAAACAAAAATAACGCTTTAAAAACACTGGTACTACCCGTGCTGATGTTCCGAAGCCTGGGTGCTTGCGCAAGCAGATACGGCAGTGCTTGGCGTGTTTGAGAGAAAAATTCTTAAAAGTATCGAGATGCAGCGATTGCGTTGGCTAGGCCATATAATAAGAATGGGCGATGATGAACCCGCTAAAAAAGGCGTATAAATTCGAGCCACATGGCGGTGCACGCAGAATTGACAGGCCAAAGAATAGATGGCGCAAACAAGTGAATGAAGAGATGACAAGGCATGGTATTCCAAAAAGCGAAGCACGAAACAGAGAGAATTGGAGACCTTTTCTTAGTTCTATGCTCTGTAATGGGCCAGCTAAGTAACTAAGTAAGTAGAATATGGAAGAAAGTCGTTGTGATCAGCATAACAAGGACAACTTGTAGCTAAAATTTCGATTCGGAGGCCACCACGACAGTAAATGCTTAATATGCTTAAAAGTTTCAACCATTATTTTAATTAAAAACACTAAAATGAAGCAGTTATCTAGAAAAACAATATCGATACTTAGTATGTTAATATGTATGTATTTGATTCACCGAGGTGTTAAAACATTAACATACCTTCCTTGCGCTCGTATAGTCTACTAGCAATCAACTCAATCACGCACGACAATGTTTGTAAACAAAACTCTCAAACAAGAAGAATTCTAATTAGATTTATTTGTAAATAACAATTTATTATTAATGGCAAGCAATTAATTACTTGTTAAGCGATTGATTTAAACAAATAAATATTTAATAAATAAAGGAAGAAAATAAACAAAAAATAATGTAAAAAAACAAAAGCCCATTAGATGAATAATTAAATTCAATAATTTGTTATACGAGTAAAGTCAATTATAATATTATGTTAACAAAAAAATTCAATTAAAAAACTAACAATTAACTATTAATTTATTCAAACATATATTTTTATATATTGGGGAAGTAGTGATGTATATGGCAAGGAAGGGAATCAATCAGCCATGGGTCAGTTCAAATACCCCATAAGACATTTTTAACGGAGTTTAAATCCCTCAGCCATGTAATAAAACGTATCTGAAGAAGGTGTCGTTCATTCATAAACTGTGATCATTAATGATAACAGAATTCTCCCTGCGTCCCTTCTATTAAATTTTTCGAGTAATATTTGTTTTTAGTGCTGTTTAAACAATGGTTGAAATCCCATTGAATCCAACTCTATATAATTACTAAAATTTCAAACTTTCCTTTTTGTTGCTACCCCACAATAGTCTTGTTATCACTTTTTACTCAACACTTCAAATAAATATCCATCCCGAGAATATAATGTTACTTTATTGATTTTATGAGTGTGTATGTGTGTTCGTTTGTTTGTTTTTTATAATAAATTGTCAATTATTTACAATATTGAGTATTGGCAATAAATTGTAATTTATTTATGTTTCTCTGTCTACTCATCAGAATGGCTAATAAAGTCAGGGCAATTTATAGTCATGGTTTCGAGTTGCTCTAATATTTATTATACAACAATTGAACCTTTTGGAAAATTGAGCCTAATAAAATATTTATTTAAGGCAACAAATTGTTTTTCAAACACATTGATGAGAAACAAGTGAGTAGTACTAATCAAGATCATAATTATTATTATGGTAATATATTTTAAATTTGAAGAATATTTGGGATAATTTAATTGATGGAAATCATATATTTAGTAAGCGACTCATCAATAACTGAATGACAGTTTTTAAAGTTAGAGCGTATAATTCTTGTCGTTAATCATACATTATGGTCCAACACGAGCTGTAGAAAGTTGTTATGGGCAGGCTGAAGGGAGTGGATTTTTTAAAAAATGGGTCTACAATAAACGCGTATCTTTTAAAAACTAGTTTTCAAAAAAGTGAATTTAATAAAAAAACTTTTTCAATACACGTGGATTTTTTTATAATTATTTTTTAATAAATGTGGATTATTTAAACAATATTTTTTTTATAAACGTGGATTTTTTTAAAAAATATATCATAATAAACATGGATTTTTAAAAAATATTTTTATAATAAACATAGATTTTTTAACAAATATTTTTATAATAATGGTGGATTTTTTTAAAATAAACGTGGATTTTTTAAGAAATATTTTTATAATAAACGTGGATTTTTTAAAAAATATTTTTATAATAAACGTGGATTTTTTAAAAAAATATTTTTATAATAAACGTGGATTTTTTAAAAAATATTTTTATAATAAACGTGGATTTTTTAAAAAATATTTTTATAATAAACGTGGATTTTTAAAAAAATATTTTTATAATAAACGTGGATTTTTTAAAAAATATTTTTATAATAAACGTGGATTTTTTAAAAAATATTTTTATAATAAACGTGGATTTTTTAAAAAATATTTTTATAATAAACGTGGATTTTTTAAAAAATATTTTTATAATAAACGTGGATTTTTTAAAAAATATTTTTATAATAAACGTGGATTTTTTAAAAAATATTTTTATAATAAACGTGGATTTTTTAAAAAATATTTTTATAATAAACGTGGATTTTTTAAAAAATATTTTTATAATAAACGTGGATTTTTTAAAAAATATTTTTATAATAAACGTGGATTTTTTAAAAAATATTTTTATAATAAACGTGGATTTTTTAAAAAATATTTTTATAATAAACGTGGATTTTTTAAAAAATATTTTTATAATAAACGTGGATTTTTTAAAAAAATATTTTTATAATAAACGTGGATTTTTTAAAAAATATTTTTATAATAAACGTGGATTTTTTAAAAAATATTTTTATAATAAACGTGGATTTTTTAAAAAATATTTTTATAATAAACGTGGATTTTTTTAAAAAAATATTTTTATAATAAACGTGGATTTTTTTAAAAAAATATTTTTATAATAAACGTGGATTTTTTAAAAAAATATTTTTATAATAAACGTGGATTTTTTAAAAAATATTTTTATAATAAACGTGGATTTTTTAAAAAAATATTTTTTCAATAAACGTGGGTTTTTTAAAAAAATATTTTTTCAATAAACGTGGACTTTTTAAAAAAATATTTTTTCAATAAACGTGGATTTTTTAAAAAAATATTTTTTCAATAAACGTGGACTTTTTAAAAAAATATTTTTTCAATAAACGTGGATTTTTTAAAAAAATATTTTTTCAATAAACGTGGATTTTTTAAAAAAATATTTTTTCAATAAACGTGGATTTTTTAAAAAAATATTTTTTCAATAAACTTGGATTATTTAAAAAAATATTTTTTCAATAAACGTGGATTTTTAAAAAAAAATATTTTTGCAATAAACTTGGATTTTTAAAAAAAAATATTTTTGCAATAAACTTGGATTTTTTAAAAAAATATTTTTTCAATAAACTTGGATTTTTTAAAAAGATATTTTTTCAATAAACTTGGATTTTTTAAAAAAATATTTTTTCAATAAACGTGGATTTTTTAAAAAAAATATTTTTTCAATAAACGTGGATTTTTTAAAAAATATTTTTATAATAAACGGGGATTTTTTAAAAAATATTTTTATTATAAACGTGGATTTTTTTAAAAAATATTTTTATAATAAACGTGATTTTTTAAAAAATATTTTAATAATAAACGTAGATTTTTTAAAAAATATTTTTATAATAAACGTGGATTTAAAAAAAAAAAAAATTAAATAAACGTGGATTTTTTTAAAAAAAAAATTAAAATAAACGTGGATTTTTTTAAAAAATATTTTTATAATAAACGTGGATTTTTAAAAAAATATTTTTTCAATAAACGTGGATTTTTAAAAAATATTTTTATAACAAACGTGAATTTTTTAAAAAAATATTTTTATAATAAACGTGGATTTTGTAAAAATATTTTTATAATAAACGTGAATTTTTTAAAAAATATTTTTATAATAAACGTGGATTTTTTTAAAAATATTTTTATAATAAACGTGGATTTTTTTAAAAATATTTTTATAATAAACGTGGATTTTTTTAAAAAATATTTTCATAATAAACGTGGATTTTTTTAAAAGTATTTTTATAATAAACGTGGATTTTGTTTAAAAATATTTTTATAATAAACGTGGATTTTTTAAAAAATATTTTTATAATAAACGTGAATTTTTAAAAAAATATTTTTATAATAAACGTGGATTTTTAAAAAAATATTTTTATAATAAACGTAGATTTTTAAAAAAATATTTTTATAATAAACGTGGATTTTTAAAAAAATATTTTTATAATAAACGTGGATTTTTAAAAAAATATTTTTATAATAAACGTGGATTTTTTAAAAAATATTTTTATAATAAACATGGATTTTTTAAAAAATATTTTTATAATAAACGTGGATTTTTTAAAAAATATTTTTATAATAAACATGGATTTTTTAAAAAATATTTTTATAATAAACGTGGATTTTTTAAAAATTATTTTTATTATAAACGTGGATTTTTAAAAAAATATTTTATAATAAACGTGGATTTTTTAAAAAATATTTTTATAATAAACGTGGATTTTTTAAAAAATATATTATAAAAATATGGATTTTTAAAAAAATATTTTTATAATAAACGTGGATTTTTTAAAAAATATTTTTATTATAAACGTGGATTTTTAAAAAACTATTTTTATAATAAACGTGGATTTTTTAAAAAATATTTTTATAATAAACATGGATTTTTTAAAAAATATTTTTATAATAAACGTGGATTTTTTAAAAAAATATTTTTATAATAAACGTGGATTTTAAAAAAATATTTTTTCAATAAACGTGGATTTAAAAAAAAAATATTTTTTCAATAAACGTGGATTTTAAAAAAATATTATTTCAATAAACGTGAATTTTTTAAAAAATATTTTTTCAATAAACGTGAATTTTTTAAAAAATATTTTTTCAATCAACGTGAATTTTTTAAAGAATATTTTTTCAATCAACGTGAATTTTTTAAAGAATATTTTTCTTATAAACGTGGATTTGTTAAATATTTTTTAATAAACGTGGATTTAAAAAAAAATATAATAACGTGGTAATATATTTTTTAATAAACGTGGATTTTTTAAAATATTTTTTAATAAACTTGTATTATTTAAAAAATATTTTTTAATAAACTTGGATTATTTTAAAAATATTTTTATAATAATCGCGGATTTTTTTAATAATTTTTTAAAAAACGTGGATTATTTTAAAAATATTTTATAATAAACGTGGATTTTTAAAAAATATTTTTTAATAAACTTGGATTATTTTAAAAATATTTTTATAATAATCGCGGATTT
The DNA here is from genome assembly GCF_047663935.1 of Musca autumnalis. NCBI lineage: Eukaryota > Metazoa > Arthropoda > Insecta > Diptera > Muscidae > Musca > Musca autumnalis. The sequence goes on from NW_027412088.1 coordinate 175,858,114, forward strand.
TTTTAATAATTTTTTAAAAAACGTGGATTATTTTAAAAATATTTTGTAATAAACGTGGATTTTTTAAAAAAATATTTTTTCAATAAACGTGGATTTTTTAAAAAAATATTTTTTCAATAAACGTGGACTTTTTAAAAAAATATTTTTTCAATAAACGTGGATTTTTTAAAAAAATATTTTTTCAATAAACGTGGATTTTTTAAAAAAATATTTTTTCAATAAACGTGGATTTTTTAAAAAAATATTTTTTCAATAAACTTGGATTATTTAAAAAAATATTTTTTCAATAAACGTGGATTTTAAAAAAAAAATATTTTTGCAATAAACTTGGATTCTTTAAAAAAATATTTTTTCAATAAACTTGGATTTTTTAAAAAGATATTTTTTCAATAAACTTGGATTTTTTAAAAAAATATTTTTTCAATAAACGTGGATTTTTTAAAAAAAATATTTTTTCAATAAACGTGGATTTTTTAAAAAATATTTTTATAATAAACGGGGATTTTTTAAAAAATATTTTTATTATAAACGTGGATTTTTTTAAAAAATATTTTTATAATAAACGTGATTTTTTAAAAAATATTTTAATAATAAACGTAGATTTTTTAAAAAATATTTTTATAATAAACGTGGATTTAAAAAAAAAAAATTAAATAAACGTGGATTTTTTTAAAAAAAAAATTAAAATAAACGTGGATTTTTTAAAAAATATTTTTATAATAAACGTGAATTTTTAAAAAAATATTTTTATAATAAACGTGGATTTTTAAAAAAATATTTTTATAATAAACGTAGATTTTTAAAAAAATATTTTTATAATAAACGTGGATTTTTAAAAAAATATTTTTATAATAAACGTGGATTTTTAAAAAAATATTTTTATAATAAACGTGGATTTTTTAAAAAATATTTTTATAATAAACATGGATTTTTTAAAAAATATTTTTATAATAAACGTGGATTTTTTAAAAAATATTTTTATAATAAACATGGATTTTTTAAAAAATATTTTTATAATAAACGTGGATTTTTTAAAAATTATTTTTATTATAAACGTGGATTTTTAAAAAAATATTTTATAATAAACGTGGATTTTTTTAAAAATATTTTTATAATAAACGTGGATTTTTTAAAAAATATATTATAAAAATATGGATTTTTAAAAAAATATTTTTATAATAAACGTGGATTTTTTAAAAAATATTTTTATTATAAACGTGGATTTTTAAAAAACTATTTTTATAATAAACGTGGATTTTTTAAAAAATATTTTTATAATAAACATGGATTTTTTAAAAAATATTTTTATAATAAACGTGGATTTTTTAAAAAAATATTTTTATAATAAACGTGGATTTTAAAAAAATATTTTTTCAATAAACGTGGATTTAAAAAAAAAATATTTTTTCAATAAACGTGGATTTTAAAAAAATATTATTTCAATAAACGTGAATTTTTTAAAAAATATTTTTTCAATAAACGTGAATTTTTTAAAAAATATTTTTTCAATCAACGTGAATTTTTTAAAGAATATTTTTTCAATCAACGTGAATTTTTTAAAGAATATTTTTCTTATAAACGTGGATTTGTTAAATATTTTTTAATAAACGTGGATTTAAAAAAAAATATAATAACGTGGTAATATATTTTTTAATAAACGTGGATTTTTTAAAATATTTTTTAATAAACTTGTATTATTTAAAAAATATTTTTTAATAAACTTGGATTATTTTAAAAATATTTTTATAATAATCGCGGATTTTTTTAATAATTTTTTAAAAAACGTGGATTATTTTAAAAATATTTTGTAATAAACGTGGATTTTTAAGAAAATATTTTTTCAATAAACGACGTTTTTTTGAAATATTTTTACAAAAAACGTGGATTTTTTAAGAAATATTTTTTCAATTACCTACGTTTTTTGTTATGATTTTTCCAATAAACGAGGATTTTTTTTAAAAAAAATACCTTTCAATTGAAGTGTTTTTTTACAATAAACGAAGATTTTTTAAAGAATTGTTTTTAATTAAGGTATTTTTTGAAAAATATATATTTTTTTAATAAACATGGATTTTTAGAAATTAGTTTTATAACAAAACGTGGGTTTTTATTTAAAAATTAGTATTTCAAAAAACGTGGGTTGTTTTAGAAATTATTTTTTCACAAAATTGTTTTTTTTAGAAAAAAACTTGATTTTTTTAAAAATATTTTTTTTTTTAAAAATATTTTTTCAATAAAAGAGAATTTTTTAAAAAAATATTTTTTCAATAAACGTGAATTTTTTAAAAAAATATTTTTTCAATAAACGTGGATTTTTTTAACTATTTTTTAATAAACGTGGATTTTTTAAAATATTTTTTTAATAAACGTGGATAATTTTATAAATATTTGGATACGTGGATTTTTTAAATACGTGGATTATTTAAAAAATTTTTTATAATAAACGTGGGTTTGTTTTTCAAAATAGTCAGGCTTATTCCCATAGTCGTTGTTTTAATATTTTATTAAAACAACTTTAATTTATTAGTGGGAAAAAATTGGCGGTGTTTACCAAGGGGTAAGGCAGGGAATACTATAGTTTCAGATCTCGCCACAGATCTTCATCAGTTCCCTTATTTCTTGTTTTTCAACAAGAAACTTTTTATACCCAAGTGTCAATTGCTAGCTCAAATAGATACGTGCGCAAAGAAACACTCTGATCGAGAATTTCTTTGGCACTACCTAAACTCTAGCAACTTCACTTGCAAACAAAACCAAATTTTTCCCACTGCTATGCGTTCGTCGATTCTCGACGAAAAAACACATAACTAATTTGTTGGTATTGCATACTACAGCAATAAACAACATTTTGACGGTGCCCGGTCTCACAATTAGGAGGGTTGGCGTTTTTTGTTTGGGATGACGACTTCTATTTTGTTTTTCAAAATAGTCAGGCTTATTCCCATAGTCGTTGTTTTAATATTTTATTAAAACAACTTTAATTTATTAGTGGGAAAAGATTGGCGGTGTTTACCAAGGGGTAAGGCAGGGAATACTATAGTTTCAGATCTCGCCACAGATCTTCATCAGTTCCCTTATTTCTTGTTTTTCAACAAGAAACTTTTTATACCCAAGTGTCAATTGCTAGCTCAAATAGATACGTGCGCAAAGAAACACTCTGATCGAGAATTTCTTTGGCACTACCTAAACTCTAGCAACTTCACTTGCAAACAAAACCAAATTTTTCCCACTGCTATGCGTTCGTCGATTCTCGACGAAAAAACACATAACTAATTTGTTGGTATTGCATACTACAGCAATAAACAACAAAATAGAAGTCGTCATCCCAAACAAAAAACGCCAACCCTCCTAATTGTGAGACCGGGCACCGTCAAAATGTTGTTTATTGCTGTAGTATGCAATACCAACAAATTAGTTATGTGTTTTTTCGTCGAGAATCGACGAACGCATAGCAGTGGGAAAAATTTGGTTTTGTTTGCAAGTGAAGTTGCTAGAGTTTAGGTAGTGCCAAAGAAATTCTCGATCAGAGTGTTTCTTTGCGCACGTATCTATTTGAGCTAGCAATTGACACTTGGGTATTAAAAGTTTCTTGTTGAAAAACAAGAAATAAGGGAACTGATGAAGATCTGTGGCGAGATCTGAAACTATAGTATTCCCTGCCTTACCCCTTGGTAAACACCGCCAATTTTTTCCCACTAATAAATTAAAGTTGTTTTAATAAAATATTAAAACAACGACTATGGGAATAAGCCTGACTATTTTGAAAAACAAAATAGAAGTCGTCATCCCAAACAAAAAACGCCAACCCTCCTAAACGTGGGTTTTTAAAAAAATACTTTTTAATAACTGTGGACTTTTTAAAAAAATGTTACAAAAAACGTGGATTTTTTAAAATATATTTTTTTAAGAAACGTCGGTTTTTAAATGTTTCTTGGAGGGATAGATATTTTTTAAAAAATAATTTTCAATTGAAGTGTTTTTTGTTTTCAAAAAATATTTTTTCAATAAACGAGGATTTTTTAAAAAATACTTTTCATTAACGTGGGTTTTTTAGAAAGTAGTATTTCAAAAAATGTGATTTGTTTTAGAAATTATGTTTTTTTTTATTTTTCAAAAAATTTGAATTTTTTAGAAATTATTTTTTTCAAAAATATTTTTTTAATAAACGTGATTTTTTTAAAAAAATAATTTTTCAATAACCTTGAATTTTTTAATTAATATTTTTGCAATAAAAGTGGATTTTTTAATGGTATTTTTTAAATAACTTGGATTTTTTAATGGATATCTTTTCAATAAACGTGGATTTATTAATGAATGTTTTTTCAATAAAAGTCGATTTTTAAATGATTTTTTTAATAAACGTGAATTTTTAAATTATTATTTTTTTAATAAAAGAGGATTTTTTAAAAAAATATTTTTTCGATAAACGATTATTTTTTAAAAAATATTTTTCCATTGAACGATTATTTTTTAAAAAATATTTTTTCAATAAACGATTATTTTTCAAAAAATATTTTTTTCAATAAGCGATTATTTTTTAATAAATGTTTTTTCAATAAACGATTATTTTTTAAAAAATAATTTTTCAGTAAACGATTATATTTTTAATTTTTTTTTTTCAATAAATGATTATTTTGTAAAAAATATTTCTTCAATAAACCGTGCTATGGTGCAACATGGTTGGAGCCTTTAGGGCGAAAATTGTGTAATACCCTTCATCCCATGTATGAGTACTTTCTAGGACTTAGACTAATAGTTGGTTTCAGGCCCATTGTGGGAGTATCGCTATGACTGTGGTTGAATGAGCATAGCAAGATAGGAGCCTTTGATGCTGCTTCGCCATAGACTAAGGTGGTGAACAGGGACAATCACCGGAACAAAATGGTAGCCGTGTATTCCACTCAGTGCTGAGAACACCGCCTAAGTGCTGTTTAAGAACTGTTTATATATAATTTTGAAATTTTAAGCAAATAATGTCTCCATTGGGTGCCACCGTGGTGCAATGGTATGCACACCCGCCTTGCCCACATAAGGCAACATCAAAACACTTTTCAACGGTGGCAAAATACCCCTCAGTAATGTTGGCGACATTTCCTGAGTATTTCAGCCATGTTAAACTTCTCTACAAAAGTGGTGTCTTAGACACGCCGTTCGGACTCGGCGATAAACTGTAGGTCCCATATCATTGAGCTAATATGAATCGGGGTACACTCATTGATATGAGAGAAGTCTCCCTTGTCCATTATGGAACAATTATTATAATGTCTCCATTGCCCCTTATGTGATGTTTGTGGAACAATTATTATTATGTCTTTGCGGACGTAATTGCAACGATATGAATTCTGATATTTTTAAGATTCCTTTTTTTCCATATTGCTTATAGTTAAGAGCTCGATAAATCATTTTCATTTCATTTGCAGCCAATTAAATATGCCTCAAAGGTCACCTTTTTATCTAAATCCCTACAATGAGACATTGATTCAGAGATAATTCCCTTAACATATGCAGGGAGCAAAAGAATGCCTAATTTTCCATTAGACAAAAGTAAACTTTAAGCAACATAGCAACCAAAAAGTAAGACACATCCGCACACAATAAAATGAAATAAGGGAGAAAAGCATAGCCTTTCAACGATGGCGGCTAAGTATTCAAAGTGAAGGCTATGCTACTTAACTTCAATACATCTGTATTAATTCGCCTACTCGACTACAAAACATGTCTATCAGCATATTTAATCTTTGTGGAAAAAAACAAAAAGACAAAAGCATCAACCACCCAGGCAATAGGAAAAGGAAACGTAGTTTGGACATGATTTTTTCACAATAATAAAGATTTGTTAAAGAGATTTGTCATACAGCATTCTTCCCAAAACACCCTCATTGGACAAATTGTCTATTGCCATTATCAAAGTATGAAATAATACACCCGCTGTGTATGGTTAAATGCGGAGGGGAGAGACTGCAGATATGGTTGTCATGATATGTTGGCACATTCCTTAACATTTGTTAAACAACAAATTTAGCAATGACAAGAGAAAATGACAAACTATCCATAACAATGCTAGAGTGAAAATAACAACAACAACAACTACCACACATAACAAGCTATGTTGTCTCCCTCCCTTCCCCCTTTTCTAAAGAGTCATGCAAGAGTCCTTGAGGATAAAAGCTTCATAATGAAAATGTTTTCATGTAAATCCATGACTACTAAATATTTGATATGATTTAGAAAGGCCAATAAGAAAATTAAGCATACATAAATATGTCTGTACATATATTCGTTCATTTGTCTATGGCCATAAGTCGATAGGGAATGTGAATTGATATATGGGGTACTACATACCAAAACTCGGCTACAAACACTTCTGTCAGCTCGAGTGTAAATACTCAAATCGTAGCGTGTACGAAGACTCTAATCGTATCGTCTGTAAAAGCTCCCTTCAGCTCGTCTATAAAAATTTACGTTCATTGAAAAAATATTTGTTAAAACATTCACGATTATCGAAAAAAATATTTTTTTTTAAATCCACTTTTATTGAAAAATATATTTTTTAAAAAATACACGTCATTAAAAAAGTATTTGTTGAAACATTCATGATTATAGAAAAAATATTTTTTTAAATATCCAAGTTTATTGAAACTTTATTTTTTTAAAAAATCACTTTTATGTAAAAATATATATTTTGTGAAAAAAAAACACGTAAATTTAAAAATATTTGTTAAAAAATCCACGCTTACTGAAAAAAATATTTTTCCACGCTTATTGAAAAAAAAATTCTTTTAAAAAATCCACGCTTATTGAAAAACATATTAAAATATATTAAAAAAAATCCACGTTTATTGAAAAAATATTTAAATATATTTAAAAATCTACGTTTACTGAAAAAATATTTTTTTCAAAAATCCACGCTTATTGAAAAAAATATTTTTCAAAAATCCATGCTTATTGAAAAAATATTTAAAAAATCCACGCTTATTGAAAAAATATTTAAAAAATCCACGCTTATTGAAAAAATATTTAAAAAATCCACGCTTATTGAAAAAACTATTTTTTTTTAAAAAATCCACGTTTATTAAAAAAACATTTTTTTTTTAAAAATCCACGTTTATTGAAAAAACTATTTTTTTAAAAATCCACGTTTATTGAAAAAACTATTTTTTTTTTTAAAATCCACGTTTATTGAAAAAATATTTTTTAAAAAAATCCACGTTTATTGAAAAATAGTTTTTAAAAAATCGACAATGTTTTGAAAAACAGTTTTTAAAAAATCGACAATGTTTTGAAAAACAGTTTTTAAAAAATCGACGTTTATTTAAAAATAGTTTTTAAAAAATCGACGTTTATTGAAAAATAGTTTTTAAAAAATCCACGGTTATAGAAAAATAGTTTTTAAAAAATCCACGTTTATAGAAAAATAGTTTTTAAAAAATCCACGGTTATAGAAAAATAGTTTTTAAAAAATCCACGTTTATAGAAAAATAGTTTTTAAAAAATCCCACGTTTATTGAAAAATAGTTTTTAAAAAATCCACGTTTATTGAAAAATAGTTTTTAAAAAATCCACGTTTATTGAAAAATAGTTTTTAAAAAATCCACGTTTATTGAAAAATAGTTTTTAAAAAATCCACGCTTATTAAAAAAAGTATTTTGTAAAAAATCCACGCTTATTGAAAAAAAAATTAAAAAACCACGCTTATTAAAAAAAGTATTTTGTAAAAAATCCACGTTTATTGAAAAATATTTTTTAAAAAATCCGCGTTTATTGAAAAAATATTTTTTTAAAAAATCCACGTTTTTGAAAAAATATTTTTTAAAAAAATATTTTATACAAAATTTACGTTTATTGAAAGAAATATTTATTAAAATATTTTTTTTTTTAAATTCATGTCTATTGCAGCTACGAGAATTTTTAGATGTTTCTGTTGAATTCGCATTTAAACGAATTCTTCGGTCACATTTATTTTTGAGCTCGTGTCGCCATATAATTGGGGATGAGTTCTTTGTTTCAATACAAAGAAATAAGGAAGCTGATGAGTCCAAGTGGCGTTGGACGAAACTAGTCGTCTCTACCTTTCCCGAAATTAAATTAATGTTAACTGTTAAGGTTTCCGGTTCACCGGAAAAAATTTAATTTTATTAATCCACGTTTATTGAAAAAAAAAATTAAACCCACGTTTTTTTAATAATTTTTTTTTTAATAATTTTTAAAAAATTAATTTTTAAAAAATCCAAATTTTTTGGAAAATATTTTTTTAAAATTTTTTTTTTTTTGGAACAAATATTTTATGAATCAACGTTTTTTGGAAAATATATTATTAAAAAATCTATATTTTTCGGAAAAAATATTTTTTAAAAAATCTACATTTTTTGGAAAAAATATTTTTTTAAAAAATCCACGTTTATTGAAACAAATATTTTTTAAATCCACGTTTTTTGGAAAATATATTAATTAAAAAATCTAGTTTCTTAAAAAATCCACGATTTTTGCAAAATACATTCATTAAAACATCCTCGTATTTTTTGGAAAAATATATTTAAAAAATTCGTTTTTTTGCAAAAATACTTTTTTTTTAAATCACGTTTTTTACACACATTTTTTGGAAAACATATTTTTTAAATCGACGTTTATTGAAAAAATATTTTTTAAAAAATCCACTATCATTGAAAAAATATTTTTTTTAAGTCCACTATCATTGAAAAAATATTTTTTTTTAAAAATCCACGATTATTGAAAAAATATTTTTTTAACAAACCACGATTATTGTAAAAATATTTTTTCAAAAATACACGATTATTTGAAAAATATTTTTTCAAAAATCCACGATTTTAAAAAATATTTTTTGAAAATTTTATTGAAAAAATATTTTTAAAAAGTCCACGTTTATAAAAAATATTTTTTTAGAAAATCCACGTTTATTGAAAAAATATTTTTTAGATAATATACGTTTATTATTTTTAAATCCACATTAATAAAAATATATATTTTACAAAATCTACGTTATTGAAACAAATATTTTTTAAAATGCACGATTTTTGGAAAATATATTTATTAAAAACGCCACGTCTTTGGAAAAAATATTTTTTTATACAAAATTCACGATTTTTGAACAATACATTTATTGAAAAATCCACGTTTTCTTTTTTTGGAAAAATATATTTAAAAATCCAAGTTTTTTTGTAAAAATATTAAAAAAACACATAGAAAACTATATTTAAAAAAACCATGTTTTTTGAAAAAATATTTTTTTTATAATTCAAGTTTATTAATTTTTTTTAAATATTTTTAAAAAATCCACGCTTATTGAAAAGAATATTTTTAAATATTTAATAATAAAAATATTTAATAAAAATATTTATTAAAAATCCACGATTTTTGGAAAATATATTTATAAAAAAATCCGCATTTTTTAAATCAACGTTTATTGAAAAAAATATTTTTTAAAAAATCCACTATCATTGAAAAATTATTTTTTTAATCCACGGTTATTGAAAAAATATTTATAAAAATCCACTATTATAGAAAAAATATTTTTTTCTTAAATCCAATATTATTATAAAAATATTTTTTTTAAATCCACGAATATTGAAAAAAAAATTAAAAAATTCCACGAATATTGAAAAAATATATTTTCTTTTTTATTAATTCATATTTATTAAAAGATGTGTTTAAAAAAATGCATGTTTATTGACAAAATATTTTTGAAAAAATCCACGTTTATTGGAAAAAAATATTTAAAAAAATCTACGTTTGTTAAGAAATATTAAAGAATCCACTTTTATTGAAAAAATATTTTTTACAATATCTCAGGTTTGTTAAAAAATATTCTTTAAACTTCCTGGTTTATTTAAAAAATCTTTGATTTGAAAAAATATTTATTAAAATATCAATCTTCATTGAAAAATATTCTTAAAAAATTGCTTTAAAAATCCATATTTATTGATCCTTAACAAATATTCATTGTGCACTGACCCATATGCTGCCCAACTTACTGCGTATGTATTTTTTTCTCTTTCCACAAATCCAAATGATTCTCCATCAAGGCACCACCCTCCACAAACAACAAACAACTTAAGTAAATTCCATTGCCTTTGATTTCATTTCATGCTTACGCTTAACAAATTTGTTGAACGTTTTAACAATGTTAAAAGATTTATTAACTATTTGGGCGTTTACAAAACTATAATCTATAATTCATCATTAGTTAACAATGAATGAGTGAAATAGAATCAGAGGACCGTACTAAACGAATGAACGACATTGTTGGAGTCGCAGTCACAAACACACAGAAAGACTAGTTACAGATCTTAATTTCATGTCTGAAAACGGCTTAAAGGCAATTTTGATTTAAGGGGTGTCACGTCGCATAAAATGTTTTAATGGAGGCATCCAATATTTTGGTTGAAGATTTAAATGGGTGTTGAAGGAACGAATACTTAAGAGAAGTTGGGTGCATAATTGAAGAGACAATTTCAAAGGGGAAGGATTTTGATAGAAGTTTTCAGAGGAGGTTTTGGAAAAACATTACAAATATTGACTCTTTGACGGGTTGCGTGGTATGACCGTTGTACACAAGGAACTCAAAAAATCGCCTTGTTCTTCACTCCAGGTTGCTAAAGCTTTATCAAATCGTTGGCCTTCTTTTTGCCCCAAAAATATATCATAAAAGATTTTTTGCATTCTTAAAGAACTTGAACACCTCTTTAAAAACGTTGCTTTAATATCAGGTTTATATTTCAAAAAAAACTTGTGTTTTTTGCATGCGTTTAAAATTAGGCCGAAAAACTGAGTTCTTCTGAAAACAAAGAAAAACAAGTAAGAAAAGAGTTAAGTTCTGCCGGGCCGAACTTTTTATACCCTCCACCACAAATTTCAGCCATTTCGGTGGATTAATGTGACCACAACCTTCAAAAAACCGAAATCCGGAAGGTACCGTTCTATGGGGGCTATATGATGGCGTGGACCTCTACCTAAAAATTTCTGGGGGAAAGTTTTATAAGCCTAAAGAAGACTAAATAATGAGGCTAAAACCTTCAAAATATCGAAAATCGGGAGATATCGTATTATGGGGGCTATATCAACACGTGGACCTATATAAAAATTTTATGGTAGAAATTTTTCTTAGTCTCTGGAAACACAAATACAAAGTTACAACGGACTCTTTGGTCAAATGGGTCGGATACATTCAAAATATATTAAAATGACGCGTACTATAAAGGGGGCCTTATGTGGGGGCTATACCAAAACGTGGACCTATATAACCCAACTTTGGTAGGAATGTTCTCTGGCCTCTGAAGACACAAAGTACCAAATTACAACCAATTCCGCGGTCAAATGGGTCTAATACGTTCAAAATATACTAAAATGACGCGTACTTTATATGGTGCCTTATATGGGGGCTATACCAAAACGTGGACCTATATAACCCAACTTTAGTAGGAATGTTTTTTGGCCTCTGGAGACACAAAATACCAAATTACAACCAATTCTGTGGTCAAATGGGTCTAATACATTCAAAATATACTAAAATGACGCGTACTTTATATGGGGCCTTATATGGGGGCTATACCAAAACGTGGACCTATATAACCCAACTTTGGTAGGAATGTTTTTTGGCCTCTGGAGACACAAAGTAGCAAATTACAACCAATTCGGTGGTAAAATGGGACAAATATCTTAAAAACTCCTTAAAACGACGACGCGTCACGCGTCATTTTGTATGGGGGCTATACGAAAGCGTGGACCTACATAGCCCGCTTTCAATACCAAAAGTTCTACGTACATATAATATATTTTCCCAAAGATCAACCTACGTCAATCCGTTCGGACGCTAGAGTGATTTCCACAGACGGACAGACGGACGGACATGGCTATATCGATGTAGAATGGTACGCTGATCAAGAATATATATACTTTGTGGGGTCTACAATGATTATTTCGAGTAGTTACAAACGTAGTGACAAACTTAATATACCCTCATCCTATGGTGGAGGGTATAAAAATTATACTGCGAATAGAAAACAAAAACTTCCATACATACTAACAATCTTTTGTCAATGTATTCATCATCTGATGAAAGCATTTACTTCATCGTTGTCGTTCGTCATCATCATTATCACTGTCATTATTTCTTACTTAGCATTGTTCAACAATGTTGATGACGAATATGAATAGACGAGAAAAAGGAAAAAAGGCTTTCGTTTTAATATAAAAAGCGCCATGAATGACAATGTCCCATTAAAGAGAGAAGACGGCAATGCAAATTGATGAATTGATAGTATTTAGGTGTGAATGTTGCAATTTAAAAAAGGGAATATGCTATATACAATATACTATATTCAATACTTTTTCGCGGACTTACAGGCTATTAAACGTTTTTAAAGAATATTTTTCAATAAACTTGGAGTTTTTTAAGAATATTTTTTCAATAAACGAGAATTTTTTTTCAAAAATTAATTTTTCAATAAACCTGAATTTTTAATATATAGTTGTTTAATAAACTTCAATTTGTAATATATATTTTTTCAGCAAAACGTGGATTTTTTAACATATATTTGTTCAATAAACGTGGTTTTTTTTTATATATGTATATTTGTTCAATAAACGTGGATTTTGTTATATTTATACTTGTTCAATAAGCGAGCATTTTTTGATATATAATTTTTCAATAAATGTGGATATTTTAATATATATTTTTTCAATAGACGTGGATTTTTAATACAGGCATATTCAAAAAACGTGGATTTTTTATATATAATTGTTCAATAAACGTGGATTTTTTATATATATTTGTTTAATAAACGTGAATTTTTTATCTATATTTGTTCAATATACGTGGTTTTTTTATATACATAAATTTGTTCAATGAATGTGGATTTTTATATATATTTGTTCAATAATCATTTACTTCAATAAACGTGGATTTTTTTATATAAATGTCATTTACTTCAATAAACGTGGATTTTTATATAAATGTCATTTACTTCAATAAACGTGGATTTTTTAAAATATATTTTTCCAAATATTGTTCAAAAGAAAATATTTTTTCAATTTTTTTCTGACATTCAAGTTTTTTTTTATAGATTTTTCGCAAAAAATTAAAAAAAAAAATAATAAACGTGGATACTTAAGGATTATTTATAAAAAAATCAAATTCAAATTTTTTTCAATAACCGTGGACTATTTTATTTTTTTCAACAATTGTTGACTTTTTAAAGGCAAATTTTCAATAAACATAGATTTTTTAAAGCATATTTTGTTATCAGTTTTTTTTTTTTAATAAACCTGGGGTTTTCAAGAAAATTTTGCTTTTAATCTTTTTAATAAACAAATATTTAAAAAAAATCAATGAAAGTGTATTTTTTAAAGATTATTTTTCAATGGACCTGGATTTTGTTAAAGAATATTTTTTCAATGACCGTGCTTTTTTTAAGATTATTTTTTCAATGACCGTGAATTTTTAAAGAATATATTTTCAATGACCGTGGATTGTTTAAAGAATATATTTTCAATGACCGTGGATTTTTTAGAGAATATTTATCCAATATCCGTAGATTTATTAAAGAGTATTTTTTCAATGACCGTAGATTTTTTAAAGAATATTTTTTCAGTTATAATAAATATTTTTTAAATAAACGTGGATTTTTTAATGAATGTTTTTTTCGATGAACGTGGATTTTTATTTATATTTTCAATTCACGTGGATTTTTTATTTTTTTTTTTCAATGACCGTGGATTTTTTAAAGAACATTTTTTCAATGACCGTATATTTTTTAAAGAATATTTTCTCAGTTATAATTAATATTTTTTCATAGAACGTGGATTTTTTAATGAATTTTTTTTTTTTTGATAAGCGTGGATTTTTTAATGAATATTTTTTTCGACGAACGTGGATTTTTTTATGAATATTTTTTTCGATGAACGTGGATTTTTTATGAATATTTTTTTCGACGAACGTGGATTTTTTTATGAATATTTTTTTCGATTTTTTAATGAATATTTTTTTCGATGAACTTGGATTTTTTAATGAATATTTTTTTCGATGAACTTGGATTTTTTAATGAATATTTTTTTCGATGAACTTGGATTTTTTAATGAATATTTTTTTCGATGAACGTGGATTTTTTAATGAACGTGGATTTTTTAATGAATATTTTTTTCGATGAACGTGGATTTTTTAATGAATATTTTTTGCGATGATAGTGGATTTTTATACCCTCCACCATAATATGGAGGCTATAATTAAATTTATTGTCATTCCGTTTGTAACGCATCGAAATATTCATCGTAGACCCTATAAAGTATGTATATTCTTGATCAGGGTAAAATTCTATGTCGATTTAACCATGTCCGTCTGTCCGTCCGTCCGTCTGTTGAAATCAAGATACAGCTCCCAATTTTTAAAATGGAGCTTTGTAATTTGGTATAGAAGTTTCTATTACACCTAGGATGTTTGGTATTGCAAATGGGCTATATCGGTCCATGTTTCGATATAGCCCCCATATAACGGTACCACCCGATTTTCGGTATTTTGAAGGTTTTAGCTTCATTATCAAACCGAAATGGCTGAGATTTGGTACTTTGTCATCGTTGGGGGTATAAAACTTTTCCCTAGAATTTTGTCGGTATAGGTCCACGCCTTCATATAGCCCCCATATAACGGTACCACCCGATTTTCGGTATTTTGAAGGTTTTGAAGGTCAAACCGAAATGGCTGAAATTTGGTACTTAGTCATCGTTGGGGATATAAAACTTTCCCCTAGAATTTTGTCGGTATAGGTTTACGCCTTCATATAGCCCCCATAGAACGGAACCCCTAGATTTTCGGTATTTTGAAATATGTGGTCTCCATATTCCTCCGAAATGGCTAAAATTTGATATTTAGTCTTCGTTGGGGATATAAAAATTTCTCCCAGAAATTTCTCGGTACAGGTCATCGCCTTAATATAGCCCCCATAGAACGGTACCTCCCGATTTTCGGTATTTTGAAGGTTATGCGACAATAATCCATTTAAATGACTAAAATTTGGTACTTAGTCTGCTTTGGGGATATTCAACTTTCTCCTCTAAATTTGTCGGTATTGGTTCACGCCTTCATATTTTCGTTATGTTGAAGTTAGTGACTTCAATATTCCACCGAAATGGCTGTTATTTGGTATTTAGTCTTCGTTGGGGTATACAACTTTCCCCCCAGAAATTTGTCCGTACAGGTTCACGTCTTCATATATCCCCCATAGAACGGTACCTCTAGATTTTCGGTATTTTGAAGATTGTGGCCACAACAATCCATCGATATGGCTAAAATTTATGGTATTTAGTCTACGTTGGATGTAAAATCCTTTCCTACTGAAATTCGCCGGTATGGGTCAAATTTTGGAGGTACCTATAGGTACCTCCCGATTTTCGTATTTCTGAAGGTTGTGACGTCAATATCCCACTGAAATGACTGAAGTGTGTTATTAAGACTTTCATTGGATTATAAAACATTCCAGAAAAGTATTATCAGTATAGGTCCGCGTGTTCCTCTAACCTCCATAGAGGTGTACCGCTTGAATTCTGGAAGTTTTTAGGTTTTAGCCACATTATCTTACCGAAATATCGGAAATTTGGTATTTAGTCTTCTTTGAGTCTAAAAACTTCCCGCCAGAAATTTGTCGGATAGATCAATGTTTTGATATAACCCCCATAGAATTTGGGTATTTTAAAGAATAGCCAAATTCTTTTACCGAAATTGTTTTACCGTAATTGCTGAAATTTCCATTTTACTTCAATACCACTAGTGGTGGAGGGTATAACAAGTTCGGCCCGGCCGATCTTAACGCCGTTCTTACTTATTCTTATTATTTTTTTAATAAATATTTTTTCATCAGACGTGGATTTTTTAATTAATATTTTTTTCAATAAACGTGGATTTTTAATGAAAATTTTTGCAATAAACGTGGATTTTTAATGAATATTTTTTCAATAAACGTGGATTTTTAATGAATATTTTTTCAATAAACGTGAATATTTAATGAATATTTTTCAATAAACGTGGATTTTTAATGAATATTTTTTCAATAATCTAATTTTTTCCCAGAATATTTTGTTTCTATAAATATGAATTTTTTAATGAATATGTTTTCAATAAACGTGGATTTTTTTAATGAATATTTGTCCAATAAAAGTAGATTTTTTATGGAATATTTGTCCAATAAAAGTAGATTTTTTAAGGAATATTTTTTCAACAAACGTGGTTTCTTAATGAATAATTTTCAATAAACGTGGATTTTTTAATGAATAATTTTCAATAAACGTGGATTTTTTAATGAATAATTTTCAATAAACGTGGATTTTTTAATGAATAATTTTCAATAAACGTGGATTTTTTAATGAATAATTTTCAATAAACGTGGATTTTTTAATGAATAATTTTCAATAAACGTGGATTTTTTAATGAATAATTTTCAATAAACGTGGATTTTTTAATGAATAATTTTCAATAAACGTGGATTTTTTAATAAATAATTTTCAATAAACGTGGATTTTTTAATGAATAATTTTCAATAAACGTGGATTTTGTAATGAATATTTTTCAATAAACGTGGATTTTTTAATGAATATTTTTCAATAAGCGTGGATTTTTTAATGAATATTTTTCAATAAGCGTGGATTTTTTAATGAATATTTTTCAATAAACGTGGATTTTTTAATGAATATTTTTCAATAAACGTGGATTTTTAAATGAATATTTTTCAATAAACGTGGATTTTTTAATGAATATTTTTCAATAAACGTGGATTTTTAAATGAATATTTTTCAATAAACGTGGATTTTTTAATGAATATTTTTTCCATAAACGTGGATTTTTTTAATGAATATTTTGTCCATAAACGTGGATTTTTTATGAAAATTTTGCCCATAAACGTGGATTTTTTAATGAATATTTTGTCCATAAACGTGGATTTTTAATGAATATTTTGTCCATAAACGTGGATTTTTTAATGAATATTTTGTCCATAAACGTGGATTTTTTAATGAAAATTTTGTCCATAAACGTGGATGTTTTAATGAATATTTTTCAATAAGCGTGGATTTTTTAATGAATATTTTTCAATAAACGTGGATTTTTTAATGAATATTTTTCAATAAACGTGGATTTTTTAATGAATATTTTTCAATAAACGTGGATTTTTAAATGAATATTTTTCAATAAACGTGGATTTTTTAATGAATATTTTTCAATAAACGTGGATTTTTAAATGAATATTTTTCAATAAACGTGAATTTTTTAATGAATATTTTTTCCATAAACGTGGATTTTTTAATGAATATTTTGTCCATAAACGTGGATTTTTTAATGAAAAATTTGCCCATAAACGTGGATTTTTTAATGAAAATTTTGTCCATAAACGTGGATTTTTTAATGAATATTTTGTCCATAAACGTGGATTTTTTAATGAATATTTTGTCCATAAACGTGGATTTTTTAATGAAAATTTTGCCCATAAACGTGGATTTTTAAATGAATATTTTTCAATAAACGTGGATTTTTAAATGAATATTTTTCAATAAACGTGGATTTTTTAATGAATATTTTTCAATAAACGTGGATTTTTTAATGAATATTTTTTCCAAAAACGTGGATTTTTTTAATGAATATTTTGCCCATAAACGTGGATTTTTTAATGAAAATTTTGCCATAAACGTGGATTTTTTAATGAATATTTTGTCCATAAACGTGGATTTTTTAATGAATATTTTGTCCATAAACGTGGATTTTTTAATGAAAATTTTGTCCATAAACGTGATGTTTTAATGAATATTTTTCAATAAACGTGGATTTTTTAATGAATATTTTTCAATAAACGTGATTTTTAAATGAATATTTTCAATAAACGTGGATTTTTAATGAATATTTTCAATAAACGTGGATTTTTTAATGAATATTTTTTCCAAAAACGTGGATTTTTTTAATGAATATTTTGCCCATAAACGTGGATTTTTAATGAAAATTTTGCCCATAAACGTGGATTTTTTAATGAATATTTTGTCCATAAACGTGGATTTTTTAATGAATATTTTGTCCATAAACGTGGATTTTTTTAATGAAAATTTTGTCCATAAACGTGGATGTTTTAATGAATATTTTCAATAAACGTGGATTTTTTAATGATATTTTTCAATAAACGTGGATTTTTAAATGAATATTTTTCAATAAACGTGGATTTTTTAATGAATATTTTTCAATAAACGTGGATTTTTTAAATGAATATTTTTCAATAAACGTGAATTTTTTAATGAATATTTTTTCCATAAACGTGGATTTTTTAATGAATATTTTGTCTATAAACGTGGATTTTTTAATGAAAATTTTGCCCATAAACGTGGATTTTTTAATGAAAATTTTGTCCATAAACGTGGATTTTTTAATGAATATTTTGTCCATAAACGTGGATTTTTTTAATGAATATTTTGTCCATAAACGTGGATTTTTTAATGAATATTTTGTCCATAAACGTGGATTTTTTAATGAATATTTTGTCATAAACGTGGATTTTTTAATGAAAATTTTGTCCATAAACGTGGATTTTTTAATGAAAATTTTGTCCATAAGTGGATTTTTTAAATGAAAATTTTGCCCATAAACGTGGATTTTTTAATGAATATTTTGTCCATAAACGTGGATTTTTTAATGAATATTTTGTCCATAAACGTGGATTTTTTAATGAATATTTTGTCCATAAACGTGGATTTTTTTAATGAATATTTTGTCCATAACGTGGATTTTTTTAATGAATATTTTGTCCATAAACGTGGATTTTTTTAATGAATATTTTGTCCATAAACGTGGATTTTTCAATGAATATCTTGTCCATAAACGTGGATTTTTTAATGAAAATTTTGTCCATAAACGTGGATTTTTTAATGAATATTTTGTCCATAAACGTGGATTTTTTTAATGAATATTTTGTCCATAAACGTGGATTTTTCAATGAAAATTTTGTCCATAAACGTGGATTTTTTAATGAAAATTTTGTCCATAAACGTGGATTTTTTAATGAAAATTTTGTCCATAAACGTGGATTTTTTAATGAAAATTTTGTCCATAAACGTGGATTTTTTAATGAATATTTTGTCCATAAACGTGGATTTTTTAATGAATATTTTGTCCATAAACGTGGATTTTTTTAATGAATATTTTGTTCATAAACGTGGATTTTTTTAATGAATATTTTGTCCATAAACGTGGATTTTTTAATGAATATTTTGCTCCATAAACGTGGATTTTTAATGAATATTTTGTCCATAAACGTGGATTTTTTAATGAATATTTTGTCCATAAACGTGGATTTTTTTAATGAATATTTTGTTCATAAACGTGGATTTTTTTAATGAATATTTTGTCCATAAACGTGGATTTTTTTAATGAATATTTTGTCCATAACGTGGATTTTTTAATGAAAATTTTGCCCATAAACGTGGATTTTTTAATGAATATTTTGTCCATAACGTGGATTTTTTAATGAAAATTTTGCCCATAAACGTGGATTTTTAATGAAAATTTGTCCATAAACGTGGATTTTTTAATGAATATTTTGTCCATAAACGTGGATTTTTTAATGAATATTTTGTCCATAAACGTGGATTTTTAATGAAAATTTTGCCCATAAACGTGGATTTTAATGAATATTTTGTCCATAAACGTGGATTTTTTAATGAAAATTTTGTCCATAAACGTGGATTTTTTAATGAAAATTTTGTCCATAAACGTGGTTTTTTTAATGAAAATTTTGCCCATAAACGTGGATTTTTTAATGAATATTTTGTCCATAAACGTGGATTTTTTAATGAATATTTTGTCCATAAACGTGGATTTTTTTAATGAATATTTTGTCCATAAACGTGGATTTTTTTAATGAATATTTTGTCCATAAACGTGGATTTTTTAATGAATATTTTGTCCATAAACGTGGATTTTTTTAATGAATATTTTGTCCATAAACGTGGATTTTTTTAATGAATATTTTGTCCATAAACGTGGATTTTTTTTAATGAATATTTTGTCCATAAACGTGGATTTTTTTAATGAATATTTTGTCCATAACGTGGATTTTTTTAATGAATATTTTGTCCATAAACGTGGATTTTTCATGAATATTTTGTCCATAAACGTGGATTTTTCAATGAAAATTTTGTCCATAAACGTGGATTTTTTAATGAAAATTTTGTCCATAAACGTGGATTTTTTAATGAAAATTTTGTCCATAAACGTGGATTTTTTAATGAAAATTTTGTCCATAAACGTGGATTTTTAATGAAAATTTTGTCCATAAACGTGGATTTTTTTAATGAATATTTTGTCCATAAACGTGGATTTTTTTAATGAATATTTTGTCCATAAACGTGGATTTTTTTAATGAATATTTTGTTCATAAACGTGGATTTTTTAATGAATATTTTTGTCCATAAACGTGGATTTTTTTAATGAATATTTTGTCCATAAACGTGGATTTTTTAATGAATATTTTGTCCATAAACGTGGATTTTTTTAATGAATATTTTGTTCATAAACGTGGATTTTTTTAATGAATATTTTGTCCATAAACGTGGATTTTTTTAAATGAATATTTTGTCATAAACGTGGATTTTTTTAATGAATATTTTGTCCATAAACGTGATTTTTTAATGAATATTTTGTCCATAAACGTGGATTTTTTAATGAATATTTTGTCCATAAACGTGGATTTTTTAATGAATATTTTGTCCATAAACGTGGATTTTTTTAATGAATATTTTGTCCATAAACGTGGATTTTTTTAATGAATATTTTGTCCATAAACGTGGATTTTTTTAATGAATATTTTGTCCATAAACGTGGATTTTTTTAATGAATATTTTGTCCATAAACGTGGATTTTTTTAATGAATATTTTGTCCATAAACGTGGATTTTTTTAATGAATATTTTGTCCATAAACGTGGATTTTTCAATGAATATTTTGTCCATAAACGTGGATTTTTCAATGAAAATTTTGTCCATAAACGTGGATTTTTTAATGAAAATTTTGTCCATAAACGTGGATTTTTTAATGAAAATTTTGTCCATAAACGTGGATTTTTTAATGAAAATTTTGTCCATAAACGTGGATTTTTTAATGAAAATTTTGTCCATAAACGTGGATTTTTTAATGAATATTTTGTCCATAAACGTGGATTTTTTTAATGAATATTTTGTCCATAAACGTGGATTTTTTTAATGAATATTTTGTTCATAAACGTGGATTTTTTTAATGAATATTTTGTCCATAAACGTGGATTTTTTAATGAATATTTTGTCCATAAACGTGGATTTTTTTAATGAATATTTTGTCCATAAACGTGGATTTTTTTAATGAATATTTTGTCCATAAACGTGGATTTTTTTAATGAATATTTTGTCCATAAACGTGGATTTTTTAATGAATATTTTGTCCATAAACGTGGATTTTTTTAATGAATATTTTGTCCATAACGTGGATTTTTTAATGAATATTTTGTCCATAAACGTGGATTTTTTTAATGAATATTTTGTCCATAAACGTGGATTTTTTTAATGAATATTTTGTCCATAAACGTGGATTTTTTTAATGAATATTTTGTCCATAAACGTGGATTTTTTTAATGAATATTTTGTCCATAAACGTGGATTTTTTTAATGAATATTTTCCACTATTGGACAACACCTTCCGGTATCTCCTCCCAAAAGCTCAAAATTAACGCCAAAATGTACAAAGTCAGTTATGTAAATATTTAAAATATCACAGACATATGTTATCGACAATAAGATCTGACGAAAGGATTGTGCAATCATCCCCATACATTAGAATCTCAATGTCGTCTAAAGAATGTGGAATTTCAGAAAGGTAGAGTTCAAGCCGTTCATTCGGCTGTCTGTTTTTTTTTTTTTTAATAGACGCTGATAAGTCTTGGTCTTTGCACTACTCAAGCCAAACAAAACCATTCTAAGCATCTAAAATGTAGTCCTTAAAAATATATCGCAACCAAAAAAAATATCATTTCATTGTCTATACACAACAGGCTTCTAGTGAAGCCAATGACTCTGTTAAGAAAAGCAATAACGGCAACAGAATCCACGCCAGTCGGAAACATTGAATGAAATTGCAACACTTTTGTTACTGTTATTTTCAGCTGTTGTCATTATTGTTGTTGTTATTGCTGCCTGTTTTTGCCTAGTTTCTCACATACTGGGTATATCTTTTCATTTGTTTGTTGGCGCATTCATTCATTCGTTCATTCTAACATCAATTGTTATAAATTGGGCGAACATTTGTTTCAAGGCCTTCAAGCCATCGCACTCTCAAAATCTGGTAATTCAGCTACATATTTCATTTTTTTTGTGTGTTTGTGTTGGAGGCTGCAACTGTGTTGCGATTTTTTTCGTGTTCGTTGAGTTTTTAGTTGCCTATAGTCACGTTGTTAGACATAACAAATGGATTTTTTTGGAGAATAATAGAGTGGTGTTGGATATTTGGCGAGAATTAGTGTTAAAGTTTGTTTAATGGGAGGCAAGAAGAACCACCTTAATGTGTGCGCTTAAGTAGTTACCTAGTTTTGTATATGGAACAAATGGGCGATATCGACAAAACTCTTATGTAGCTCATGGCAAATTGAATACTTTGAATATGTTTTGCAAATGCAAAACTTCAATTTTTTCTAACACACAAAAAAAGACAATAGACTTGCGTTGTAAAAATCGATTGTTTCAGTATTCAACTTTAAATTTTTTTTAAGAGTACTTTTTAGAGTTTAAGTTTTAAGTTAAAAAAAAAATATACATATAAAATCTCACGAAAAAACAAAACCAGGGACTGGACCCTAATAGCTAATTTAGTTATTGTTTTTGTTGTCTTTTCAATGGTACTTTAAACTAATAAATTAAAAAAAATTTCCTTTATTTACAAAATCCATGTACCTGCAGTTCCTTTATTAAGCAAACAAATTTCTACACAAACATATACATACATATGTATATATGCCAACACCAATTAACCCAAGTCAATAGTTAATTAAATCTAACCCCAAACACTTTGGCCAATAATTTGAATAATTGACATCTGCTCTGGACATTTATTTAGACAAAATGAACAAATACAAATGAATAACTGAAATAACTGTGTCCATCATTAAGTAGCCCTTCGGCTTTTGTTACCTAAAGTGGTAAAATGTATTTGTGATTTTGAAAACTGGAAATATGTTGCCATTTATTTGTCAAGAGTTAAAATATCAATTTTTGCTAAAGTCTAAGAAATGTTGGAAGATAGTAATTATGAGAACATGACAGGTATTTCAAGGTAAAATATATCATTGTATAGGGTTAGGAATATAGGGACATTAATAAATAATTTTATGCTCTATAATCAATTTCATTTGTAATAGATTTTACGTGAAAAAAATTAATATTCACTTTTTACAAAATTCAACTCTCAGCGTAATGCGGATAAAATCTTAAAACAAGTAAGAACGGCGTTAAGTTCGGCCGGGCTGAACTTGTTATACCCCCCACCACAAGTTGTATTGAAGTAAAATGGAATAATTAGTTTCCTTTCGTGTATGAAGATGACTTAATACTAAATTTCAGCAATTTCGGTAAAACAATGTGAGGCACCATTCTATGGGGGTTATTTCAAAACGTCGATCTATACCGACAAATTTCTGACGGAAAGTTTTTAGGCTCAAAAAAGACTAAATACCAAATTTCCTATATTTCGGTAAGAGAATGTGGCTAAAACTTAAAAAATACCGAAAATCAAGAAGTACGCTTCTATGGGGATATAGGAAGACGTGGACCTATACTGATACTACTCTTCTGGAATATTTTATAACTCTTGGAAGACGAAATAACGAATTTCAGCCATTTCGGTTGGATATTGACGTTACAATTTTCAGTATTACGAAAATCAGGAGGTACCGTTCTATGGGGGCTCTATCGAAACGTGGACCTATACCGAGGAATTTTAGTCAGAAATGGGGTAATATGAAAACGTGGACCTGTACAGACATATTTCTGGCGAACAGTTTTATATCACATTGAAGACTAAATACCAAATTTCAGCCATTTTGGTGGAATATTGAAGACACAACCTTCAAAATACGAAAAATCGGGAGGTACCCTTCCATGGGGGCTATATGAAGGCGTGGACCTATACCGACAAATTTAAAAGGGAAGTTTGAGTACCCCCAACGAAGTCTAAATACCAAATTTCAGCCATTTCGGGAGGTACCGTTCCTTTGGGGCTATATGAAGGCATGGATCGAAACCGACAAAGTTCTGGGGGAAAGTTTTATACCACCAACGTAGACTAATTACCAAATTTCAGCCATTTCGGTGTGACAGTGAAGCTAAAACCTTCAAAATACCGAAAATCTGGAGGTACCGTTCTATGGGGGCTATATGAAGGTGTGGACCGATACCGACAAAATTCTGTGGGAAAGTTTTATACCCCTAAAGAAGACTACGTACCAAATTTCAGCCATTTTGGTAGGATAATGAAGCTTTTTTAATTTTAATTGTTCCACAAACATCCCAGATAGAACAAGGGAGACTTCTCTCATATCAATGAGTGCACCCCGATTCATATTAGCTCAATGATATGGGACCTACTGTTTATTGCCGAGTCCGAACGGCGTGTCCTAAGACACCACTTGTAGACAAGTTTTACAAGGCTGAAATACTCAGGAAATGTCGCCAACATCACTGAGGGGTATTTTGCCACCGTTGAAAATTTGATGTTGCCTGGCCTGGGAATCGAACCCACGACCTTTAGCGTGCAAGGCGGGTGTGCATACCATTGCACCACGGTGGCACCCAATAATGAAGCTAAAACCTTCAATATACCGAAAATCTTGAGGTTCCGTTCTATGGGGGCTATATGAAGGTGTGGACCGATACCGATAAAATTCTGGGGGAAAGTTTTATATCCCTAAAGAAGACTACGTACCAAATTTCAGCCATTTTGGTAGGATAATGAAGCTAAAACCTTAAAAATACCGAAAATCGGGAGGTACCGTTCTGTGGGGGCTATATGAAGGTGTGGACCGATACCGACAAAATTCTGTGGGAAAGTTTTATACCCCTAAAGAAGACTACGTACCAAATTTCAGCCATTTTGGTATGATAATGAAGCTAAAACCTTCAATATACCGAAAATCTTGAGGTTCCGTTCTATGGGGGCTATATGAAGGTGTGGACCGATACCGATAAAATTCTGGGGGAAAGTTTTATATCCCTAAAGAAGACTACGTACCAAATTTCAGCCATTTTGGTAGGATAATGAAGCTAAAACCTTCAAAATACCGAAAATCGGGAGGTACCGTTCTATGGGGGCTATATGATGGCGTGGACCGATACCGACAAAATTCTGTGGGAAAGTTTTATACCCCTAAAGAAGACTACGTACCAAATTTCAGCCATTTTGGTATGATAATGAAGCTAAAACCCTAAAAATACCGAAAATCGGGAGGTACCGTTCTATGGGGGCTAGATGAAGGTGTGGACCGATCCCGACAAAATTCTGGGGGAAAGTTTTATACCCCTAAAGAAGACTACGTACCAAATTTCAGCCATTTTGGTAGGATAATGAAGCTAAAACCTTAAAAATACTGAAAATCGGGAGGTACCGTTCTATGGGGGCTAGATGAAGGTGTGGACCAATACCGACAAAATTCTGGGGGAAAGTTTTATACCCCTAAGGAAGACTAGGTACCAAATTTTAGCCATTTTGGTTGGATAATGAAGCTAAAACCTTAAAAATACTGAAAATCGGGAGGTACCGTTCTATGGGGGCTATATCAAAACGTGGACCGATATATCCCATTTTCAATACCAACCATCCTGCAAGTAATAAAAACTTCTGTACCAAATTTTTACTCTCTATCTTTAAAATTGCGAGCTGTATCTTGATTTCAACAGACAGACAGAAGGCCGGACGGACAGACGGACATGGTCAAATCGACATAGAATATGCTGATCAATAATATATATACTTTATAGGGTCTCCGACGGATATTTCGATGTGTTACAAACGGAATGACAAATTTAGTTATACAACAACTACAGACAACTCTTTCCAGGAATGTTTTTCGATTGATTATTCAATGGTTAAAACCTTGAAAAAACCCAAAAATAGGAAGTTACCGTCCTATGGGGAGGATATAAGAGTGAAATCCCGTAACGACCATTCTCTGTGAGAATTATTTGAACTCCATGAAAGATCTTATACCAAATTTCAGCAATTTAGTTAGGATAATGTGGCTGAAATTTTCAAAATAACAAAACGGTTAGCCATATCGGTTATATAATGTGGCTAAAACTAATTTATATTAAAAATGGTAATATATATTAAAAATGGTGGTTCTCGCTGTATCTCCTTAAAGTTCATAAGTAGGGTATAGACGAGGCAGGTTAAACACAATCTTAAGAGCTTTGTTTTGGCATCTTTGTAATGACTTCAAGTGAATCGTTTTCTTATAGGCGTATACTAGAGCCAAGTAGTTTAGGTGACTCTGGACTAAAGAGTTGTATAGAAGAAGTTTTGTTTTTACGTTATATTTGTATCTAAACTTATGTAGAATTCCTATAGCTGGAGTAATTTTCTTTTTTAAATCATCGATATGTATATCCTACGTTAAATTGTTTTGTAAATGTATGCCGAAATATTTAAGAGATTGGGTTTCAAAAATAGGTTCATCCCCAATTTCAATATAAAATGTTGACTGTTGTTGTGGACATCGTGGACGGAATCGAATGATTTTTGTTTTGTTAGAGTTGATAACAAGTCGATTTAGACGGCAGTATTCCCTAATAACATCAGCATCATGTTCCATTTGACATTTCAATACCATTTCATGATTATATGGATAAAGTAATGCTATTTCGTCGGCGTACACAATAACTAGACATCGGATTTTTGCATATTTTTGAAATTTCAACCGATTGTAACTACGTTATTATATAGATTTATATCGTTCCAATAATACAAATTCGATGTAATATTGAAAATAATCAATAATACGTACAAAGCTCCAGCTTCTATTGTTTAATAAAGGAATTATTTGCATTATAATTTTCAAAAATATGCAAAAATCCGATTTCTAATAATAACTTTCCCATATAGTTTCAAACTGGATATATCGTTCAAGAAAATTGTAAACAATAAGGGGCCCAATACACTTCCCTGTGATACACCGTGTTCAACAAATCCAACATTTCCTTTAACGCCATTA
The DNA here is from genome assembly GCF_047663935.1 of Musca autumnalis. Taxonomy (NCBI): domain Eukaryota; kingdom Metazoa; phylum Arthropoda; class Insecta; order Diptera; family Muscidae; genus Musca; species Musca autumnalis. The sequence continues at coordinate 175,885,373 of NW_027412088.1, forward strand.
ATTTCCACAAATTGTTTCCTGTTTCTTAAATAGCTTTCCAGTAATTTCAATTCTCTTCCTTGAATTCCATAAAATGGTAGTTTTTTATGAGTATACTAGCAAATACCCGCTACTTCGTATGCGGAAAGGGCATAAAATATATATGAACTCTGTTCTGTTGTATTAAAACCTATTTTAAATACCAACATTTAATCGATTTAATTCCAAAAAACATATCTGCCGTATCGCACCCCTACACAGCTACCATATTTTTTATTTCCAAAACTACGACCTCATATCACAGACATACACCAACCGCGACTCATATTGCAAATTTCAGACTTGACTTCTGGTTTTACTCCTTCACTTACACAGCATTCCCTCCCAATACGAATTTCCAAACACTAAACTTTCTCTCACCCCTTCACAACAACAATAACGCACATTCACAATTCTAGGTTCTAGCTTCAGCGGTTTCGCCAAGAACCCGAATAGGTTCGTAAAATTTTCGAAATATATCCACATATAACGGTACCCCACGACTTAGTGTCTTTTAAAAATAGAACAAATCTATACTGTCCAATTTTCTTTACATTTGGACCTTGAATACTCAGAGGATATAAAAGCTTTATTTAAAAAATGTCTACTTCAATCCACTTTTATTAGAAGAGGTATTTTGAAGACTTAGAGCATTTTGAAGATTTTATGCACATTTTCCAACCGAACTTTATCTCCAAGTTCAGAGTGATCTTCATAACAAATATTTTTCCATTTCGTATTTTTTCTCCAAATTATATAATCCAAGCTTTGTTCCTACACCCAACACCAAATTTAGTACCATTTAGTACTTTTCGTTCACCTATAGTAGGTATTTCTCACTTCAACCGTTTACACAATACCAAAATGGTTTTGGTACCAACATGTTACCAAACTTTTCGTACACATAATTAAAGGTTTCAAAGCTCACTTCCTTATACTCAACATATATCCCGACCGCAATTCACTTTTCCAGCTTTATATGTTCCGCTGAAAGCAATTATATTACTATTTAGTACTTTTTGTATAAATAAGAGAGAATTTTCAAAACTTCATCCCTACCTCCACTCTGAACAACAATTGCTAATCTAATACCGAATTTCAAATTTAAAAATTCCACCCCTTTACAAAATCACAAATTGTACAAAATTCTGTACCATATACAAATACCAAAAGGTACAAAATTTTGTACCATTTGCCACTTATCGTACACGGCTTTCCAAAAACTACTTGCATAACTCACTTCTTTCGTTCACCTAAATCCAAATTATAGCCAATGTACTTTCATTTAGCACTTTTTCATAAGTACGAATTTCCAAAGTAACCGCAATCCTACACTCCAACAGTAATCTGTTCACGCAAATACAAATTGTATCGAATTTAGTACCATTTAGTACTGCTTCGTGCACATTAGTATGATTTTCTAAAGTTACCTCCATATCTCAATTCTAATTCTAACAGTAATCTTAATTCCAAGTTTCACTCACTACCATTTAGGACTTTTCGACCTTTGGTACACCTTTCTTACTCTTTATCAGTGACCCTTATTCCAAATTTCAGCACTATTCGTTAATTCAAATCCAAATTGTACTATATTTAGTACTTTTCGTACACTTTTAGTTCGAATTTCCAAAAACCTGTCTTTGTTACTCTCCATCAGTCACCCTTATTCAAAATTCCAAGATTCCAGCTCTATCCGTTCACCCGAATCCAAATTGTACTAAATTTAGTACAATTTAGTACTTTTGTTAATCTCCATCAGTGACCCCTCATTCCAAATTTCAGGATTCCAGCTCAATCCGTTCACCCAAATCCAAATTGTACTAAATTTAGTACTTTTCGTGCACTTACAGTTCGAATTTCCAAAAACTTTTCTTTGTTGCTCTCCACCAGTGACCCTCATTCAAAATTTCAGGATTCCAGCTCTATCCGTTCACCCGAATCCAAATTGTACTAAATTTAGTACCATTTTGTACTTTTGTTAATCTCCATCAGTGAACCCTCATTCCAAATTTCAGGATTCCAGCTCAATCCGTTCACTTAAATCCAAATTGTACTAAATTTAGTACCTTTTAGTACTTTTCGTACACTAATAGGTCGACTTTCCAAAAACCTGTCATTGTTACCTTTCATCAGTGACCTTCATTCCAAATTTCCGTATTCCAGCTCTATCCGTTCACCCAAATTTTAATAAATTTAGTACTTTTCGTGCACCCACAGTTCGAATTTGCAATAACTTTTCTTTGTTACTCTCCACCAGTGACCCTCATTCCAAATTTTAGGATTCCAGCTCAATCCGTTCACCCAAATCCAAATTGTACTAAATTTAGTACCATTTAGTACTTTTCGTACCCTTATAGTTCGCATTTCCAAAAACCGTTCAACGTTATTCTTCATCATCGACTCTCATTTCAAATTTCAGGATTCCATCTATTTCCGTTTACCGAAATCCAAATTGTACTAAATTTAGTACTAATTATTACTTTTCGTACCCTTATAGTTAGAATTTCCAAACACCTTTCATCGTTATTCTTCATCAGCGACTCTCATTTCAAATTTCAGGATTCCACCTCTATCCATTCACCCAAATCCAAATTGTACTAAATTTAGTACTTTTCGTGCACATACAGTTCGAATTTCCAAAAACTTTTCTTTGTTGCTCTCCAGCAGTGACCCTCATTCAAAATTTCAGGATTCCAGCTCTATCCGTTCACCCGAATCCAAATTGTACTAAAATTAGTACAATTTAGTACTTTTGTTAATCTCCATCAGTGAACCCTCATTCCAAATTTCAGCATTCCAGCTCAATCCGTTGACTTAAATACAAATTGTACTAAATTTAGTACCATTTAGTACTTTTGTTAATCTCCATCAGTGGCCCTCATTCAAAATTTCAGGATTCCAGCTCAATCCGTTCACCGAAATCCAAATTGTACTAAATTTAGTACCATTTAGTACTTTTCGTACCCTTATAGTTCGAATTTCCAAAAACCTTTCATCGCTTCTCTCCATCAGTGACCGTCATTCCAAATTTCAAGATTCTAGCTCTATCCGTTCACCTAAATCCAAATAGTACTAAATTGAGTACCATTTAGTACTTTTCGTACACTAATAGGTAGAATTTCCAAAAACCTTTCTTTGTTACTATCCATTAGTAACTCCATTTCAAATTTCAGGATTCCAGCTCTATCCGTTCACCCAAGTCCAAATTGTACTAAATTTAGTACCATTTAGTACCCTTATAGTTCGAATTTCCAAAAACGTTTAATCGTTATTCTTCATCAACTTCCAAAAACCCAGCCTTATCTCACCCCTACACCCCAACAGCAACCTACACCCAAAATTTCAACTTTCTAGCTTCAGTGGTTTCGTCTGGGCGCTGATGAATCAGTCAGTCAATCAGTCAGTCAGGCAGTCAGTCAGTCACTCACCTCACTACTCTTTTATATATATAGATGCCGTGAGTGTTAATTGCTATCAAATATTGTGCAAAAAATTGTATTAGGGTCTTGAAATTTGATGAAAATCGATGCTTAGAGCTCCAAAAAATATTTTTATGAAGAAATCTCATATCAAATTTCAGGATTCCATCTCTATCCGTTTACCGAAATCCAAATTGTACCAAATTTAGTACCATTTAGTACTTTTCGTACCCTTATAGTTCGAATTTCCAAAAACATTTCATCGTTATTTTTCATCAGCGACTCTCATATCAAATTTCAGGATTCCATCTCTATCCGTTTACCCAAATCTCAATTGTACTAAATTTAGTACCCGTTTGTACTTTTCGTACACTTATAGTTCGAATTCCCAAAACCCTTTGGTACATCTTTCTAGCTCTCCATCAGTTACCCTCATTCCAAATTTCAGAATTCTAGCTCTTACCGTTTGCCTTATACAAAGGGTACCATATTTAGTACCTTTTAGTACTTTTCGTACACTTCTAGGTCGAATTTCCAAAAACCCAGCCTTATCTCACCCCTACACCCCAACAGCAACCTACACCCAAAATTTCAGCTTTCTAGCTTCAGTGGTTTCGTCTGGGCGCTGATGAATCAGTCAGTCAATCAGTCAGTCAGGCAGTCAGTCAGTCACTCACCTCACTACTCTTTTATATATATAGATAATGATCAACCAGGTCAAACGCTTTTGATAGGTCGTAAAACGCTGCTCCCACTCCTCCAAAGTTTGAAGTATACAATCACATTTGCCTTGTCGTTTCTAAAAAAGTTGATAATTGGTGACATAACATCTTTTCGTACACTTTATCAATTAAAGGCAGCAAGGCTATTGGTCGGAAATCGCTAACACTATTTGAATTTGACGACTTGGGAATTGGTACAATTTTAGCAGTTTTTAATACTTACTTACTTAGTTGGCCCATTACAGAACATTTGTTCCATAGACCGAACTAAGAAAAGATCTCCATTCCTCTCTGTTTTTCGCTTGACTTTTTGGAATACCGCGCCTTTTCATTTCTTCATCCACTTGTATGCTCCATCGAAGCTTAGGCCTGCCGATTCTGCGTGCGCCGCCATGTGGCATGTATTCATACGCCTTTTTAGCGGGTTCATCATCGCTCATTCTCATGATATGGCCTAGCCAACGCAATCGTTGCATCTCGATACGTTTAACTATATTCATGTCTTTGTATAGCTTATATAGCTCATGGTTCATACGACTTCGATATTCACCGTCAACGCAAATCGGCCCGTAGATCTTTCGAAGAATTTTCCTCTCAAACACACCAAGCACTGCCTTATCTGCTTGCACCCATGCTTCGGAGCCATACATTAGCTCGGGTAGTATCAGCGTTTTGTATAGTGATATTTTTGTTTGACGAGATGTGGCTTAGTTTTTAAATTGCTTACTTAGACCATAGTAGCATCTGTTGGCCAATACAATTCTTCTTCTTATTTCACAACTGATGTTGTTTGTTGTGTTTATGGCAGTGCCGAGGTAGACGAAGTCTTTAACTACCTCAAAATTGTAGGTACCAACTTCCACAGTTGGTCCGAGCTCTATGGACGCTTTGCGCGTCGACACCATCAATTTGGTCTTTTCGCCGTTTACCGCCAGACCCACTTTCGCAGATTCTGCTTCGACCTTCCTAAAGGTATCAGTTACTTCCTTTACTGATCGTCCCATGATATCTATGTCATCAGCATAGGCAAGTAACATGTGGCTATTGGTGTAAATTGTGCCATTTCTTTTGACATTTGCATCTTGTATTACCTTTTCCAGCAAAATGTTGAATAGGTCACACGAACGGCTGTCTCCTTGTCTGAAACCTCTTTTGGTACAAAATTCTTCGGAGAGGTTCTTTCCAATTTTAACTGAGGACCTAGTATCAGTTAAAGTCATCTTACAAAGCCGGATGAGCTTTGCGGGGATACCAAATTCAGACATTGCATGGAATACCTTTGATCGGAGGGACTGCCGAATGCTGCTTTATAATCGACAAAAAGGTGAAATGTGTCGATCTGCATCTCTTGGGTCTTCTCTAGGATTTGCCGCAGGGTAAATATCTTGTCAATGGTGGACTTGCCAGGTCTAAAGCCACATTGGTATGGTCCAATTATTTCGTTGACCATTGGCTTTAGTCGTTCGCAGAATATCCCTGGCACTATCTTATAGGCAATGGGGAGAAGACTTATGCCCCTATAGTTGGAGCATACACTCTTATCTCCTTTCTTGTGGGCGGGACATAGGATGCTCAGGTTCCAATCGTCGCGTACGCGTTCTTCCTGCCAGATGGTGCTAACTAGCTGATGCATACACCTTATCAGCGCGTCGCCTCCGGTTTTAAACAGCTCGGCTGGTAAGCCATCCGCTCCTGCTGCTTTATTATTCTTCAGCCGGTTGATTGCTCTTTTTACCTCATCTTGGCCGGGCGGTATACATTCTATACCATCTTCTGGGATTGGATCTGTGGTATCATCGTCTTCACTGCTATTGGATACCAGCAGATTGGAGAAATGTTCCTTCCATATCCGGAGCACGCTATCTGTATCTGTTACCAGATTACCTTGCTGGTCTCTACAGGAGGATGTGGCTGTACCAAAGCCATCTGCTTGATGTTTCACTCTTTGGTAGAATTTTCGGATTTCATTCTGGCTCCTGTACATCTCGATTTTTTCACACTCCCGCTTTTCCATTTCTCCCTTTTTCTTGCGGAAAAGACCTTTCTCTTCTCTCCTTTTCTCCCGATATCTCTCTCGTGCGCTACGCGTTGCTACTGATTGTAAAGTAGCTCTATATGCCGCATTTTTTCTCTTCGGTAGCAGCACGACACTAATGGTCATACCATGAATTCCTTTGTGAAGGTCTCTGGAATCCAAGTATGGATTTTGCGGCTGTTTGCATGGAGTGGGCAATAGTTTGCCATTGTGTTGTTATGTTATCGGGACAAGGAGTGCTCGCGTTAAGCAATTGGGCTAGTTGAGTGGAATATGCTGTGGCTATCTGTTGTGTTTGCAGCCTATCGATGTCCAACTTCCGCGTTGTGTCTGTTCGTGCTTTATTTGCAACTTTTAGACGGGTACGTACCTTTGCTGCAACAAGGTAGTGGTCCGAATCAATGTTTGCGCCTCGGAACGATCGTACATCCAACACGCTGGATGAATGTCTTCCATCTATCACAACATGATCAATTTGATTACTTGTTCTTTGATCTGGAGACAGCCAGGTGCCCTTATGAATATCGAGATGATTAAATCTTGTACTGCTAACCACCATGTTTTTTGCAGCTGCAAAGTCTATCAGCCTCATACCATTGTCAGATGTTTCACTGTGGAGACTGAATTTTCCGAATTTCATTTCCTATTTTGGCACTAAAATCGCCTAGAATGATTTTAATGTCATGGGCAGGGCAACGGTCATATGTTTCTTCTAAGCGCTCGTAAAATATATCTTTGGTCTGTTCGTCCTTTTCTTCAGTGGGGGCATGAGCGCAAATAAAGCTGATGTTGAAGAATTTAGCTCTTATTCGAATTGCATCAAGTCTTTCATTCACAGGGGTGAAGCTGGATACCAGATGTTTTAGTCTCCGACTAACTACGAATCCGCAACCAAACTCATGCTTTACGTCATGGCAGCTATAATACAGTGCGTCACCTTTAAGTGTTGTTGTGACGCCTTTCCCAATCCATCGTATTTCATGTATGGCAGTAATATCGGCCTTGTACTTTTCCAGTACGTCTGCCAATGCGAAGACTGCACCTTCTCTATAAAGAGTGCGAACATTCCAGGTGCAGATTCGCAGATCATGGTCCTTAAAACGTTTGCGGGGTTTGTTAACTTTAGATGGGTTTGTTTTTCTTTTCTTTCGTTTTTTCATAGTAGGCTGTTTTTTCTAGGGGAGGGTTACTAACCCGACGCCCAAACCCAAGTTTTTAACGTTCTTATGGGTGAACGCGCGGCACATGTTACCTCACTACCTTTAACGGGTGTTAAAGGCAGTTCCCCAGGTGACACCACGGGGAGGTCAGTGTCCACTTGAGATGAAAGAGGGACCAAGATAAATCCTGGGCTTTGCCATGTTAAAACCGGTCAGGACCGTTCCTTGGTATCTTCCATCCCCTACGTCACCTAGCTTCCGGGTAAATTGAGGTTTGTATCATTTTGTTGAATATAAACGCTAAATGACCACTTAAATAATCGTTCGAAGACTTCAAAACTTTGCCGGTAATTCCGTCATAACCTGGACTTTTGTTAACATCAATATTTGCTATTAATTCCCCAACTTCATCTTTGTTTGCATCAACCATTGAAAATCGAAACGATGTTTGCTTTAGACTATTAAAATGATTGAAAATGTCTGCATTTGTATGTGTCAGTTTACTTTTTAAATCTCTAGGAACATTTAAAAAGTAATCATTGAAGATATTGCATTTGACCGTATCATCATTGATAATTTCATCCCTGTCATTTCTCAAATGTATTTGGCGTCCTTCATTTCTTCCCAGATATTTGATTAAAAATTGCCAACATTTCCGAGGATTTTGGCTACATGTTTCAAGATTCGAGCTCATGTATAAACTTATACTCGTCCGACTAGCAATCTTTATTCTACGACTAATTTGTTTTAACGTATATTCAGTTTTTGGATCCCTACCATTTTTTCTTCTTTTCGCCAGTAGTTTGGATTTAAGATTTCTTAATGCTTTGTAACGCTCCAAAAGTCGTGATCTCGGATCACTCGTTTTTGGTTACAGGAAATTGATTATGTTTAAAAAAATAAACTTAATTCAAAGGACTTTTCAATTAAATTTTAAATTAACGGCCGAACGTCATACGCTAGTGCCAACTGGTATGACAACCACAGCAATGAACCCCCCTAGTGGGAACAGTGTTTTAACCTGAAGTTGGTCGCACTTGCTTGGCGCAGCCATTACCGCCACGCTATAAAAGGAGATGCTTTGCCGTCACTCGGGACAGTTGTCTGTTGACCGCTGTTGAGTTAACTGGGGTATGATAAGTACCAATCTTTTGACTCTGTGGGATAGTAGTGAGTTAACTGGGGTATGATAAGTACCGATCTTTTAACTCTGTAGTGTAATTATTGTAGTGAGTTAATTGGGGTACTGAGAGCAATCGACGTACCGATCTCTTAACTCTGTGCAGCGGTTAATTGGGGTACTGAGAACAATCGACGTACCGATCTCTTAACCTACTTCGGCAATTGGATATATTGACATCATCGCCCTCACAAATGATTATTAAGCCATCAGCGTATGATAGTGAACAGAGATAGTGATTCGCCAAACCCCGTAAAGTGTTTAATGAAATGTAGTGTGAAGTGTTATTTTTGTATTAAATATTATAAAGTTTATGAAAAAAAAATAAACTTGTGTTTTCTCTCTCTCCAAAGTTCCCAACAAATAAATTCTTGTGACGACCCTGGTCCCCACTGAACTACCCCAGCTTCAAAGTGAAAACACGTCGTCACAGCTTGCAGATTATCAATTTCCCAGGACGTTATATTTGATTTTGAATGTACTTATATGCTTTAGATTGTTGTGTTTTCTTTAATAAGAGAGATTTTTGATGTAATATTCTGCATGTCGTATGAAGGATTTCCACAACAAGAGAAATTAGTAGCAAATCTGTTTACATTTGTAGCTATATTATGATAGTTATATCGTTTATGAAAACTGCTCGTTGTTTGGATATTTTTTAGCTTACTTTTCATTTTACATCATATTATGTTATGATCTGACAACTCACATTCAATAGCATTCACATGCAATATATTACCTCCATTGCTCCGTGGTATATCGACTTCATGGTTCGTAACCTACAGAAGACAAAACCGACAAAATATCCGAAGACAAACGTGGATTGATGAGATCTATATTAGCATCCCCAACTACAACAGATGCTGTACGGCAGCGACCACACAGTACATTTTCCAGATAAATTAGAAAAGTTGATATATGACATTTTGGAGATCGATAGAATGTTGTAATTTTTAATGGCACTCCATTTATTGAGAATCCATCTATCGATATACGTATAGCTTCCACATTGCTGATACTTTCGTAGAGTTTTACTGTATAAGTAAAATTTTTCCGCACATATATGGACACTCCACCATAACCATCTTCTCGGCAGCAGTGTATAGCGTTATATTCTGGTATATTATACAACTGTACTAAGATACTTTGGAACCATGTTTCCTGAATAGCTATTACATTTGGCAGGACTGGAAATTCTGTTATCATAATTTTAAATTTATTAAATTTTCTAATAGACGATATACTTCTGATGTTTACAGATAAGATATTAAAATTGAATGTACAATTTCTCATAAAATTTTCAGAAAATTAATCTATAGTTTTAAAATAGTTTTTATTTGACATTATTATTTGAAATATTTTATAAAAAACAATAATTATATTTTCCAAAGACTTGATCTAGTTTCTTTGTTCATCAGGCGATAAAAATGCCGCTTGTTCATTGATTTCATTGTCATCAATATCTTTATCAGAGGGATATACAATACGCTTAGACCTTCTCCCATTTAAATTAGTTGTTGTTGTAGCAACGCATATATGTTCGTTCGTGTAAATTAGTTGTTGTGGCTTTCTATAACAATTCATCAACATCCTCTTTACGGAAAATTATTTTCGCTTTATTTATGGCACTTTTCTTTGCAAAAATTCGACTTCCTCTGGTGAGTACATAATTATACCCAACAGTTTTCAGAGATTTAGCGTAGTTGAAAGCTCTAACGATTCTTTGCTTAATAAATCATTGATGTATACATGTTTTGGTATTATTATTATTTTTATACCCTCAGCCTTTAGGCTAAAGAGGGTATTTACACTTTGATACGACCAAAAATGTGCCTCATCGAAATAATGGTTTTAGACCCCAAGTATGTTTGTACGATATCAGTTTCAGACAATTTTGAATAGATCTAGCAATGTCCGTCCGTCTGTCTGTCTGTCTGGCTGGCTGGTGCGCACGATACTCTCGAACGGATCAATCGATTCGGTTCAAATTTTGGGTATCGAAATATTTTATCCAGATTTGATTTAAGTTCAAAGATGGGCCATATTGGTCCACTCCACCACAAAAGTTCCAAAATGTTCGGAAAATTTGAAGAAAGTAACCGATTTGGTCCATACTTTGCACATCGTGAAATTTCTACCAGACTTCGATGAGGTTCCAATATGGACTTAATCGGCCCACTGCTTCGGGTACCTCCCACACAAAATTTCGGATAAGTTCAGTTTAGGACTTGCTCTCGAATCGCTTTGATTTTTGTTGCAACAACTTGTATTCACTTCCCTTCATACGAGGGTACAAGTTACATCAGGTGCAAGTCCATACTTCCTGAGAAAATGGCCGGAAATGTGCAAAAAGCCCCTATGACACCTTGTGTAGTGGTTGGAGCGCAAGATAACCCTCCAACGGATCTGTCGATTCAGTCCAAACGTTGGCCTTCGTAATATTTTATCAAAACATAGTTTAATTTTGAAGATGGGCTATATCTGTCCACTCCTTCAGGTATCTCCCCCACAAAAGTTCAAAAATGTTCGGAAAAATGTTGCGCACGATAACGTTTGAAGTGAGTGACCGATGTAATCCATACTTTGCACATCCTAATATTTCTACCAGATATAGTTCAGGTTTGAATATGGACTTTATTTGTCTACTCCTTCTAGTACCTCTCACACAAAATTTCGGATAAGTTCACTTTAAGACCTGCTCTCGAATCACTTTGATTTTTGTTGAAGCGATTTGCATTCGCTACCTCTATTACGACGGTAAAAGTTTTTTCAGGGGCAAGTCCATATTTCTTGGAAAAACAGCCCAAAAGGTGTACAAAAACCCCTATGTCACCATATGTGGCGGTCGGAGAGCACGATAACTCTCGAACTGTTCAACCGATTTGGTCCAACATTTGGTCTTCGTCATATTATATCCAAACTTAGTTTCATGGGGCAATACCGGTCCACAACTTTCGGTACTTCTCCCCAATATTTAAAAAATCTCACTAAAATGCTAGGACGATATCACTTGAGTGGGGCAACCAATTTGGTCCACACTTTGGACCTCCTAATATTTTGTCAAAATTTAGTTTAACTTCTAAAATGGCCCATATCGGTCCTCCTTAAGGGAACCTGCCCCACGAGAGTTCAACATTTGTGTCTTAGTGCAGCCAACCTCAGCCAAATAAAACGTGGATAATTTTAAAGGCTTTTTAAAGCCAACCTCAGCCAAATATAGCTTGGACTTTTTAAAGGATTGTTCAAATCAACATCAGCCAAAGATTTAAAGATTTTTTCAACCCAAATAAAACGTGGATTTTTTAAAGATTTTTTCAAGCCAACCTCAGCCAAATAAAACGTGGATTTTTTAAAGAATTTTTCAAGCCAACCTCAGCCAAATAAAACGTGGATTTTTTAAAGAATTTTTCAAGCCAACCTCAGCCAAATAAAACGTGGATTTTTTAAAGAATTTTTCAAGCCAACCTCAGCCAAATAAAACGTGGATTTTTTAAAGAATTTTTCAAGCCAACCTCAGCCAAATAAAACATGGATTTTTTAAAGAATTTTTCAAGCCAACCTCAGCCAAATAAAACGTGAATTTTTTAAAGAATTTTTCAAGCCAACCTCAGCCAAATAAAACGTGGGTTTTTTAAAGAATTTTTCAAGCCAACCTCAGCCAAATAAAACGTGGATTTTTTAAAGAATTTTTCAAGCCAACCTCAGCTTAATAAAATTTGGATATTTTTTTAAAGAATTTTTCAAGCCAGCCTCAGCTTAATAAGACGTGGATTTTTTAAAGAATTTTTTAAGCCAACCTCAGCCAAATAAAAAGAGGAATTTTAAAGTTTTTTTCAAGCCAAAATCAGCCAAATAAAACGTGGATTTTTTAAAGAATTTTTCAAGCCAACCTCAGCCAAATAAACAGTGGTTTTTTTTAAAGAATTTTTCAAGCCAACCTCAACCAAATTAAACGTGGATTTTTTAAAGATTTTTTCAAGCCAACCTCAACCAAATTAAACGTGGATTTTTTAAAGAATTTTTCAAGCCAACCTCAACCAAATTAAACGTGGATTTTTTAAAGAATTTTTCAAGCCAACCTCAACCAAATTAAACGTGGATTTTTTAAAGACTTTTTCAAGCCAACCTCAACCAAATTAAACGTGGATTTTTTAAAGATTTTATAAGCCAACCCCAGCAAATAAAAAGTTGATTTTTTAAGGAATTTTTCAAGCCAACTACAGCTTAATAAAACGTAATTTTTTAAAGAATTGTTCAAGCCAACCTCAGCTTAAAAAAACGTGAATTTTTAAATAATTTTTCAAGCCATTCTCAGCTTAATTAAACGTTGAATTTTTTTAAGAATTTTTAAAGCCAACCTCAGCCAAATAAAACGGATATTTTTAAAGATTTTTTCAAGCCAACCTCAGCCAAGTAAATCTTGGATTTTTAAAGGTTTCTTTAAGTTAACATCAGCCAAAGATTTAATGATTTTTCAAGCCAAATAAAACGTGGTTTTTTAAAGATTTTTTCAAGCCAAATAAAACGTGGATTTTTATAGATTTTTTTTCAAGCCAAATAAAACGCAGATTTTTAAAGATTTTTTCAATCCAGCCTCACATAAATAATACGTGGATTTTTTAAAGATTTTTTTCAAGCCAGCCTCACATAAATAAAACGTGGATTTTTTAAAGATTTTTTTCTAGCCAGCCTCACAAAAATAAAACGTGGATTTTTTAAAGATTTTTTCAAGCCTCAAGCCCTCAGCCAATTTTTTGGATTCTTTAAAGATTTCTTCAAGTCAACATCAGCGTGGATTTTTTAGAGATTTGTTCAACCCAAATAAAATGTGAATTTTTTAAAGATTTTTTCAAACCAAATAAAACGTAGATTTTTTAAAGATTTTTCAAACCAAAAAAAACGTGGATTTTTTAGAGATTTTTTCAAACCAAATAAAACGTGGATTTTTTTAAGATTTTTTCAAACCAAATAAAACGTGGATTTTTTTAAGATTTTTTCAAACCAAATAAAACGTGAATTTTTTTAAGATTTTTTCAAACCAAAAAAACGTGGATTTTTTAAAGATTTTTTCAAACCAAATAAAACGTGGATTTTTTTAAGATTTTTTCAAACCAAATAAAACGTGGATGCTCTATTGATAAAGACGATGATAGGAAGGGGGTTTGAGCTAAGCGAAATGGCCTGTTCCCACGACACATGATTTATTAGCCCGGTTGCCAAAATTGTGGTGCCTGGCGGGCTTTGGACATCACCTCCTACCCTCACAGAAGCGTCTTCGTTTTTAATGCAAGGTTCAGACGGAAACAAGTTAGAAAAAAAAACAAGTAAAAAAGTGTCAGTCGTCTTTGCCGACAGAGGTATACCCTCAGCCAATGTGAATTGAAACTTTCATCTAGGGACAGATAGAATGTATTTAGCGTATCTTCAGAATTTTGTGGCCTTTTTTCAACATTTGAATTTACCGACCAAAATGTGGATTAGGGATTAACACAAATGTTGAACTTTTGTGGGGGAGGTACCCTTAGGGAGGGCCATATGGGCCATTTTAGAAGTTAAACTAAATTTTGACAATATATTAGGAGATCCAAAGTTTGGACCAAATTGGTTGCACCATTCAAGTGATATCGTCCTAACATTTTAGTGACATTTTTAAAATATTGGGGAGAAGTACCGGAAGTTGGGGACCGGTATTGCCACATAAAACTAAGTTTGGATAAAATATTACGAAAACCAAATCGGTAGAACAGTTCGAGAGCCACATATGGTGAGATAGGGCTTTTTACACCTTTCGGGATGTTTTCCCAAGAAATATGGACCTGCTCCTGAAAAAACTTTTACCGTCGTAATGGAGCTAGCGAATGCAAATAGCTTCAACAAAAATCATAGTGATTCGAGAGCAGGTCTTAAAGTGAACTTATCCGAAATTTTGTGTGGGAGGTACCCAAAGGGTCGCACAAATATAGTCCATATTCGAACCTGATCTATATCTGGTAGATATATTAGGATGTGCAGAGTATGGATTACATCAGTCGCTCCCTTAAAGAGTTATCGTGCGCATATTCTTTCCGAAGATTTTTGAATTTTTGTGAGGGAGGTACCTGAAGGAGTGGACCGACATGGTTTATCTTCGAACTTAAACTATGTTTGGACTAAATATTACGAAGGCCAAATTTTGGACAGAATTGACAGATCCGTTCGAGATTTATCTTCCGCTCCAACCACTACACACGGTGTCATAGGGGTTTTTTGCACCTTTCAGGCTATTTTCTCAGGAAGTATGGACTTGCCCCTTATGAAACTTGTACCGTCGTATGGCGGACAGCGAAAACAAGTTGCTACAACAAAAATCAAAGCGATTCGAGAGCATGTCCTAAACTGAACTTTTCCGAAATTTTGTGTGGGAGGTACTCGAAGGAGTGGACCGATTGAGTTCATATTTAAACTTCATCTAAGTCTGGTAGAACTTTCACGATGTACAAAGTGTGGGCCAAATCGGTTACTCCCTTCAAGAGTTATCGTGCGCACAAATTTTCCGAACATTTTCGAACTTGTGTGGGGGAGGTACTTAGGTAAACTAAGTTTGGGCAAAATATTACGAAAGCCAAATTTTGAACCGAATCGGTTGCTCCGTTTGAGAGTTATCGTGCGCAGCAGCCAGCCAGACAAACGGACAGACAGACAGACGGACGGACATGGCTAAATCAACTCCAAATTGTCTGAAACACATTTCGTCCAAACATACTTGGGGTCTAAAACCATTATTTCGATGAGGCACATTTTGCCCGTATGAAAGTGTATATATCCTCGTTAGCATAAATGCTGAGGGTATAAACATTAATAGGTCGGGCGACTGCTTTTGCATTAACTCTCGGCGGATAAAAATTGATTTGTAAAAAGAGACGTAAAAATACCTTGAACAAATTGTAGAAAATCACATTCAGATTATTATCAACCATTCGATATGGTCTTTAATTTATGTACACGAGAGAAGTCAGGAGACATTTATTGTTATATTCCACCTCCCGCTATTATGGGGAAAATCAAAGGTACAATAAATTACTTCTGACTACTTTTGTGTGTGTGTCTGTTTTTTTTTCAAATCTCAGTTTATTTAATTTTATTACGGTTGGCGTAATTCTCGTAGGCGTCGTCGTAGTTGATATTTTTATATGATGAACTAGTAAAAATGCATTAAGTTCGATGATCCGAAATTGTTATCCCCTCCACAAAAACTTGTTTGAAGTAAAATGGCTTCAGCTTTTTTCAAGTCAATTTGGACAGTCTTATTCATGGTCCTCTATTTCCCAATTGGTCGCTTCAAGTTCTTTATCTTCCTGGTTGTGCCACTGATCCCGCTCGAAGGACAAATACATATAGACTGGAAATACTTCGACGTGTTACAAACGGAACTATAAAGTAAATATACCCTCCATCTTATTGTGGAGACTCATAAAACAATTTCTTCCGATCAGTTGCAGCCATGAAATAATATTTAAATATTTGCAACGTGGGAAAATGTTTAGAAAAATTTTACTTTTCCTCGTGACATGTTGTGTCGCTCGGTAGTCTCTGCATTATTGTGGTGCCTTGTTACGGCTGGCAATGTGCCACAAGTAAGTGAATTTGAGTTGCTTAAATAATTCAAATAAATATTCATTTAATTTTTTTTCTTATTTCAATAATTACATAAAAGAAACTCAAGGAGCATAACGATGATGGTCCACAATCGGTAAATTCTTCGAATGAGAGTCAAATTTTGCAAATTATTAATTTTATGGTAGTCCACGGTATTGGCAAAGCGGAAGTAGTTGAAAAAAAGCTTGATCAAGTATTAAGTGAAATAAAATTGTTGAAAGAGAAAAAATTACCAAATTTTAATGAGAAAACTGCATTAGATGAACTTTTTGCTAGAATGGATATCTATGAAAATAACCAGGTAACAGTAATGGAAAAGCTGGAATTACTGGAGATTAACAATGCACCAAAGGCCACCATAAACTCAAATGGAGAAAATTCCTTGGCAAATGAAGAAGACGGTGAAATGATTGAGCCTACCACAATTCTTGAAAATAAGCAGAATTATCCAACGTCAACTATAAATTCCCACGAAACTGATATCAAGTTCAATGAAACTGATTGCAGTCCACATTTCAGCCCTGTTATTTATGTTACGGACATTCATAAAGAACGTGAACCGAAAGAGTGCAATTTTTTTAATGGTTCTCACATAATATGGTAAGTGTTTTGATTTATCCTTCCCACCACGTTATTTTGTAATTATTATTTGCAGCTCAAATACATCACAATGTGCAACAAAAAACAACAACACCTTTAGTTGTGACCCGGATTACAGTAAACTTACGCCTCTTTATTTAAGCCCCACTGCTTATGTTACGGATATGCTTAGCGAAGGTAAGTGTTGGATTTCCAAATAATAGTGTTGGGGGGAGGGGTTACTCAACGACTCTGCCAAAAGTTGGCCACCACGGATCCATAATTCATGGCCAACTCGTTTTGCCAGCAAAAAATTGCGAATATTGATAATTTCAAACTGTTTGTCGCAGGCTGGTGTGGTGTTCTGCTCCAAAATTAGTAGAATATACAGGGCTATCGCAACAAGTCTCTCCTCCAGAGCTAAATGGCCGTAAGAAAACTACTATCACACCTTTATGCTTGACTACTCACAGTGATAATAAAATTCACTTAAAATTCACACACTGTTTGTGGAGAGAGCGTATGCGTGAGACCGCAAACAATGAGTTTGTATTAGTGCCGATACCTGTTTTTTATTGTTCTGCGTTTTTTATTCTCCCTTTTATGTTGTTTCTATACTCTTCTTGTACTGATATTGTTATTAAAATAACAAGAGATAATGAGAAGAAGATAGTGTGTAGATGAGAAACAACCTTTATATCAGCATCCGGCAAAAAGGGGCACACGTGCCCTTGATGAGAATAACAACCACCATTTCAGTCTTCGTTCAGAAGTCAATGAAGAAGGTTCTGCTGTCGCTTGTTTCAATGATTTTTAATTTTAGCAATGCATTAACGCTAGGGATGTCCACGCCTGCACGTTGTCGTAACAACAGAGAATAACGAATTCAAATGAGAGCAAAGGTACATTACTCTCCCATCAATTTTCTCTGATTTATTTTGGACACCGATGATTAACGCACATTCTGTTTGTGGAGAGAGCGAGAGAGAGAGTCTTATGCGTGAGACCGCAAACAATGCGTTTGTATGAGTGCCGACACCTGCTTTATGTGATGTATGTTTGGTGTAGACTAGGGCTGTTCATACAACTACAAACACATTTTGTTATTGTGTTGGTTTTGAAACACAAACATTTTTATAGTTTCCCAACATACCATTCAGTATGATTTTATAAAATTTACGAAAAACAATTCGAATAAATACATTCTACAATTACACGGATAAGCTAATAATTAGCATACACATTCATTATTTTCAAGAGAATCAAGTTTCGTTTATTCTCCAGTGGCTACATAAGAATTTATAATTCAAATATGATGTATTGTTCGAGTAATGTTGGTTTGTCTTGTGTAATGGAAAAAATGTGTGTATTGAAAATTTTCATTTCAAAAACAAAAGCTCTCTTTTTCAATTGTGTGAGTGAGCAAATTGACACACATCAACAGCAGAAGTGCGCCCTTTGAGCAGCCCTAGTGTAGAGCAGGGGTGCTGAGAATAGTTGGTGTATTAGTAGTGGTAAGACACTCTCCCCATTGCTAAGCATTGACAAATCAGAAATAAAGAGAGAATACGTGTGGTTTGTTTTTACGCTACCGTAAGGAAGTGATCACTAATGTAGACTGCAGTGATGCCACTGAGCAGAGAGAGAGAGAAAAATAATAAGAAAGATGGACAATGAGGAACAAAGTTTATGTAAGGTATGTTCAGTGTAGACAGCAGTGATGGCACTGTAGCGTTTCTCACATCAACAGATACCCTTCTAATAATGTTTTACACTCTACCGCATTTTTACAGTGTTTAATTTAACTTGCTTTGGTGTCCGTTTAGTTCAAATCTGGTAACTCATTTTTAACACAGTTGCAGTTGACCAATTGAACTGAAACTTTGCACACCTTTCAGATTTAGATGACAATGCATGAATATGGAATCAAAACCAATATTGGTCCATTTTTATAGTGTTTTAACGGTGTTTTATTTAAGTTGCATTTCAAATCTGGTAACTCAATTTTGACACAGTTGTAGTTGACCAATCGGACTAAAACTTTGCACACTTTTCAGATTTGGATGACAATACATAAATATGAAATTAAAACAAAGATTGGTCAATTTTACAGTGTTTTATTTAACTTGCATTTCAAATCTAGTAACTCATTTTTAACGCAGTTACAGTTGACCAATCGAACTGAAACTTTGCACAACACTTTTCAGATTTGGATGACAATACATGAATATGAAACCAACTCCAATATGGGTCCATTTTCCCCTATAGCCCCCATATAGCGGCACCACCCGATTTAGTTCAAATCTAGTAACTCATTTTTAACGCAGTTGCAGTTGACCAATCGAACTAGAACTTTGCACACTTTTCAGATTTGGATGACAATACATGAATACGGGCCCATTTTTTCCTACAGCCCCCATATAGCGGTACCACCCGATTTCAGGCATTTTGAGGATTTTATCTTCATTTTTGGCCGAATTAGCTGTCATTTGGTATTGGGGATTTCCAATTATACAGACATGTCCCCACCACAAATTGTGAACATAGGTCCAGGTTTTGGTATAGCACCCTTATAGCGGTACCACCCGATTTCAAGTATTATGAGGATTTTATCTTCAATTTTAGGCCGAATTGGCTGTAACTTGGCAATAGGACCCTCCATTGGTACAGAAACTTCCTCACTAAATATGATGGAGATAGGTACAAATTTTGGTATAGCCCCCATATAGCGGTACCACCTGATTTCAAGTGTTTTAAGGATTTTATCTTAATTTGTAACCCGAATAGGCTGTAATTTGGCATTTTAAATTTTAGGCCTAAATTGACTATAGTTTTGTTCTCAGTGGTCAAAAAAAGTGTATTTACTAAAAAGTTAAAATAATTTAAAAAAACAAGTAAGCAAAGTCTGTAGTCGGACGGGGCCGACTACGTGATACCCTACACCACAACCTCTAGGTTCGATTCCCAGGCCTGGCCACATCACATTTTCAACGGTGGCAAAATACCCCTTAGTAATGTTGGCGAAATTTCTTGAGTATTTCAGCCCTGCAAAACGTCTCTACAAGTGGCAACTTAGGACACGCCGTTCGGACTCGTCGACAAAAACTAGGTCACATATCAAAAACTCGATAGGGCGGGACCGATATAGTCCATATTCCATCCTGATGCATGACTGGATGAAATTATACGATGTGCAAAGATTGGACCAATCAGAAAATCCCTTTGTGAGTTATCTTGCAGATTTGCCATTTTCGGCCATAATCTCAGGAAGTATGTACTTGGCATTGCAATTATACCATCGTAAGGCGGCTGCAAGGACAAACTGCCAGTTATCGTTCACACAATTTTTCGAAAAAAATTTTCAACTTTTTGGGGGAGGTGTGGACCTTTATAGCCTATATTCGAACTTAAACTAAGTTTGGGAAAAATATTAAGAAATATATTACGAACGGTAGATCTGTTCGAGAGATATCATTCGCACCAGCTAGCTAGACAGTAAGAGAGACAGATGAACGAACAGGGCTAAATCGACTCCAAATTGTCTGAAACGGATTTCGCCCAAACATACTTGGGGTCTAAGGCCATTATTTCGATGAGACACAACTTTGGTCGTATTTTGTATGTTTCCCCTTTATCTAAAATCCTGAGGAGGCGAGGCGACCCATTTGGACAACTGAACTGAAAAATCCTATGTCATGATTGAGACAATTTGTAGCATGGGAGGAAATTGTGGTTTTCTACACAAAACCCATTATACATATATTAGGTAGTAGGCCCATTATCTAGCAGACACATTATTAAAATTTGCATCAGGGGAAATATCAGTATTTATTTTTCCATATGTAGGCTACTTTTCGGTATATGCCATCCAGGAACAAAAATATGGACCAAAAATAAAATTTATATATTTTTCATACAAATGTAATGGACCATTTCACCCGCTAAATAATATCGGATCATCATCCAAAATTGTAGGCATCTTCTTCGACCTAAACCCTTACCTCGTGCAAAATTTCGTGAGTATTGAGCTATAATTGCGACCTCTAGTGTGCTTCTGATTACAATACAAACAAATAACTGGATATATTAGGCTGCAACTCTGTTATCTGAGCACGTAAATCAACATAATTGGCATCAATGGAAAGGTCAAGAAATGGCCTTCCATATTTTATTTACGTGGGCGGAATGTATCTTCCAGGAATACATATATAAGCTGTATATTAAAAATTTTCACACAAAAGTTTTGGTCTATTTAACCCTCTAAATATTATCTGATCACTATCTCAAATTGCAAGCTTCTTCTTTGTCATATACTCTTACCTTAGTTAAAATTTCGAGGCCATCGGGCTATTATTGCGACCAACAGAGCAGCTACAAAATCGCATAAAAATTATGTTTTTGGTCCATTTCACCCGCTAAATATTTCACGATCATCACCAATAAGAATAGGTGTCTATTCTGGTCTAAACCCGACCTCCATGCAAAATTTCGTGACGATCGGTCCATAATTTCGGCCTGGAGTTTGATTACAATTTATAATGGACGGACGGACGGACGGACACACATCCCAAAATCGCTTTATCTCGCCGAGATATGAAGATTGGTATACCACATTGGGGGTCTCCGACGAATATTTCGCGGTGTTACATGATTTTTTTTTTTTTTTCAAAACAAACTTATAATACCCCTTCCACATAGTGGTGTAGGTTATAATAAATATTGTAAAACAAAAGTGCAACTTTAAAGTGCATTTCTAGTTGTTTCGCGGTGTAAATCGCGAAACTGAATATGAGGTATTGGTCATGGGATACTTAGCAATAGAATTCAACAAGAATCTCATTAGTTTTATGTACTTTAATTTTTGAGTAACGTTCCCATATTTCGCACTGTGCGATGTTTGTGGAGAGAGCGAGAAAGAGTAGTATGCGTGAGACCGCAAACAATGCGTTTGTATTAATGCCGATACCTGGACTAATTTACTTTAGTTTTGTTCTCTTTCTGACCAGTTCAATATTTGCAATAAGTGTACGTTTTATATTGTTCTGCGTTTTTTTGTCTCTCTCTCTCTTTTATGTTGTTTCTATACTATTCATGTACTGATATTGTTATTGAAATAGCAAGAGAGAATGAGAAGGAAATAGAGCATTGATGCTCAAATTATTTTGTTCATTTGTTTCTCTGAGAGTGTCTTTCCTTTGCTAAACCACGGCAGATGAGAAAAAAAGAGAACGTGTGTTGTTGTTGTAGTCACGTTAACGTATATGGATGATCTTGGCTGAAATAGAGTGTCGATGACAAACTACTAGAGTTTTGGGTAGGGAAATCCCGCACCGGGAATTCTCGGTTTTTTGGTTACGGGATTTTCCCGGGAAACAAAACCATATTTCCCGGGAAATCGAGAAATATCTTTTTACATTTATCACAACTAATATTGAATGAATGAATAAACTATGCGCATCACTTTTATACCATAGAATCAGAATTCGATTAGATTTTACAGAATCAATAAATTAGAAAAGATTTGGAAATAACATTGATCTACCAAAGTGTTTCAGGGAAAAAGTTATAAGAGCCGTACCAAAAACATGGACTATAACGACGGATTTTTATTCTGTTTTATTTAAGTGCGAAAGAATATTTTCTATTTTAAAGTCCCATGTTTATACCCTCAGCCATTGGGCTAAAGAGGGTTCGGCGGGCTGGTGCGCACGATAACTTTCGAACGAAGCCACCGATCAGGTCAAATATTTGGCATTCGAGATTTTTTTCAAACTTAGTTTAAGTTCGAAGATGGACCATATCAATGGCCCACTATTTCCGGTACCTTCCCCACAAAAGTTCAACAATTAACGCTAAAATGGTGCGCAGGATAACTTTCGAAGGGAATAACCGAATCGGTCATAATTTTGCATATGGTAATATAAGTTACAGGAATGTAGGAATTGTCTTTAAGTCCTCCTTTACGACGGTACAAATTTTTGTCTTAAAAGCTCCAAGAAACCTTGACGACAACAACTAAAATGGAAAATTGGCAAGATAACACCCGCAGGAAGTTTTGATTGGTCCAAACTTTGCATATCGTATTATTTCATCTAGTCATGTATCAGGTTTGAATATGGACTATATCGGTCCAGCCCTTCGGGTACCTCCAACACAAAATTTAGGATAAGTGCAGTTTAACAGCTCATCTCGAATCGTTTTGCAATTCTTTCCAAAAAGTTCTACTTGATTGCCCTGTTACGACGGCGCAGCTTTTGTTGGGAGGGCAAGTCCACTCTTCCTGAGGTAAAAGCACAAAATCTGAAAAATACCAAAACTGCCGATACTAATTACATTTGGTATTACGTAAGATAACCGTCGAAGGGAGAAATCTCCCACACTCTCTTTTAAAAGTTTGGCAGTTAAAAGTTTGTTTTGTGTGCAGACCTAGTTAAAACGGTACGCATTTTTATTCGGGGCAAATACATACTTCCTAAGAAATTGGCTCAAAAACTCAAAAAAGCCCCTAGAAACGTCAGAAATTTTGTGTTTGCTTCTTTTCTTTAGGTCCGAGGCTGAGGGTATATCTTAGTCGGCACTGCTGACTGATACTTTCTTACTTGTCTCAAGCAATCTTAAGCATAAGAATAATACATACGATTTTCGAGGTTCATAAAATTGGAATTTCTGATCAATAACTTCATTGTTTGAGCCAAATCACTTTCCATAGAGCGATGTCATTAGCTTTGAATAATGAAAACGGTCTGGTCAGGGCAACATGGTGCATTTTTCCACATTTTTTCGTTTTTAATCGATAGAGTGAAAACGTGTCATCCATTTTTGAGCCCGCAAAATATTGTTCATATAAGTTACTATGGCAAGATAAAATATCACGGAAATATATAATCCAAATATAATCCACTCTCGTATTTTAAAATTTCCCGAGAAATCCCAGATTCCCGGGAATGGCGATTTTTTGATTCGAACAGATACCCTTCTAATAATGTTTTACACTCTACCACATTTTTCAAAAGATCTTTTAACATTTGCCTTATTTGAAACATTTTACACATATTTTCCAACATATTGTACTTTGGCCAACTTGAAATGAGTCTTTACCAAACCAACAGACAAACACATAGATCTAAGATTATATGAACCAAATCAAATTTTAATAGTTGTGAAGGTTGTGGTCATAGAAAAAGAATAACAAATTGACAGTAATACTTTGCACTTGTTTTTGTTTTATTCTCACATTGTATGCTATTTTTTATTTTGTTTTTTTTTTCGGAACAGATGAACCGGTAGTGTGTGAATTAAATAATGGGTCCCAGCTAACTTGGTAAGTATTTGCCACTCTAATAGTTCATTCATATCACGAATAACTAAATTTCAGAAATACCAAAAATATTAAAAAGTATTTCGGCATCCTTGCTTCAGTTCCTCATTAGCCTATACAATTTTTTATTTTTGTTGTCTATTTACAGTTCTAAACTCTTACTGCCCGACTCTTGTGCCAATTCAAATCCCTTTAATTGTCGTGGCAAACAATGCCGCATAAGAAAAGAGAGCTATGGTGAAAAATCATTTTGGGTTGCATGTGATGATGATTGGATAGTTATACAAAGAATAATAAACGGTACGATATCGTTTGAACGTAATTGGGAAGAATACAAAAATGGTTTTGGCGATTTGAATGGTGAATTTTGGCTAGGTTTAGAGAAGATTCATGCTCTAACTGTACCAAAAGGATCCACTGAACTGAAAATAGAAATGCAAGATTTTGATAATACCTGGGGATATAGCCATTATAAAGATTTTTTTGTTGATGATGAGCGTGCGAAATATGAATTATCAATAGAAGATTATGTTCAGTCAAATGTTGGAGATTCACTAGATGTATGGCTACACTCCGCTGCCAGATTTTCAACATACGATCAGGATAATGATAGAAATGATAACAAGCATTGTGCGTCTTTATTTATGGGTGGTTGGTGGCATTGGCAATGTAATTTGCAGTAAGTTCACTTTCACGCAAATCTGAATGATATATTTAATTAACCTAGCTTGCCTTTCGTATTTTATCTTTTGCAGTAACTCCAGTATCTTCAGCAATTTGAATGGTTTCTATTACAAGACAGGTTTAGTACCATATGATAAACGTGGCAGTGGTATTACGTGGAGTACCTTTAGAGGACTAAATGAGTCACTTAAATACGTACAGATGAAAATACGGTGTATAAAGTAATTGGAATAACTATGTATTTTTTAGCTATTCCCAAATAAATAAAGAACATATAACTAAGAAACTAAGAAAACTACCCGAATAATAATTTGTAATGACATCCTAGTAATTGTGTTCGTCAATTTTACAGATTTTGGTGAATTTTGTTGGGGAGGGGTCACTGTGTGGCAATTGTGTTATGATGGTTGCTTTGAATTGCATACATGTGGTCTCGTCTTACCCGTTCCGAGATGTAAGTAAAACGTGGATTTTTTAAAGAATTTTTCAAACCAACCTCAGCCAAATAATACGTGGATTTTTTAAAGAATTTTTCAAGCCAACCTCAGACAAATAAAACGTGGATTTTTTAAAGAATTTTTCAAGCCAACCTCAGCCAAATAATACGTAGATTTTTTAAAGAATTTTTCAAGCCAACCTCAGCCAAATAAAACGTGGATTTTTTAAAAAAAAAATTCAAGCCAACTTCAGCCAAATAAAACGTGGATTTTTTCAAGCCAACCTCAGCTAAATAAAACGTGGATTTTTTAAAGATTTTTTCAAACCCACCTCAGCCAAATAAAACGTGGATTTTTTAATGATTTTTTTTCAAGCCAAACTCTGCCAAATAAAACGTGGATTTTTTAAAGATTTTTTCAAGCCAACCTCAGCCAAATAAAACGTGGATTTTTTAAAGATTTTTTCAAGCCAACCTCAGCCAAATAAAACGAGGATTTTTTAAAGATTTTTTCAAGCCAACCTCAGCCAAATAAAATGTGGATTTTTTAAAGATTTTTTCAAGCCAACGTCAGCCAAATAAAACGTAGATTTTTTAAATTTTTTTTCAAAAAATATTCTCTAAAAAACTTTGATGTTCCTTGGAAAAATATACATATGTATCTAAAAAAATTCTCTTTTATAGCGCTGATAGTCTGAAAAATCCATTACCACAATGTCATTTCAAACATGACTGCAAGCCTTTTATTTTCAGTATATTTACTTTTTTCAGTTTTTCACTTTGAGTATTCCATTGGCATTTTTTCTGCGATGTTTTCTCTGTTACTGATGATGTTTTTGATGATGACACTGCTGTTGGTATTTCTTTGTGGCGTTTACATGTAAAAAAGCAGAACAGAAAACAAAAGTTTTCTCATTAAAAAAGTCCTTACTATTTCCTTAACAAACAACAAGAGCAGCAGTAGCAGCAACAGGAACAGCAACATCAGCGGCAACATTCACAAAGGACATGAAAGACAAATACAGAGGAAATGAAATTTTTGGCGAACATGAAACTTGAGGAAATTCTTTAAGTTTCTTGTTGTTGTTGTTGGTTCGTGTGGCTCCTCTGGCATTTTCAGAAAATAAAAGTCATGTTAGAGAGGCAGAGGGAGAGAGTGAGAGATCGCTCAAAATGTAAATGATTATTAACGTTCGGCAAAAGTGAGTAAGTTGTTTAAAAGACAAATAAGTTTTTGGGTGTCGTTAAAAAAAATAACAATAAACAATTTTAATAAACATTAATTTAATTTATTTTTTGTTTAAAGTGAAGGCTAAAAGGTGATAAAAGAGGCAAATACCCAGTGAGTGGGTTTAAGGAACACATTAACAATTTTCTGATTTTCTTTTCCACTTTGCCCATTGTCAGTCTTCCCAAAGGATTTGGATACAAAATAATTTTTTCTTAATTTTTTTATATAAAAAAAAATAATAATTTTTTTCTCATTACGTAAATCATTAAATTTATTTTAATTGCCTGCTATTAAATGTTTAAAATGTAATTGCCATATTTTCGCATGTATGTGTGTTACATACATATGTATGTACTTACATACATATGTATCCATTTACCTTTTTGATATTTGTAATTTATAAATATTATAGTTAGTTGTTTCCTTTGTTTTTACAGAAAATGCATTCTATTGCCCCTGGCAACAAAACTTCAGCATGTGTGTGTCCATTCTAATTGGAATATTTATGCCATTTTTCCAATTCATTAAAATTCATAATTCTAATAATATCACTAAGTTATCTCTTATTACCATTGTGTATTGAAAAGTACACATGCATATTTGTTTTTAATTTTTTTTTTTATTTTTATTGTTTTTTAATTATTTTTGTAATTTCACACAAAAAGCTAAAAATATAAATTAAATATTTAATTTCAATCAAATATTTACATAATTTTCCATTAGCAGGAAATAAATGAAAGTGATATGTGCAAAAATCTAATTATAAAATATGACAGGCATCGGATAAATAAATGGTAATTGGGAAGAGAGTGAAAAATGAAGAATGAGTCGTTGAATGTGGAAAATATACAAAACATAATATAAAACTTTTCAAAGGAAACTCTGTCAGTTTATTGAAAATCTAACGTCCAAAAAAGTGCACTTCTACCATACATATGCTTGGAAATGCACGCGATTTTGTGCATTTCAGGGTATTTGGAAAATAGTTCATTGTGGATATACATATATTGTGATATCAATAATATGTTTAAACCCAGGAGACACATTATTGCAATTTGCATCAGGGGAAAAGTCAGTAGTTCTTTTTCTATTTGTAGGCTACTTTGCTTGTATATGACCTCCAGGAAGTAAAATATGGACCAAATTTAAAATTTTTATATTTTTCATATAAATGCAATGGTCCATTTATCCCGCTAGATAATATGAGATCATCATCTCAAATTGTAGGCATGTTCTTCGACCTAAACTCTTACATCGTACAAAATCTCATGACCATTGATCTATAATTGCGATCTCAGCGTGCTTCTGATTACACTACAAACAAATAACTGGATATATTAGGCTGCAACTCTATTATCTGAGCACGTAAATCAACATAATTGGCATCAATGGGAAGGTCAAGAAATGACCTTCAAATTTTATTTACGTGGGCGAAATGTATCTTCCATTTTCACACAAAAGTTGTGGTCCATTTAACCCTCTAAATATCATCTGTTCACTAACTCAAATTACAATCTTCTTCTTTATCATATTATTGTCATATTACCTTAGTTAAAATTTCGAGGCGATCGGACTATTATTGCGTCCTGCAGAGCAGATACAAAATCTGATAAAAATTATATTTTTGGTCCATTTCACCCGCTAAATATTTCACGATCATCACCAATAATAATAGGTGTCTCTTCTGGTGGTTAGAGCGCAAGATAACTCTCGAACGGATCTGCTGATTCGGTCCAAAATATGGTCTTAGTAATATTTTGTCCAAACATAGTTTAAGTTTGAAGATAAGCCATATCGGTCCACTCCTTAAGGTACCTCCCCCACAAAAGTTCAAAAATGTTCGGAAAAATTGTTCGTACGGTAACTCTTGAAGGGAGTGGCCGAATTGGTCTATACTTTACACATCCTAATATATCTACCAGATATAGATCAGGTTCAAATATGGACTATTTTTGTCCACTCCATCCGGTACCTCCCACACAAAATTTCGGATAAGTTCACTTTAAGACGTGATATCGAATCACTTTGATTTTTGTTGAAGCAACTTGCATTCGCTGCCCCGTTTACGATGGCAAAAGTTTTCTTAGGGGCAAGTCCATACTTCTTGAGCAAACAGACCGAAGAGTCCCCCCTATGGCACCATATCGTCGGTGTCATGCTTAAGTGTTCCATACGCCATTTTTAACATTTTGAGGTACATGTGGTTTCTAGGGTTTTCCGGTATGCTCTTTCTGAATTTCTAGTCGGCTTTCTCCTATCTGCTCTAGTTTCCGAGATATGCACGTCTCGACGGGAAAGCATCAATTTTTTCAGCTATGAAATTAATATTTTAAAAAATTACAAGTTTAAAAACAGATTTCAAAAATCAGAATTTTAATTTTCGATTTAGAAGTATTTAATTTATTGAGGCAAAGATGGAAAAATTTTTTGTCACTTTGTTCCATGTGATTTACAATATTTCACATTTGTGTCATAAGTGCGGATATGGAACAAATCGACAAAAATTCTTTTTTTAAAAAAATCTCTATAACTTTTATATTCCAATATATATTCCTCTAAATTTTTGCAAATATGTTCTATATACTATTATTAATATTTCAAGTCAAAAATATAAATATTTGCTTTAGCCAGCTCCTTACAGTTGTGACGCAAAACATTAAAATGCAATTATCTCAAAACAGGCAAATGGCGTATGGAACACTTAAGCATGACACCGACGATATGTTGCGGCTGGAGTTCCACTTCCATAACGGTCAATGTCGATCCATTCCTTTTAGTATCTCCTCCGCAAAACTTTTGATCTTTAATCCTAATCAACATTTTTGTCTGTTCAAACGCCCAAAATTTTTAAAACCCCCTAAATACCTACGTATTTTGGGAAAAAATTGTTTCAATATACACAGGCTGAGGGTATACCTCTGTCGGCAAAGCCGACTGATACTTTTTTACTTGTTTACAACCAATTTTATTATGAAAAAAATATTTTTTTAAAAATCCACGTTATTATGGAAAATATTTAAAAAAAACACGTTAGTTATGGAAAAGTATTTTTTTAAATCCAGGTTTATAATGGAAAAATATTTAGTTTAGAAATCGACGTTTATTATGGAAAACTATTTTATTTTTAAACAGATGAACCAAGGCTATAGTCGGGTAGGGGCCGACTATGTGATACCCTACACCACTACCCCTGTTCATAAGCTTTTGACTAATAAAATTCAAAATATTAAAATTGGGATAGCTTAGCGCCTTGGCTCTGAATGTCTTCATTAACACAGGTCAATTTTTTTGAAACGCATTTAAGTGCATCGACAGTACAACCCAAATAAAAACTGGAAAAGTGGGATGTATGCCAACCATCAATAGTCTTCTTTCTTTGTTAGACCCCCATCAACCCCCAAAATTTCGTAATGTGATTGCACAAAAATGGAAAAAGGGATGCATTACCGACTATTGCGATATCTCTGTTGTTTGGCCACCTATGACAACCTACTTCACATCGTTGTAAAGGTGATATTTTCTACTTTCCTTGCCAGGTTTTGCTTTCGATATACCTCCTACAGAAGGGAGATATTAACTTTGAAATAAAACGTTGGTCTTTTTTCCAAATATTTTTTTGTCACATTCCGACCCCTGAATATTAACTTATTTCTCTGTAGCCCCCAAAATTTCGTGACGATCCGATCAAAATTGCGACCTGTAGCGTGATTACAAAAAAATGAAAAAATGGGATGTATTGCCGACTATTGTGATATCTCCGTTATGTGACCACCTACGCTAACCTAGTTTACATCATTGTAAAGATGGGATCTTCTACTTTCGTAGCCAGGCTTTGCTTTTGGAAAGTCTCCAACCAAAGCTGTGATATTCGTCATTATAATTAAAATCGCAAAAATGAAAATTTGGGTTTTATTTGCGACTATTGTGATACCTTCGTTATTTGATCACCCACGAGAACCTACTTTACATCATTAGAAAGGTGATATTTTCTACTTTTATTGTCAGGTTGCTTTTGGTATACCCCGTATAGAAGCTGAGATATTCGCTTTGGAAAAAAACGTTGTCTTTTTATCCACATAAGTTTTTTGCCCATTCTGACCCCTAAATATTATCCGACCATCACCAAAATCAATAGGCTTCTTCCCCTCCGGGACCTCCATCAACATCCAAAATTTCGTGACGATCCGATCAAAATTGCGACCTGTAGCGTGATTACAAGGTTTAGATGGACAGACGGACAGACGGACGGACGGACACACATGGCCAGATCGACTCAGCTCGTCGAGACATTCATTATACCCTACACCACTATGTGGGGATGGTATTATAAGTTGGTTTTGGCCAAAAAGTTTGTAACGCATCGAAATAATGGTCGTAGACCCATACTTATATATACCAAAATGAATGTCTCGACGAGCTGAGTCGATCTGGCCATGTGTGTCCGTCCGTCCGTCTGTCCATCTAAACCTTGTAATCACGCTACAGGTCGCAATTTTGATCGGATCGTCACGAAATTTTGGATGTTGATGGAGGTCCCGGAGGGGAAGAAGCCTATTGATTTTGGTGATGGTCGGATAATATTTAGGGGTCAGAATGGGCAAAAAACTTATGTGGATAAAAAGACAACGTTTTTTTCCAAAGCGAATATCTCAGCTTCTATACGGGGTATACAAAAAGCAAAACCTGACAATAAAAGTAGAAGATATCGCCTTTCTAATGATGTAAAGTAGGTTCTCGTAGGTGATCAAACAACGAAGATATCACAATAGTCGCAAATAAAAACCAAATTTTCATTTTTGCAATTTTAATTATAATGACGAATATCACAGCTTTGGTTGGGGACTTTCCAAAAGCAAGGCCTGACTATGAAAGTAAAAGATCCCGTCTTTACAATGATGCAAACTAGGTCGGCGTAGGTAACCAAATAACGAGATAACGCAATAGTCGGTAATACATCCCATTTTTCTATTTTTTTGGAAATCACGCTACAGGTCGCAATTTTGATGGAATCGTCACGAAAATTTGAGGGTTAATGGGGATCTCACACATGAAGAAGCCTATTGATTTTGATGGTAGTCGGATAATATTCAGGGGTCGGAATGGGCAAACACTTATTTGGAGAAAGGTCAACATTTTATTTCAAAGCCAATATCTCTGTTTCTTTAAGAGGTATATCAAAAGCAAAACCTGGAAGGAAAAAAGAAAATATCACCTTTACAACGATGTAAAGTAGGTTGGCGTAGCTGCTCAAACAACAGAGATATCGCAATAGTCGGTAATGCATCCCATTTTCCGATTTGTTTGTAATCACGATACAGGTCGCAATTTTGTCGTCACGAATTTTCTGGGAGTTGATGCGGGTCCCACAGAGGAAGAAGCCTATTGATTTTGGTGATAGTCGGATAATATTTAGGGGTCGGAATGGGGAATGGGGAAAAACTCACGGAAAAGTCTGTCAATGGAAGATGACAATATTACCTTTACATTGGTGTAAAGCAGGTTGGCGAAGGTGGTCAAACAAGGGAGATACCACAATAGTCGGTAATGCATCCAATTCTTCCATTTTTTGCAATCAAGCTACAGGTCGTAATTTTGTTCGGATGGTCACGAAATTTGGTTTGCTTATGGGGGTCCCAGAGAGAAAGAGGCATATAATTTTTGGTGGTAGTCGGATTATATTCCCTAAAAGAAATGTTTACCAGTGAAAAGCTTTTGCACAGGGGTAGTGGTGTAGGGTATCACATGGTCGGCTCCGTCCCGACTATAGCCTTTGCTCACTTGTTTTGGTATATATAAGTATGGGTCTACGACCATTATTTCGATGCGTTACAAACTTTTTGGCCAAAACCAACTTATAATACCCTAGCGTAGGGTATAAAAACGTGTTTTAAAAAAATCAACGTTTATTATGGAAAATGTTTTTTTTAATACACGTTTATTATAGAAAAATATTTAAAAAAAAAAAACACTTTTATCATGGAAAAATATTTTTTAAGACATCCACGTTAATTATGGAAAAATATTTGTTATGAAATCCACCTTTATTATGGAAAAATACTTTTTTATATTACGAAAAATATTTTTAACAAACATCCACGTTTATCGTTGAACAATTTTTTTTTTAAAGTCCATGTTTATTATGGAAAAAAAATATTTTTTAAAAAATCCACGTTTTTTATGGGAAAATATTTTTTTAAAAAATAAAAAACAAAATTTTTAAAGAAAAAACCCACAAAATCCACGTTTAATATGGAAAAAATATTTTTTTAAAAATCCACGTTTAATATGGAAAAAATATTTTTTTAAAAACCCACGTTTAATATGGAAAAAATATTTCCACGTTCCAAAAATAATCCACGTTTAATATGGAAAAAATATTTTTTTAAAAATCCACGTTTAATATGGAAAAAATATTTTTTTTAAAAATCCACGTTTAATATGGAAAAAATATTTTTTTAAAAATCCACGTTTAATATGGAAAAAATATTTTTTTAAAAATCCACGTTTTTTTTTTTTTTATTTCCTTTATTATTCCACTTGGGAACATAGGGCTTCTACAAGAGTTTTATATAGAGGTTTATTGTGGCACAATGATTTTAAGTCATGGAATGATTTATTTTGTTTTTCAAGTTCCTTCATCGTTGTTCTTCGCCATGTATTGCTTGGACGGCCTGGACGTCGGCTGCCCTGTGGGTTCCATTCTAGGGCTATCCTTGGGATGCTGTGTTGAGGCTTGCGCAGAGTGTGGCCTATCCAACTCGCGGCATATTATTCGGCATATTATTCGTAGGCATTTGTTGATGAATGATTGTAATAATTGAGCCGTTTGTTTCGTCGTCATCCAGGTTTCACTGCCATACAATAGGGTAGATTTCACACATGCATTAAATATTCTTAATTTAGTTGTCAGTGATAGTTGGGTTGACCGCCAGGTACTATATAGCCTTCCAAATGCTGAACGGGCTTTATTCAGTCTGTTTAATACATCCTTCCCAATATCGCCATCATTTGATATGATGGATCCAAGGTAACAGAAAGATTGCACATATGTTATTTCCTGGCCTTTTATTTTGTTCGATGAAGTGTTGTTTATGCACATCGCATTTGTTTTTTGTATATTTATTTCTAGGCCCATTGACTCTGCTATATCCATCAAGTCATTTATTTTTGTTTGCATGTCGCTGAATTTGTGTGATATTAGGCAGATATCGTCAGCGAAGTCAAGGTCCTCTAGATGATCATGTAGCTTCCATACTATTCCTCTTTTCTTCTGGCATACTTTTGTCATGATTTCATCCAAAACAACAGCAAAAAGGAGGGGTGATAGAGGACATCCTTGTTTCACTCCAGCGTTTGTTGTAAACGTTTCGCTTTGCATCCCATTGTGTATAACATGTAGCGTGGATCCGTCGTACATTCGTTTGATTATATTTATTATTTTTAGTGGTACACCTCTAATGCGCAGGCACTCCCATATGGCGTTTCGTTTAATAGAATCAAATGCCTTTTGGAAGTCGATAAACACCAGGTATAATGGAGCTCGCCATTCAATTGACTGGTCAATTATGATTCGTAGTGTGTTGATCTGGTCGACGCAGCTGCGATGTGGTCGAAACCCTGCCTGTTCTTCTCTTAAAAGTTTCCTCCACACATTCCAACCTTTTATTTATTAAAATTGCAATAGTTTTGTAGATAGTATTAAGGAGAGTTATCCCTCTCCAATTGTCACAAATGGTTGGATCGTTTTTTTCGGTAATTTAATTACCGCGCCTTTTGTCCACGAATTTGGTATCTCTTCATTACACCAGGCGTGATGAATATATGGGTAGAGAATTTCTGCAGAGACTGCAGGATTTGCTTGAAGAATCTCAGGAGGTATACCGTCTTCTCCTGGTGCCTTGTTACGTTTTAGCTTCAGTATTGCCGAGGCGATTTCGTCAACAGTGGGAGGGTTTTCTGATGTTGGGCAACTGCATCTGGGAATAATATTTGAAAGCACAGTCGGATTTGGAATATTAGTGTGTTCATTGATATTACTTATTGTTTCGAAATGCTCCTTCCATCTGCGGGTTTGGTCTTCAGTGTTTGTAAGTAGCTGGCCATTTAAGTCTTTAATAACGGTGTTCCGTTTCGGATTTTTGTTGGAAATGCGGTTTATAAGATTATGCAGTTCTCTTACGTTGTGTGTTGCTGCGGCTACTTCTGCGTCTTTTGCCATATTCTCGAAGTATTTTCGTTTGTCTGCTCTAGCTGATTTCTTCACTGCTTTCGCCGTGTCCTCGTATCTCTCCTTGAGATTTGAATTTTCAAGTTTTTGCAGCTTTAAGGTATTTCTTTCCTGTATGAGGTTCCAGGTGTTGTCTGAAATCCATCGCTTCCTATCTGTTTTCTGTTTGTATCCGATTGCTTGGACAGCTATATTCTTAATTTGGGAACTTGTTCTTTCCCAAGGTGTTTCTGTCGTTGGAATGCATTCCCGTAGTAGTTCGCCAACTTCTTCTTTTTTTGACTGCTCTCGCAGTTTAATGACATCCAGATGTTTTGCCTGGCGGCTGTTACTTTTCCTTTTAATACTTTTTAGTTTTATTTGTATCTCGGCGATTACTAGCTCGTGATCGCTGTGTATATCTGCACCTCTCTTCGTGCGCACGTCTAGCAGTGAGCTCCTCCACTTTCGGCGAATGCAGATGTGGTCTATTTGATTTCGGGAATGGCCATTGGGATGTGACCATGTGTATTTGTGTATTGCCTTATGTGGAAATATTGATCCTCCAATAACTAAGTCAAACGTTTGGCAGATTTCTATCAGTCTCTCTCCATTTTTATTCTTTCTTCCAAGTGCATTCCTACCCATTATATGTGACAATCCATTGTTTTCGCTTCCAATCGTCGCATTAAAGTCTCCAGTAAGCAGAAGGATATCACGAGATGGTATATTTTTAAGAGTAGCAGTAAGTTGGCTGTAGAATTCGTCTTTTATTTCATCCTCCGAATCCTCAGTTGGAGCGTAACATTGCACAATCGTGATGTGTTTCCTAATATTTGTCTGAAAACGTGCTGTTATTATTCGGTCGGAAATCGGCAACCATGATTTCAAAGTTTTTCTCAAAGATTTGGCTATTATAAATCCGACACCACTTTCCCTGTGCTTCTCCTTTCCGCTGAATATAATAGTGTTTCCATTACTGGATGTTTCTTCTCCTGTGCGACACCATCGCATTTCACTTATTGCCAGAATGCCCAGTTTATATTTAGCAAATTGTGATTCTAGTTGTGCCACTCTTGATGTTTCACTAAGAGTCCTTACGTTCCATTGTCCAATCCTAATCCTTTTCCGAGTTCCAATATTCGTCAACGTTGAAGGGGGTTCATTTTCTCTTACTCTTTTCGAAGTTTCAGTAATCATTTGATCTTCAGATATGTAGGCGATTACCCTACAGTATCCTAGAATGGTCCTGGGGCTGCCAGATCATAGACTCCATCCCGCCTAAAGTAAATCACATTTCTATAGCGAACCGCTTGCTGCAAGACCGATATCCGCTTTCGCTGTACAAACACCGTTTTAGTAGACTCTACCGCGCTGTTTGTTATCCAAAGACAACCATTCCTGTTGATTCAACATCTGCTTGCCTATGGTACTAGAGGACCAGCTGCCGTCCTCTAGGCTAGATTTTGGTCACCCCCAGGTATTTTATTTCCCTGGTGCCCTCCATATTTGTTAAAAATATAGCGAGACTCCCCAATTCGCCAATGGGAGGGTCCCGATGGAGGATCTAGCAATCCCCACACGGGAAAAAAATCCACGTTTAATATGGAAAAAATATTTTTTTAAAACCCACGTTTAATATGGAAAAAATATTTTTTTAAAAATCCACTTTTAATATGGAAAAAATATTTTTTTAAAAATCCACGTTTAATATGGAAAAAACATTTTTTAAAAATCCACGTTTAATATGGAAAAAACATTTTTTTAAAAATCCACGTTTAATATGGAAAAAATATTTTTTTAAAAATACACGTTTAATATGGAAAAAATATTATTTATTTAATCCACGTTTAATATGGAAAAAATATTTTTTTAAAAATCCATGTTTAATATAGAAAAAACATTTTTTTAAAAACCCACGTTTAATATGGAAAAAACATTTTTTAAAAATCCACGTTTAATATGGAAAAATATTTTTTTAAAAATCCACGTTTAATATGGAAAAAATATTTTTTTAAAAATCCATGTTTAATATGGAAAAAATATTTTTTTAAAAATCCACGTTTAATATGGAAAAAAAAACATTTTTTTTAAAAATCCATGTTTAATATGGAAAAAATATTTTTTTAAAAATCCATGTTTAATATGGAAAAAATATTTTTTTAAAAATCCACGTTTAATATGGAAAAAATATTTTTTTTAAAAATCCACGTTTAATATGAAAAAAATATTTTTTTTAAAAATCCATGTTTAATATGGAAAAAATATTTTTTTTTAAATCCACGTTTAATATGGGAAAAATATTTTTTTAAAAATCCACGTTTAATATGGAAAAAATATTATTTATTTAATCCACGTTTAATATGGAAAAAATATTTTTTTAAAAATCCACGTTTAATATCGAAAAAATCTTTTTTTAAAAATCCACATTTAATATGGAAAAAATATTATTTTAAAAATCCACGTTTAATATGGAAAAAATATTATTTTAAAAATCCACGTTTAATATGGAAAAAATCTTTTTTTTAAAATCCACGTTTAATATGGAAAAATATTTTTTTAAAAATCCACGTTTAATATGGAAAAAATCTTTTTTTAAAAATCCACGTTTAATATGGAAAAAATCTTTTTTTAAAAATCCACGTTTAATATGGAAAAAAATATTTTTTTTAAAAATCCACGTTTAATATGGAAAAAATATTATTTTAAAAATCCACGTTTAATATGGAAAAAATATTTTGTTAAAAATCCACGTTTAATATGGAAAAAATATTTTTTTAAAAATCCACGTTTAATATGGAAATTTTTTTTTAAAAAATCCACGTTTAATATGGAAAAAATATTTTTTTTTAAAAATCCACGTTTAATATGGAAAAAATATTATTTTAAAAATCCACGTTTAATATGGAAAAATTCTTTTTTTAAAAATCCACGTTTAATATGGAAAAAATCTTTTTTTAAAAATCCACGTTTAATATGGAAAAAATCTTTTTTTAAAAATCCACGTTTAATATGGAAAAAATATTTTTTTAAAAATCCACGTTTAATATGGAAAAAATATTTTTTTTAAAAATCCACGTTTAATATGGAAAAAATATTATTTTAAAAATACACGTTTAATATGGAAAAAATATTTTTTTAAAAATCCACGTTTAATATGGAAAAAATCTTTTTTTAAAAATCCACGTTTATGGAAAAAATATTTTTTTTAAAAATCCACGTTTAATATGGAAAAAATATTTTTTTACAAATCCACGTTTAATATGGAAAAAATATTTTTTTTTAAAAATCAACGTTTAATTTGGAAAAATCTTTTTTTAAAAATCCACGTTTAATATGGAAAAAATATTTTTTTAAAAATCCATTATGGAAAAATATTTTTTTTTTAAAAAATCCACGTTTTTTATGGAAAAATATTTTTTTAATGAATCCACTTTTGTTATGAGAAAATATGTTTTAAAAATCCACGTTTATTATGGGAAAATATGTTTTTAAAAAATCCCCGTTTATAATAGAAAATTATTTTTTTAAATCCTCGTTTATTACGGAAAACTCTTTTTTTTAGAAATCCACGTTAATTATGGAAAAATATTTTTTTTTAAATCCACGTTTATTATAAAAGCTATTCTTGTAAAAACCAACGTTAATTATAAAAAAATATTTAAAAAAACCACATTGGAAAAATATTTTTTAAAAATTCCAAATTTTTTATGGAAAAATTTTTTTAAAAAATCCAGGTTTTTTATGGGTTTTTTAATTAACGTTTGTTTGACAGAAAGTTTATAATTTTATTTGCGCCCGAAATCGAAATAAAAACGCACTATTTAATTTTGTATAAAAGTTTCAATTTATTTGTCGGTGTCTATAGCCGGTTAAATGTCAACTAACTACATACATATGTTTCAAATGCCCTTCTTGTAGGGCCACAACACAAAGGGAACACACAAAAATTGAAACATAATAGAAATGTGCAATTAACGAAATTCGCACAAAACAAAATACAAACAAAAACAAAATAAAGGGCCACAGTAATTGCTATGTATGTAACAAGCATACAAGCAGAACTAGATTTAGCAACAATGTTGTTGTTGCCCTTTAAACACACAACGAACGACGAAACTAAAAACAGACAAATGCTGCCTAAACTAGTAGGCACTGTTGTTGTCGTTTCTCGTCATAACGAACACGAGACAAAAGGGATAATGATAAGAAACACATTAGGGTGGAACGAACAAGATTAACATTAAGGTGGGCCGTAAATAATGTGGAATTTAAATAATTTTAAAATAAAGAATAACAAACAGACCCGACAAATACCAAATAAAATACAAACATATAAACAAAAAATACACATAATAATCTGCTCCAACATCCTCCGCCCGTTGAAGCGTCAAGTTTCAAGCATCATGTTCATCTGGTAGTGGAGCGATTTTATGGATCGGACGACAGCAGGACCCATTCTTCGTTTTCAATTCAACCACACGGACTTTTCCATCTCGACCATAAATGGATTTTGTTACTCGAGCCAGTATCCATTGTTGAGGGGGTGTGTTATCTTCGTGGATTACGACAAGTTGGCCTTCTTCTATATTCTTCTTCTTCGTGAACCACTTGGACCGTTGTTGTAAAGACAGAAGATAGTCACGGGACCACATATGCCAAAATTGTTGTTTCAAGTACGAAATACGTTGCCATCGAGTTAGAAGAGATGGTTTGTCAACTTCAATGGTTTTCTCAGGTATTGCAACGAGCGACGAACCAATAAGTAGATGACCAGGTGTTAGCGCTTCACCATCGTTGGGGTCATTTGACATAGAAGCAATTGGGCGAGAGTTCAATATGGCTTCTATTTCAACAATTAATGTTTGCAGCTCTTCAAATGTGAGATACGATTCAGACATGTTCTTGATGAGCAACGTTTTTGTCGATTTGACAGCAGCCTCCCACAATCCGCCGAAGTGTGGGGCACGAGGGGGTATGAAATTGAATTCAAGACCCATTTGGCAGCAAACAGACTTCATCTTTTGGACAACTTCATCTTTGAAAAACGATTCCTTTAGTTCTTTGAGCTTATTGTGGGCTCCAACGAAATTTGTAGCGTTATCGCAAAAGAGTTTTTGGGGAATGCCACGTCTTCCAACAAATCTTTTGAGACACAGTATGAAGTTGTTTGCTGACAAATCCGATACGAGTTCCAAATGGGTTGCCTTGGAACTGAAGCAAACGAAAACAGCGATGTATGTTTTGTAGGGTGACTTTCCACGAATGCGATATGACGCCATGAACGGACCACAAAAGTCAACTCCAGTCACCAGAAATGGACGTTGAGCTCGAAGACGATCTATTGGCAAATTTCCCATAATTTGCCCCAACAATTTTGGTTTGTAATGGAAACAATGTACGCAATTCCGAACGACTTTTCGGACAACTTCCCTGGCGTTTACGATCCAAATCTTTTGACGCAATATACCCAAAAGCACCTTTGGGCCTGCGTGCAGATGCATTCGATGCAAATACTCAACATACAACTTTACGAATCTATGATCTTTGGGCAACAAGGCAGGAAAACGAGCATCAAGAGGGATTTCAGCGTTTGCTAGACGTCCGCCAACTCTAAGTATATTGATTTCTTTAGTGCCTATTTCCATTTTATGCAAAAATGGAGTCAATTTTTGTAGCGACGGTTGAACGACGTTGCCTTTTTCCAGTGCCTGAAGATCAGAAGCATAACAAGATTGCTGGACAAGCGAAACTGTTTTCCAAAACGCATCTTCAAGTTCAGATGGAGGTACATGAACGACATCAATGGGCTTCAAGGAACGATCTACTGGGCACCTGTTGGAAATACGAAAAACATAAGCGATTATTCGAATTACTTTATAATATGAAGAATGCTTATCGAGAATGTCCGAAATGACATTCTTTCCACAGGTTGTGGCTTTGAAGACTGCAGCTTTCCTACGTTCTGGGACATCACGAGTGAATTCTTCTTCTGTACCAGGCCAATTTGAAACATCTTCTTGAAGAAACGATGGACCACGAAACCAAATTGTACTTGAGAGCTCTTGAGCAGAACAGCCTCGAGATACGATGTCAGCTGGGTTACTTTTTGTAGGCACATGTCTCCAAAAAACATTTCGAGTTTCTTCTTGAAGTTCTGAGATACGATTTGCAACAAAACAATTCAAAGTCGACGAATGGAGTTTGAGCCACTGAAGGACAATTTTGGAATCGGTCCAAAAGTGCAACGACGAGACGAATTTTTCTATTTTGGGTTTGATTTTGAGCCACGTTTTACTGAGCAAAACGGCAGCACACAATTCAAGACGGGGTAGGGATTGGGCTTTGATGGGAGCTACTTTGGATTTAGCAATGAGTAATGTAGTTTTGTACATACCATTCTCCGAGACACGATAATAAATACAACAACCATAGGCACGTTGAGAAGCATCTGCGAAACCATGGATTTCACCAAGCCGATCAGGCGAAGTGAGAACGTATCGTGGAACTTCTACTTGGTGAATGAACGACAAGTCATCTTTTATTTGGAACCACAAAGCCTTGAGATGATCATTGAGTGGATCATCCCATCCAATGTTCTGAACCCATAATTCTTGCAGCAAAATCTTACAACGAATGATGATGGGACTCAGAATTCCAAGCAAATCGTAAATCTTGGATACGAGCGACAAAATAGATCTTTTGGTAGGATTTGTGACATCGGGCAACTCAAAACGATATAGGAAAACATCTTGCTGAGGTTTCCAGGACATACCTAAAGTTTTGGTAATGTCGTTGTCCGATGTTTTTATGATGATTTCAGTATCATCATTCGACGTGAGCGACGCATGGTTACTATTCCACTTGGACAATTCCATACCATGCAATTTCAAAATTTGTATTAGCTCGTCCCTCTTGAGGGCTAGAGCTTCGATATTATCGGCGCCAGTTAGTACATCATCGACGTAAAGATCTTGTCGTAAGACCTCCGAACCACAAGGATGCGATGATTTGTATTTATCTGCAATGAGAAACAAACTACGAATTGCCAAAAAAGGGGCGGCCGATAAGCCATAAGTTACTGTGTTCAATTGGAATACCTGAAGTTCATCATTTTTATTTGTTCTCCACAAAACGAGTTGAAATCTTTTATCTTGATCATCAATTCGAAACTGCCGATACATCTTCGAAATATCTGCAGTGAGAGCGTATTTGTGCAAACGAAAAGAGAAGAGTGTGGTGATCAAATCCTGTTGAATTGTTGGACCGACCATCAATATATCATTCAAGGAATGATTCGAAGAACTACGAGCTGATGCATCAAATACTACTCGGAGTTTTGTGGTAATACTATGGGGTTTAAGGACACAATGATGAGGAATTACGTAATGCGAATTATCCAAGGATCGAGAGTAGGGTGACATGTGTCCGAGCGACACATATTCCTGCATGAATTCTTCATACATCGATTTTAAAGTTGAATCACGTTCAAGTCGTCTTTCGAGCGACAAAAACCGCCTACGAGCCATTTCAAACGAATTACCAAGACATTCGGGGGATTTCTTGAATGGAAGACGAACTACAACTCTTCCATCAGAGTCAAAACGACTATTTTCAATAAAATGTTTTTCGCAAAGGTGTTCTTCTTCAGTATAAGTTGCAGGAGACTTCGAATATTCCTCAACTTCCCAGAAATATTTTAAGAATTCATCAATTTTTTGATCTTCAGGTGTACTTACAGTCAAATTGCAAGTCAACGATGTCGAATTAGTACGACTGGGTGACGAACCACCAACTATCCAGCCGAAAACAGTATTTGTGAGATGTGGTAGACCATTTCCCAATGAAATTCGACCATCCAACAACAAATCAAAAAAGACCTCAGCACTTAAGAGCACATCGATACGTTGTGGCTTATAGAACAACGGATCTGCCAATTCTATATTTTGAGGAATCTTCCATTGTGAAGTGTTGAGAAATTCTCCAGGCTGACGAGACGAAATAGTTTTTGTCACTGCGAAATTAGAGG
The DNA here is from genome assembly GCF_047663935.1 of Musca autumnalis. NCBI lineage: Eukaryota > Metazoa > Arthropoda > Insecta > Diptera > Muscidae > Musca > Musca autumnalis. The sequence continues at coordinate 175,928,025 of NW_027412088.1, forward strand.
ACCACTGGAACGAACTACTTCTGGATTTAATGGTCGCATCGACAGAAAATTTGATTGCTGTCCGAACTTCTCCAATTCCCGATATTTCTTGAGAAAATGGCCTAAATTTGAGCTTCAGCCTTTTTGCTGTTTCCTCCGAAATGAAATTCAATTCAGAACAAGAATCTAACAGAGCTCTTACCGTCTGAAATGTGCCACAATTATCCTTCATCAAAATTACAGCTGTTGGAATAATCGCTCTTTTAAACGAACGAGCCACGAACGACACTGGATTAGAGCTGGTTGATGGTTGTGGTGAGTTACCATTCGAATTCGATGTAGTAGGTTGTTCTGGGCTACTGTAGATGTGCAAAAGCGTGTGATGTGCAGAACTACAAACTCTGCATCGAGATTTTGAGGAACACTTGGACACCATATGACCTTTTCGAAGGCAGTTGATGCAATGTCCACTACGTTTTACGAAATTAAAACGTTCTGAGACGACAATGTTTGCGAACGACGAGCAAGTTGATATATTATGTTCACTTGAGTTACAATATGAACAGTTCGAATTTGAGTTGACAAATGTATGAGCCGACCGATTGAATCTAGTATTTGGTTTAGGTTTATTTACAACCACTTTTTCTGTAACTTCAGTTCTCTTTCTATGGCTTTCGAGAAACTGACAACGACGACTTAAAAGTTCGTAACACAAGTCCCATGAGGGCAACGATTTGAAGTCTTGTTTTTCATCATAGTTCTCTTTTGTATCACTGTCCAATTTCGATAACACCATATGCACTAAAATTGCATTCATAACATCTGCTTCTGAACCGAGAGATAACAATGAACCACGAACTGCAGAAACCGTATCAATTAGATGACGCAGAGAAACACTGTCACTTTTCTGCATTTTTGGAACGTTAAACAACGACTCTATATGTTCCAAAAATATGAGCACTTTGTTATCGTAACGTTCTTCTAGTCTATTCAATGCTTTTTCGTAATTGTCTTCACATACTTGAAATGGTTCCACGACAGCTAAGGCTGGACCCGATAGACAATTGAGCAGATAATTAAATTTTTCGATTAAACTGATTGCTGGGTTATCATTCACCATATTATTAAATGCAGTAATGAATCGTTTATATTCACTGTATTTACCGTCGAATTTGGGCAACTTAAGTGAAGGCAATCTAGAACTACTTGAACCACAAGCCATAGAAGCATTCATCAAACTCATTTCCGCAGACACTGAGCCACGACTTTTCTTCAATAATTTCATGATTTTAGATTTTGCAATAATGAATGTTTCTTCTAAATCAATTCTCGAATTATCATTTGGATTTATGGATTCAATTTGGCTTTGTATTTCACACAACTGCTTGAAGTACGATTCTAGAATTTCCAAACGACATTCTAAAATGGTCAAGTCCATTTTAGAACCATCCTTTTCCACTTTCTTTTGTATATTTGCAATATTTTTCTTTATTGAGCTACGTTGCACTTTAAGAGAAGCTAGTTCCGAGCTACTAGCATTCTCTTCAACCAATTCAGCACCGTCTTTAGGCATTTTGAGAGCAACACAGAAATAAGCAAATTTAACAAGAGAAATTAGCTTCTATTTTAAAATAAAGCGCCAAAACTTGAAATTTCTCACTCAATATGGTGGTTAATTTGTAAATGTATTTATTTCTAATACCAATTAGAACACTAATGTTTGTATGTGTGTATTTTCCAATCTCAATCACTGGAAAAAACTCTTCGACAACGAGCAACAATTAATTTTGTAATAGTTTTCCTTCGAGACACAAATATCTTTCTGTTAAAGGATTTTATTAATCCTTTTCAAAAACAAACGATGTAAGAATTACGGCGATAGCGATGTAAATTAATCGACAAAATGTTCAATAATAAAGCAGAGCGACTGTTTATGTTATGTAGTTGTGGCCGACAACAACAACGATATACCACAACTCGAATTTATTTGAAGCACAAATTTCCACTTTATTTCGTATTTGTTCAACCAATTAAATATTAATTGATTTACTTTAATTTTCAAAGCTACCGTCCTGTCACGGTCGCCAAAATGTTTGACAGAAAGTTTATAATTTTATTTGCGCCCGAAATCGAAATAAAAACGCACTATTTAATTTTGTATAAAAGTTTCAATTTATTTGTCGGTGTCTATAGCCGGTTAAATGTCAACTAACTACATACATATGTTTCAAATGCCCTTCTTGTAGGGCCACAACACAAAGGGAACACACAAAAATTGAAACATAATAGAAATGTGCAATTAACGAAATTCGCACAAAACAAAATACAAACAAAAACAAAATAAAGGGCCACAGTAATTGCTATGTATGTAACAAGCATACAAGCAGAACTAGATTTAGCAACAATGTTGTTGTTGCCCTTTAAACACACAACGAACGACGAAACTAAAAACAGACAAATGCTGCCTAAACTAGTAGGCACTGTTGTTGTCGTTTCTCGTCATAACGAACACGAGACAAAAGGGATAATGATAAGAAACACATTAGGGTGGAACGAACAAGATTAACATTAAGGTGGGCCGTAAATAATGTGGAATTTAAATAATTTTAAAATAAAGAATAACAAACAGACCCGACAAATACCAAATAAAATACAAACATATAAACAAAAAATACACATAATAATCTGCTCCAACAACGTTTATTATGAAAAAAATGGATTTTTAAGAAAATCAACTTTTAATATGGAAAAAAAGTTTTTTAAAAAACCACGTTTATTATGGAAAAATATTTTGTTAAAAACAACACGAAAAATATTTTTTAAAAAAATCCACGTTTATAATGGAAAAATATTTTCTTAAAAAACTCACATTTATTATGGAAATGTTTTCTTAAAAACCTCACGTTTAATATGGAAAATATTTTTTACAAAATCCACGTTTATTATGATTTTTTTAATCTAATTTTATTATGGAAAAATATTTTTTAAAAAATTCACTTTTATTATGGAAAAATATTTTTTAAAAAAACCTCATTCATTATGGAAAAATATTTTTTTTTTTAAAAATCCACTTTTATTATGGAAAAATATTTTTTTAAAAAAAAAACACGTTTATTATGGAAAAATATTTTTTAAAAAAATCCACATTTATTATGATTTAAAAAATCTACGTTTATTATGGAAAAATATTTTTTTAAATAAACCACTTCTATTATGGAAAAATATTTTTTTAAAAAATCCACGTTTATTATGGGAAAATATGTTTGTAAAAAATATACTTTTATTATGGAAAAATATTTTTTTTTAAAAAATCCACGTTTATTATGGGAAAATATGTTTGTAAAAAATCTACTTTTATTATGGAAAAATATTTTTTTTAAAAAATCGACGTTTATTATGGGAAAATGAGATTTTAAAAAATTCACGTTTATTATGGGAAAATATGTTTTTTAACAAAACTACGTTTATTATGGAAAAATATTTTTTTTAAAACAACTACGTTTATTATGGAAAAATATTTTTTTAAAAAAATCCAAGTTTATTATGGGAAGAAATGTTTTAAAAAAATTCAAGTTTGTTATGGGAAAATATGTTTTTAAAAAATCTACTTTTATTATGGAAAAATATATTTTTAAAAAATCCACGTTTATTATGGAAAAATATGTTTTTTTAAAAAATCCACGTTTATTATGGAAAAATATTTTTTTAAAAAATCCACGTTTATTATGGACAAATATTTTTTTTAAAAAATCCAGGTTTATTATGGAAAAATATTTTTTTAAAAAATCCACGTTTATTATGGAAAAATATTTTTTTAAAAAAACCAAGTTTATTATGGAAAATATTTTTTTAAAAAATCCACGTTTATTATGGAAAAATATTTTTTTAAAAAATCCACGTTTATTATGGAAAAAAAACCTCACGTTTAATATGGAAAATATTTTTTACAAAATCCACGTTTATTATGATTTTTTTAATCCAATTTTATTATGGAAAAATATTTTTTAAAAAATTCACTTTTATTATGGAAAAATATTTTTTAAAAAAACCTCATTTATTATGGAAAAATATTTTTTTTTTTAAAAAAATCCACTTTTATTATGGAAAAATATTTTTTAAAAAAAAAACACGTTTATTATGGAAAAATATTTTTTAAAAAAATCCACATTTATTATGATTTAAAAAATCTACGTTTATTATGGAAAAATATTTTTTTAAAAAAAACCACGTTTATTATGGAAAAATATTTTTTAAAAAAATCCACATTTATTATGATTTAAAAAATCTACGTTTATTATGGAAAAATATTTTTTTTAAATAATCCACTTCTATTATGGAAAAATATTTTTTTAAAAAATCCACGTTTATTATGGGAAAATATGTTTGTAAAAAATCTACTTTTATTATGGAAAAATATTTGTTTTTTTTAAAATCCACGTTTATTATGGGAAAATATGTTTGTAAAAAATCTACTTTTATTATGGAAAAATATTTTTTTTTTTAAATCCACGTTTATTATGGGAAAATGAGATTTTAAAAAATTCACGTTTATTATGGGAAAATATGTTTTTTAACAAAACTACGTTTATTATGGAAAAATATTTTTTTTTAAAACAACTACGTTTATTATGGAAAAATATTTTTTTAAAAAAATCCACGTTTATTATGGGAAAAAATGTTTTAAAAAATTCAAGTTTGTTATGGGAAAATATGTTTTTAAAAAATCTACTTTTATTATGGAAAAATATATTTTTAAAAAATCCACGTTTATTATGGAAAAATATGTTTTTTTAAAAAATCCACGTTTATTATGGAAAAATATAAAAAATCCACTTTTATTATGGAAAAATATTTTTTTAAAAAATCCACGTTTATTGTAAAAAAATTTTGTTTTTAAAAAATGCACGTTTATTTTGGAAAACATTTAAAAAAACGTTCGCTATGGAAAAATATTTTTTAAAAAATTTTCGCTTTATAATTTATGGATTGTTATTGGTTTTAAGCTCTCTTTTTTTAAACATAATACGAATGTTTTAGAAACTAGGAAACTGATTTAAATCTCTTAGCAAAAAATTATATTCTTACTTCCCAACAAAAATCGTTACCATGCCATACCAATCTGAAGGTCACATGCGCTTTAATGCCCGTCTTAAATGATCATAACTCATAAATCATTTGTCTTATGGTTTAATGTTAATGCCCATAATAATCGCATTAACAAATTACATGTTTAACGTTAAAGAGCTTCGCAGTGTCAAACGGGAAAGCAAAAAGGAAATTCTTAAACCCCAAAAGAAAAACAAAAAACCACACACGAAATAGCATCTCATATCTTAAAGGGAAAGTTTATATTCACTTGCCGCAATGTTTTAGACATTAAGTGGATACTAATCTTCAATGTTGTGGCATATATGCATACATACTCGTACTTACATACATGTATGTACATACATATGTCTGTTATTGTGTATGTGAACAATCACCCGTTTTTCCTTAGAACGTATTACGATTTATGTACTCTCTGGATTAATGCTGCCGATCATTTATGAATTTTGTTATTTTTAATGCTGCTCCGCTCCGCACACACACACGTATAAATGGTAATATTAATTTTATGGCATGTTGATATTTTATGAAGCGTTTAAATGCTATTTATTAAAACAAAGTTGGAAACGTGTTTGAAGATTTTCATGGGTGGTAAGGGGAATTTAAAACAAAGAAAACAAAGAATGTTATAAAAATGTCTTCGTGTAAAAATACCCCTAGAGGTATTCCATATACAGGAGAATACCTTTCGAGGTCATGCATGGACAGAAAAAGGTCTCTTTCATAAAGAAAGGTCTTCTAAAGGGTAATTTTTACACAGAATGAGAGCTTCTGGGGTCTTCTATAGATCTCTTAAGGTCTTCTACTGACAGCAGAATACCTCTTAAGGACTTCTACAGACAGAAGAAGAACTCTTGAGGTCTTCTGTAGCCAAGGAAGACATTGTGAAACAGAAGAAGAGCCCTTGAGTTTTTACAAAAATGTTTGCGGTAGTCCTCTATAGCCAGAAGAAGACCTCTTGAAATCTTCTACATGCAAAAGATCAACTCTTGAAATCTTCTACATGCAAAAGATGACCTCTCGAAGTCTTCTACAGGCAGAAGAAGACCACTTGAGGTCTTCTATAAAAAAAATTAGACCACATGAGGTCTCCTATAGACAGAAGAAGAACTCAAGGTTCTTTTACAGAAAGAAAAACATCTTTTGAAGTCCTCTATATCCCGAAGAAGACCTCTTCCAATCTTCGAATGCAAAAGAGGACCTCTCAAAGTTCCACAGGCAGGCGAAGACCTCTTGAGGTCATCTACATGCAAAGGGAGACCTCTAGAGGACTTCTACAGGCAGAAAAATGTCTGTTGAAGTCCTCTACAGCCAGAAAAGGACGTCTTGAATTCTTCAACATGCAAAAGAAGACCTCTCCAAGTCTTCTACAAGCAGAAGAAGACCTCTTGAGGTCATCCATAGCAAAATAAGACGCCTTGAAGTCTTCTATAGACAAAAGAATACCACTTGAAGTCTTCTATAGAAAAATTAAGACCACATGAGGTCTCGTTAAGACAGAAGAAGAGCCCTTTAGTTCTTCTACAGACAGAAAAACATCTTTTGAAGACCTCTATATCAAGAAGAAGACCGTTGAAGTCTTCTGCCTGCGAAAGATGACTTCTCAAAGTCTTCTACAGGCAGAAAAAGACCACTCGAAATCTTCTACAAGAAGGAAAATACCTCTTGAGGTCATCTACCGGCAAAGGGAGACCTCTTGAGGACTTATACAGGCAGAAACAAACCTATTAAGGTCTTCCATAGATAAAAGAAAACGCCTTGAAATTTTCTATAGACAAAAGAAACGACTTGAGGTCTTCTATAGAAAAAATAAGACCACATGATGTCTCCTGAGGACAGAAGAAGAGCCGTTGAGTTCTTCTACAGACAGAACAACGGCTGTTGAAGTCCTCTATAGTCAGAAGAAGTGCTCTTGAATTCTTCAACATGCAAAATAAGACCTCCGGAAGTGTTCTATAGACAGAAGAAGAGCTCCCGAGAACTTCTATAGACAAAAGTATACCTATTGGGGTCTTCTAAAGACAAAAGAAGGTCTCTTGAGGCCTTCTATAGACAAAATAATATCTCCTTCTATATATGAAAAAAGACTTATTGAATTCTACTATAGACAAAAGATCTTTTGAAAATCAGTAAACGAAAAAAGACTTCTAACTTGAGGTTTTTTTTAGACAGAAAAAGACTTCCTGAGGTCGTCCTTAGACAAAATAAGAGGTCTTAAGGTCTTGTTTTGACATAAGGGTGAACCTTAAGCCTCCTATTAACAAAAAGACCACTTGAGGCATTCTATTAACATTACACGACCTCTACAGATCTTCTACAGAAGACAGAAGAAGGCCACTTAAGATATACTACAGACAGGTAAGGACTTCTATAAAAATCAAGGCTTCTAGAGTTATTCCCCTAGACAGCAGAAGGTTTTTTGAAGTCTTCTACAGACAGCGGAAAACCTCTCGAAGTTTTTATGAACAAAATAAAACCTTATCAGGTATTCTTTAGACAAGAAAAGACTTTTTGAGGTTTTTTATAGACAACAGAAAATGTTTGTTGGGTCTTCATTAGGCAAAAGAAGACCTTTGGAAGTCTTCTATAGACAAAAGAAGACATCCTGAGGACTACTATTGTCAAAAACTACATTTTAAAGTGTTCTACAAACTAAAGAGAAATTGTTGTGGTCTTCTGTGGACATAAATAGACCTCTAGAAATCTGCTATAGAATAAAGATGACCTATAGAGTATTCTATGGACGAAGGCTGACATCTTGAGGACATCTATAGACAAAACATTCTGTTAACGTCTTCCTTAAAAGAGGGGGACTTCTTGTGGTTTACTATAGACAAAATTAGATCTGTTCAGGCTTCCTATAGACAAAAGAACACATTTTTCAGGACTTCTATAGACATGAGAAAACCTCCTGTGATCTCTTGCAGACAAACGAAGACCCCTTGAGGTCTTCTATAGGTAAGAGAAGTCATCTTAAGGTGTTCTATGTACAAGAACATTTTTTTGTCTACCGAACCTGAAGAGGTCTTCATGTGCCTAAAGAAAGCCTGCAGAGGCCTTCTTCTGTTTATAGAAATCCTACAGAGTTTTTATTCTGTTTACGGAAGACCTCAAGATATCTTTTTTTCTACAGAAGAACTATAGATAAGAGAAGACCTCTTAAGGTGTTCTATGTACAAGATATTCTTCTGTCTACAAAAACCTGAAGAGGTCTACCTCTGTTTAAAGAAGGCCTACAGATGCCTACTTCTCTCTATAAAAATCCTACTGAGTTCTTCTTATTTTTACCGAAGACCTCAAGATATCTTTTTTTCTACAGAAAAAATGAATAGGTCCTATACTGTCTATAGAAAACTTAAAGAGGTATTGTTTGTGGATGGAAGACCTGAAGAGGTCTTCCGTTCATAAAAGACTTCAAGAGGTCTTCTTCTGTCTATAGAAGACATGAAGATTTTTTCTCTACATATAGAAGGTTTCAAGAGATTTTGTTTTGTTTACAGAAGACCTGAAGGTGTCTTCTTTTATCTACAGAAGACTTAAAGAAGAATTTTTCTGTGTTTAGAAGACTTGAAGATGTCTCATCTCCCTGTGGAAGACCACAGGGGGTCTCCTTTTGTCTATAGAAGAGCGCATGAGGACTTCTTTTGCCGCTTAAAGACCTCAAGATGTCTTTCTCTGCCTCTTGAAGAACTCAAGTGATCGTCTTCTGTCTCTAAAAGATCTCTAGAGGTATTCTTTGACTCTAGGATATTCAAGAGGTTTTCTCCTTTAACTAGAAGACCCCAAATGTCGTCTTCTGTCTCTAGAAGACTTCAAAAATAACTTCTTCTGTCTCTAGTAGACCTCAAGAGGTCGTCTATAATAGACTTCAAGAGGTCTTCTTCTGTCTATAGAAGACATTAAGACATTAACACAAAGATCTTCTTCTGTTTACAGAAGACCTGAAGGTATCTTCTTCTATCCTTAGAAAACTTGAAGAGGTCTTCTTTTCTCTATAGACGACAGCAATGGGTTTTCTTTTGTCTATAGAAGAGCGAATGAGGTCTTCTTCTGTCTCTAGAAGCTTGCATGAGGTCTTATTCTCTCTTGAAGACCTCAAGAGGTCGTTCTCTGTCTCTCGACGACCTCAAGTGGTGGTCCTCTGCCTCTAGTAGACCTCAAGAAGTAATCTTCTGTCTCTAGAATCCTCAAGAGGTTTTCTCCTTTCTCTAGAAAACCGAAAAAGGTCGCCTTCTGCCTCTAGAAGACTTCAAGATTACTTTTGCTGTCTATAGTAGACAAGGAGTAAAGAAGAAGAGAAGAAGTAGACCTCGCGAGGTCGTCTATAAAGACTTCAAGATGTCTTCCCTGTATATAGAAGATCTCAAGAAATCTTCTTCTGTACACAGAAGACCTGAAGATGTCTTCTCCTACATATATACAGAAGCCCAAAGCAAGTCTTCTTCTGTCTTTACAAGACATGAAGAGGTCTTCTGCTCTCTATAAAATACTGCAAGGGATCTTCTTTTGTCTATAGAAAAGCGCAACAGGTCTTCTTCTGTCTCTTTGAAGACCTCAATAGGTCGTTCTCTGTCTTTTGAAGACCTCAAGAGGTCGTCCTCTGTCTCTAGAAGACCTCAAGAGGTATTCTTCTGTATCTGAAGGCCTCAAGAGGGTTTCTTCTTTCTCTAGAAGACCTCAATATTTCGTCTTCTGCCTCTAGAAGACTTCACGATTACTTTTGCTGTCTTTAGTAGACAAAAAGTTAAGCGGAAAAGAAGAAGAGAAGAAGAAGACCTCGCGAGGTCCTCTATAAAAGACTTCAAGATGCCTTCTTCTGTCTATAGAAGACATGAAGATGTTTTCCCTGTATATTGAAGGTCTCAAGAAATCTTCTTCTGTACACAGAAGACCTGAAGGTGTCTTCTCCTATATACAAAAGCCCAACCCAAGTCTTCTTCTGTCTTTACAAAACATGAAGAGGTCTTCTTCTCTCTATAAAATACCGCAAGGGATCTTCTTTTGTCTATAGAAAAGCGCATGAGGTCTTCTTTTGTCTCTTGAAGACCTCAATAGGTCATTATCTGTCTTTTGAAGACCTCAAAAGGTCGTCCTCTGTCTGTAGAAGACCTCAAGAGGCATTCTTCTGTATCTGAAGGTCTCAAGAGGGTTTCTTCTTTCTCTAGAAGACCTCAATATGTCGTCTTCTGTCTCTAGAAGACTTTAGGATTACTTGTTCTGTGGATAGAAGACCTCAAGAGGTCTTGTGTTTATAAAAGACTTCTAAAGGTATTCTTCTGTCTATAGAAGACATGAAGATTTTTTCTCAAGAAGTAGACTTGAAGGTGTCTTCTTCTATCTACAGAAGACCAAAAAAAGTCTTCTTTTATCTTTAGAAGACTTGGAGAGGTCTTCTTCTCTCTATAGAAGACCGCGAGGGGTCTTCTTTTATCTATAAAAGAACGAATAAGGTCTTCTTCTGTCTCTTGAAGACCTCAACAGGTTGTTCTTTGTCTATTGAAGCTCTCAAGAGGAGGGAAGACCACAGGGGTTCTCCTTTTGTCTACAGAGGAGCGCATGAGGACTTCTTTTGTCGCTTAAAGACCTCAAGATGTCTTTCTCTGCCTCTTGAAACCTCAAGGGGTCGTCGTCTGTCTCTAAAAGACCTCAAGAGGTATTTCTTGTCTCTAGGATATTTAAGAGGTTTTCTCTTTTAACTAGAAGACCCCAAATGTCGTCTTCTGTCTCTAGAAGACTTCAAGATTACTTCTTCTGTCTCTAGCAGACATCAAGAAATCGTCTATAAAAGACTTTTAGAGGTCTTCTTCTGTCTATAGAAGAAGGTCTCCAGATATCTTCTTCTGTTTACAGAAGACCTGGTATCTTCTTCTCTCCTTAGAAAATTTAAAGAGTTCTTCTTTTCTCTATATAAGACAGCAATGGGTTTTCTTTTTTCTATAGAAGAGCGCATGAGGTTTTCTTCTGTCTCTAGAAGCCTGCATGAGGTCTTCTTCTCTCTTGAAGATCTGAAGAGGTCGTTCTCTGTCTCTTGACGACCTCAAGTGGTGGTCCTCTGTCTCTAGTAGACCTCAAGAAGTATTCTTCTGTCTCTAGAAGACCTCAAGACGTATTCTTCTGTATCTAGAATCCTCAACAGGTTTTCACATTTCTCTAGAAAACCTAAAAAGGTCGTCTTCTGCCTCTAGAAGACTTCAAGATTACATTTGCTGTCTCTAGTAGACAAGGAGTAAAGCGGAAAAGAAGAAAATAAAAAGTATACCTCGCGAGGTCGTCTATAAAAGACTTCAAGATGCCTTCTTCTGTCTATAGAAGACATGAAGATTTTTTCCCTGTATATAGTAGGTCTCAACGAATGTTCTTCTGTACACAGAAGACCTGAAAGTGTTTTCTCCTATATACAGAAGCCCAAAGCAAGTCTTCTTCTGTCTTTACAAGACATGAAGAGGTCTTCTTCTCTCTATATAAAATACCACAAGGAATCTTCTTTTGTCTATAGAAAAGCGCATGAGGTCTTTTTCTGTCTTTTGAAGACCTCAAGAGGTCGTCCTCTGTCTCTAGAAGACCTCAAGAGGTATTCTTCTGTATCTGAAGGCCTCAAGAAGTTTTCTACTTTCTCTAGAAAACCTAAAAAGGTCGTCTTCTGTCTCTAGAAGACTTCAAGATTACTTTTGCTGTCTCTAGTAGACAAGGAGTTAAGCGGAAAAGAAGAAGAAAAGAAGTAGACCTCGCGAGGTCGTCTATAAAAGACTTCAAGATGTCTTCTTTTGTCTATAGAAGACATGAAGATTTTTTCCCTGTATATAGAAGGTCTCAAGAAATCTTCTTCTGTACACAGAAGACCTAAGGGTGTCTTGTCCTATATACAGAAGCCCAAAGCAAGTTGTTCTGTCTTTACAATACATAACGAGGTCTTCTTCTTTCTATAAAATACCGCAAGGGATCCTTTTTTGTCTATAGAAAAGCGCATGAGGTCTTCTTCTGTCTCCTGAAGAACTCAATAGGTCGTTCTCTGCCTTTTGAAGACCTCAAGAGGTATTCTTCTGTATCTGAAGGCCTCAAGAAGTTTTCTACTTTCTCTAGAAAACCTAAAAAGGTCGTCTTCTGTCTCTAGAAGACTTCAAGATTACTTTTGCTGTCTCTAGTAGACAAGGAGTTAAGCGGAAAAGAAGAAGAAAAGAAGTAGACCTCGCGAGGTCGTCTATAAAAGACTTCAAGATGTCTTCTTTTGTCTATAGAAGACATGAAGATTTTTTCCCTGTATATAGAAGGTCTCAAGAAATCTTCTTCTGTACACAGAAGACCTAAGGGTGTCTTGTCCTATATACAGAAGCCCAAAGCAAGTTGTTCTGTCTTTACAATACATAACGAGGTCTTCTTCTTTCTATAAAATACCGCAAGGGATCCTTTTTTGTCTATAGAAAAGCGCATGAGGTCTTCTTCTGTCTCCTGAAGAACTCAATAGGTCGTTCTCTGCCTTTTGAAGACCTCAAGAGGTATTCTTCTGTATCTGAAGGCCTCAAGAAGTTTTCTACTTTCTCTAGAAAACCTAAAAAGGTCGTCTTCTGTCTCTAGAAGACTTCAAGATTACTTTTGCTGTCTCTAGTAGACAAGGAGTTAAGCGGAAAAGAAGAAGAAAAGAGGTAGACCTCGCGAGGTCGTCTATAAAAGACTTCAAGATGTCTTCTTTTGTCTATAGAAGACATGAAGATTTTTTCCCTGTATATAGAAGGTCTCAAGAAATCTTCTTCTGTACACAGAAGACCTGAGGGTGTCTTGTCCTATATACAGAAGCCCAAAGCAAGTTTTCTTCTGTCTTTGCAATACATAACGTGGTCTTCTTCTCTCTATAAAATACCGCAAGGGATCTTCTTTTGTCTATAGAAAAGCGCATGAGGTCTTCTTCTGTCTCTTGAAGAACTCAATAGGTCGTTCTCTGCCTTTTGAAGACCTCAAGAGGAGGTAAGACCACAGGGGGTCTCCTTTTGTCTACAGAAGAGCGCATGAGGACTTCTTTTGTCGCTAAAGTCCTCAAGATGTCGTTCTCTGTATTTTGAAACCTCAAGTGGTCGTCATATGTCTCTAAAAGACCTCAAGAGGTATTCTTTGACTCTAGGATATTCAAGAGGTTTTCTCTTTTAACCCCAAATGTCGTCTTCTGTCTCTAGAAGACTTCAGGATTACTTCTTCTGTCTCGAGTAGAACTCAAGAGGTCGTCTATAAAAGACTTCAAGAGGTCTTCTTCTGTCTATAAAAGACACTAAGTTTTTCTCTATATATAGAAGGTCTCCAGAGATCTTCTTCTGTTTACAGAAAACCTGAAGGTATCTTCTTCTCTCCTTAGAAAACTTTAAGAGGTCTTCTTTTCTCTATAGAAGACATCAATGGGTTTTCTTTTGTCTATAGAAGAGCGCATGAGGTCTTCTTCTGTCTCTTTGAAGACCTCAATAGGTCGTTCTCTGTCTATCGAAGACCTCAAGAGGTCGTTCTCTGTCTCTTGACGACCTCAAATGGTGGTACTCTGTCTCTAGTAGACTTCAAGAAGTATTCTTCTGTCTCTAGAAGACCTCAAGACGTATTCTTCTGTCTCTAGAAGCCTCAAGAGGGTTTCCTCTTTCTCTAGAAAACCTGAAAATGTTGTCTTCTGTCTCTAGAAGACTTCAAGATTACTTTTGCTGTCTCTAGTAGACAAGGAGTTTAGCGGAAAAGAAGAAAAGAAGAAGTAGACTTCGCGAGGTCGTCTATAAAAGACTTCAAGATGTCTTCTTCTGTCTATAGAAGTCATGAAGATTTTTTCCTTCTGTACACAGAAGACCTGAAGGTGTCTTCTCCTATATACAGAAGCCCAACCCAAGTCTTCTTCTGTCTTTACAAGACATGAAGAAGTCTTCTTCTCTCTATAAAATACGGCAAGGGATCTTCTTTTGTCTATAGAAAAGCGCATGAGGTCTTCTTCTGTCTCTTTGAAGACCTCAATAGGTCGTTCTCTGTCTATTGAAGACCTCAAGAGGTATTCTTCTGTATCTGAAGGCCTCAAAAGGGTTTCTTCTTTCTCTAGAAGACCTCAATATGTCGTCTTCTGTCTCTAGAAGACTTTAGGATTACTTGTTCTGTGGATAGAAGACCTCAAAAAGTCTTGTGTCTGTAAAAGACTTCTAAAGGTATTCTTCTGTTTATACACGCAGAAAAATTTATGTTAAAAATATGTTTGGATCCAAACAAATATATGTTTGGGACCGGTTCCAAACAAATTAATGTTTGGATCCAAACATGATATGTTTGGGTCCAAACAAATATATGTTTGCAACATTTTGTAACATATCTCAATTTGATATGTTTGGGTACCAACATATTTTTTATGTTAGAACATTTTTTTCATGGGTGGAGAGAGGATGTTTGTCAACGAGAGTAATAACAGTGCTCTCGCGGCTGTGGATTGCTGTTTTATAATTAAGAGTTGTGTGTATTGTATAATAGAAGGCGTAGAAGCGAAGAAGGGGGCTTTGGTGGCGTGTATGCGACAAACTCGTGTGTTTCTTGTTTTGTTGTTGTTAACCAACTTAGGAGGAGAAAAAGAAATGATATGAATTATATTTTATTTCTTTCTTCAGTGTTTTAGATGCCTTTGTAGAGTCAAGACGGTAAAGTGAGTGAATAAATCAGTGTTTTGTGTTTTCTTAAAGAAATTGTGCTTTTTAGTAAATTAAATGCCCAATACATTTTATAATTGAATCGGAAAGTTGAATGGAATTATTTTATTGGACAAGGAAGAAATCGCATTTAATATTGGTAATTACATACATACTTATGTATATTTGAAATATGGCATATCCATATTTATTTATTACATTACATAATCATTTGATTCTAGATTCCGATTCCCCGCTGATGATTTCAACTATGAGGACAATTTGTTTTATTTCACAACAAAGGAGAAGCGTTCAACTACGTTTCTATATATTTTTTCTTTTTAAAAGTGTGACTATTTACAAATTATTTCAATCAGTTTTTCTTTTATTAAATTGTGTTATGTATTTCTTTGGAATTTTGTATGTACCTATGTGTTTGTTGTTCTTTTGCCTTCCAATAAACAACCTCAACATTTGTGTGTATACTATGGAGATAGCCAGTGAGTTCTTACTGAGAGCAAGTGAGCACACATTTTAAAGTGTTTTACATTGAATTTTACGCTCCCTTGCTCTTAGTAAGCGCTCACTGGTGCATGTGTTTGTTTTTTTTGTGCCTTTTGGGTTTGTATTTTTTGCACCCAAACATATAAAATGTTTGCACCCAAACATAAAATTGTTTCCACCCAAACATAAAATTGTTTGCACCCAAACATTAATATCTTTGCACCCAAACATATATATGTTTGCACCTAAACACAATTTCTTTAAGAAAAACATATATATGTTTGCACCCAAACATATATTTGTTTCCACCCATATATTATGTTTGGGACTGTTGCAAACATATATATGTTTGCTGCAAAATATGTTTGGGACATATGTTAGAGAGGCCGATTTTTTTTTGCGTGTAGAAGACATGAAGATTTTTTCTCAAGAAGTAGACTTGAAGGTGTCTTCTTCTATCTACAGAAGACCAAAAAAGTCTTCTTTTATCTTTAGAAGACTTGGAGAGGACTTCTTCTCTCTATAGAAGACCGCGAGGGGTCTTCTTATATCTATAAAAGAGCGAATGAGGTCTTCTTCTGTCTCTTGAAGACCTCAACAGGTTGTTCTTTGTCTCTTGAAGCTCTCAAGAGGAGGGAAGACCACAGGGGTTCTCCTTTTGCCTCTTGAAACCTCAAGGGGTCGTCGTCTGTCTCTAAAAGACCTCAAGAGGTATTCGTTGTCTCTAGGATATTCAAGAGGTTTTCCCAAAAGCCGTCTTCTGTCTCTAGAAGACTTCAAGATTACTTCTTCTGTCTCTATTAGACCTCAAGAGGTCGTATATAAAATACTTCAAGATGTCTTCTTCTGTCTATAGAAGACATTAAGGTTTTTTCTCATATATAGAAGGTCTCCAGAGATCTTCTTCTGTTTACAGAAAACCTGAAGGTATCTTCTTCTCTCCTTAGAAAACTTGAAGAGGTCCTCTTTTCTCTATAGAGGACACCAATGGGTTTTCTCTTGTCTATAGAAGAGCGCATGAGGTCTTCTTCTGTAACTAAAAGCCTGCATGAGGTCTTCTTCTGTCTATCGAAGACCTCAAGAGTTCGTTCTCTATCTCTTGACGACCTCAATAGGTCGTTCTCTGTCTTTTGAAAACCTCAAGAGGTCGTTCTCTGTCTCTAGAAGACCTCAAGAGGTATTCTTCTGTATCTGAAGGTCTCAAGAGGGTTTCTTCTTTCTCTAGAAGACCTCAATTTGTCGTCTTCTGTCTCTAGAAGACTTTTGGATTACTTGTTCTGTGGATAAAAGACCTCAAGAGGTCTTGTGTCTATAAAAGACTTCTAAAGGTATTCTTCTATCTATAGAAGACATGAAGATTTTTTCTCAAGAAGAAGACTTGAAGGTGTCTTCTTCTATCTACAGAAGACCAAAAGAAGTCTTATTTTATCTGTAGAAGACTTGAAGAGGTCTTCTTCTCTCTATAGAAGACCGCAAGGGGTCTTCTTTTATCTATAGAAGAGCGCATGAGGTCTTCTTCTGTCTCTTGAAGACCTCAAGAGGTCGTTCTTTGTCTGTTGAAGCTCTCAAGAGGTCGTCCTCTGTTTCTAGAAGACCTTGAGACATATTCTGCTGTCTCTAGAAGCCACAAGAGGTTTTCTCCTTTCTCTAGAAGACCTCAAAATGTCGTCTTCTGTCTCTAGACGACTTCAAGATTACTTCTTCTGTGTCTAGTTGATTTCAAGAGTTCTTCTGTCTATAGACCTTAAGAGATCTTCTGTGAATAGAAGTGTTCATAACGTTTTCTGTTATGAGAGCGCTCACGATGTCTTCTGTTTACAGAATATTTCTAAACGTATTTTACCTTTAGGAAATATCAAAAGGTCTTCTGTCAAAAGAAGCGTTCATAAAATTGTCTGCTCTTAGATGAATAAGTGTTTTGTCCCTAAAAGAGATCAAAAGGCCTTATGTTTGTAAAAGAGTCCTGTCAGTTTTTCTATAAAGACTCTTTTCAATTCGGATATAAAGGCTTAAGCTCGTCCCTAATACTACCTCAAAAATTCTTCTTTCTACTTCTTTCTATAGGAGACCTTAAGAGGTCCTCACTCTATGCAAACCCCAAAAGATCTTCTGGGGTTCTTCTTTCCCAGAAAACTTCAGGGGGTGATTGGTCTCTACCAGATTTCTAGAGACTTTTTTGTGCATAGAAGACATTAAGAAGTCTTCGCTTTCTACCAGACATTTAGAAGTTCCCACTTGCCTTCTTCCGTCTCTAAGAGATCTCTTGAAATCTGCTGTTTGTAGAAGATGTTGTTTTTTTGTCTTTAGAAAATCTCAGGAGGTCTTTCGTATTTTGAAGATTTTTAAAGGCTATTTGTCTCTAGAATGCATGAAGATACGTCGTTCCTAAACCTTTCATGAATCAATGCGTATCCAGAAACTCAAAACAAACCTGTGTTATATTCATTTTGTTTTGGTCACTCCTAAAAAAACTCGTGTTGACACAATTTACCTCTCTTTTACTTCATTTGTTTTTGTTTTTTCAAATCCTTGCTCAATAAAAAAGGGGATATTTTGTTTCAACAGTTCACAGCTTGGGTGTAGACATAGCCATTAGGTAATTGTGAAATTTGTTAAGTTGTCTTATTTAAATATTGAACTTTTTTCTTTAGCAAATCGAGACCCGCAACAACATTGACAATCTCTAGTATGTCTAATGGAAATTAGCATTGTTTGAAAAAATGTTGTGGGCATGGAAAAGCTTCTTCACATTTCTAATTTTTTTGTTCCGTACACACATACATAGGAGGCAATGAGAAGTTGAAAGGAGTGAAGAGTGAATGGACCATAAGCCATATCCTTTTCTTTGCTGATGCGTTTCTTATTATTTTTTCTTTGTCTTCTTTTTGGTGTTCCTTCATCTTTCTTAACGACTTTACCATTGAAATAAATTAAACGCTTTAAATCCTTAAACAAAAGTGCAAAGACCATGAACATCATCTTAACAGCATTGTTTCCTCTTAAGCTAATTTTGGGGTTTTGACATTGCTGTGACTGTTATTTCAGGCTTTGCTTATTCCTTTGTCCGCCTAGTGGTTATAATTCTGTTGGATGGTTTCTGGGCTTCATGACTATTCTTCGTTTTGTTTTTATAAATGAAGTGATAAGACGACCGACCACCAAGACTCTAAAAAAGAAGAACATAGAATAAGCAGATGGAAATGAAGTAAGATACATGGTCTAGGATAAAATATCCTTCTAACACAAAAGGATATGCAAAAGAGTAAGTCAGAACAAGAAGACAAAAAAAACGAACCAAAAGACAATACCATTTTCCTGATGACTGTCCTTAATGTTAGCTAAGCGTGTAGACACAAAATACGGCCTTCTATTACCCCCTAAATGGCGTACAATGCCAAATTTAATGCGTCCTTTAGCGAGCGAAGGCCAACTGATGAAAATATATCCTTCGCTAAAACAAAAGAGCAAAGCCCTGAAAATAGCAAAAGGCTAAGTGCCGTAATAAAAACTAGGAATTAACATTCAAATAACTGAGGAAGAAAAAAAAGACAAAAAAAAAAACAAAGAAATGATTTTGTCTTCTTAAGCCGCCTAGTGCCGTTTTGTTGACAGCCTGACAAAGTGAAAACTAAAGAAAATTAATTGAAAAAACGAACTTTTTCCTTTCAAGACATTAATTAGAATTAAAGTTTTGTATTTCAATTATTTCCTTGAAAGATATTCAATTAAAGGTTGTGATTTTTCGAGGCTATTTTAAGTAAATTTGGATTTGGATAATGAATCAAAGTGGATTTTTAAAGACTATTTTTTAATTAATTACAAATATTTTGTAATCAAAAAATTCTCTAAAAATCCACTACGATATCCACATATTCTTTAAAAAAAATACACGTAGTTTAATAAAATCATGGACTAATAATAGCTTAATAATTTATTGAAAAAGTTAAATAATCTTAAATCGTCGTTTTTTATTGGGATAGCTAATACAATTTTGTTTTTTCAAAATAGTCTGGCTTAATCCCATTGTTGTTGTTTTATTATTTTAAAACAACTAATTTATTAGTGGAAAAAGGTTGGCATTGTTCGCCAAGGGGTAAGGCAGGGAAGACTAGTTTCGATCCAAGCCACTGGATCTCATCAGTTCCCTTGTTCGATTTAAGAAACACTGGCACCGTTTGTATGGTTGGCTGCGACAAGCTACCAACTACATTTTGTTATGTGAATTCGCCGAAATTCGACGACACATAGCAGTGGGAAAAGGTTTGGTATGTTTCGCAAACACTTTCGTCGGAGTTGTGTTAGGTTGCCAAAGAAAAACTTCTCATTGAAGTTTTTTCTTGGTTCACCATTATACTTCGAGCTGACGATTGATGTTTGGGTATAAAAAGTTTCTTGTTGAAGAAGTGATTGAAAAATAACTTCGGTGGAGAATATCCACAAACAAGAAACAATGGAACTGATGAGATCCAGTGGCGTGGATCGAAACTAGTCTTCCCTGCCTTACCCCTTGGCGAACAATGCCAACCTTTTTCCACTAATAAATTAGTTGTTTTAAAATAATAAAACAACAACAATGGGATTTAGCCAGACTATTTTGAAAAAACAAAAGTTAAATAATCTTCGTATATTGAAAGAAATGTTCTTAAGAAATACACGGTGATTAAAAAAAATTCTCTTTAAAAAACCCACCACCATTTGGGTTTTTGCCAAGAAGTTTGTAACGCATCGAAATAATGGTCGTAGACCCACACTTATGTATATATACCAAAATGAATGTTTCGACGAGCTAAGTCGATATGGCTATGTGTGTCCGTCCGTCTGTCCTTGTAATCACGCTACAGGTCGCACTTTTGATCAGATCGTCACCAAATTTTTGGTGCTGATAGGGGTCCCGGAGAGGAAGAAGCCTATTGATTTTGGTGAGGGTCAAGGTTTTTTTTCCAAAGAAAATATCTCAGCGTCTATAAGGGGTATACCAAAAGCAAAACCCGGAAATGAAAGAAGAAAATATCACATTTCTAACGATGTAAATTAGGTTGTCGTACGTGCTCAAACAACGAATATATCGCAATAGTCGCTAATGAAACCCAACTTTTAATTTTTGCGATTTTAATTATAATGGCGAATATCGCAGCTTTGATGGGGGGACCTTCCAAAGGCAAAGCCTGACTATGAAAGTAGAAAATCCCATTTTTACAATGATGCAAAGTAGGTTGGCGTAGGTGGCCAAATAACGGAGATATCGCAATAGTCGGTAATACATCCCATTTTCCTTTTTTTATCACGCTACAGGTCGCAATTTTTATCAGATAGTCACGAAATTTTGAGTACTATTGATTTTGGCGAAGGTCGGATAATATTAAGGGGTCGGAATGGACAAAAAAACTTATGTGGAGAACATTCAAAGTTTTATTCATATTCCAAAAGGAAAGCCCGTCAATGGATGAAGATAAGATTTCCTTTGCATTGTTGCAAAGTAGGTAATGTGTCCCATTTTTCCATTTTCCAAGACTGGGATTTTTCCGCTTCCCTACCGAACAATTCTCAACGGCTTCTATCTTCAGCGTACGGATATTTATAGCGATCTCGTCAGATTCTGTGCTAGAGCCGTGCCGACCTTTCTCCTCGTCGTAACCCACATTTATCAGTATTTCGACATTGGACCAAGTCATCACGCGGTGTTTCATGTCCAAGCTGATGTCAATGGCAATCATGAAGTCCGCACCAATTATTACTTCGTCCACTATATCGGCCACAACGAACTCGAAACTTTTAGATTTGTCACCCATGCTTATTCTTTGGTAGACCTTTCCATGCACTGTTGTAGTCTCGCCTGTGGCCGTTCGTAATTGACTCCAATTAGCGGCAGTACTTTTCCGGTCTAATTATTGGCTTTGATGCACCAGTGTCCAACGTCAGGGTACGCATTACACCATTAATGAAGCCTTTAAGCGTTAAGTTGTGACTTTCTTGCCGAACAATCACTATAGAGTTTGTGGGGCCATCGTCGACTGAAGCCACTTCATGCCCGGCTGGACTAGCTCGATTTAAAGCTGATTCATTAGGTGCATGTTAGATCATCTCCTTACGACTGTTTGATGGCGGTGGCGTCGATGATCGGGAACGTTTGCACTTTGGTGTATCGACTTTCTTCGGTTCACATGGTGTCTCTTTCTTCGGATTCTCGTTCAACAATTGTTCATCGATGTCGGAAGACGGTGAAGCGGATCTGGTCCTTTTTTCGTTCTGACCAGCATTCTCGGGCCATGTGTCCCACTTTTCGGCAGTTATAGCACGTGTTTACCCTCGTATATAACCTATTGCTTCCTTTACCAGGTCGACAACGGTATGTGGATTGCTGCCCTCAGGTTCTAGCCTCCGCATACTGTAGACTGAAGGTTTTGCAATTATCCTCGCGGTTGCTTGGGCCAACGCAAATGACACTTTTTTGCAAATGTTCCAATCGGTGCCGCATATTTCGCATATTTTATCTCAAGGTCCCGTATACCATTCACAAAAGCTTCAATTTTCATACGGTCCACCAAGGGGTGGTTCTCTCCCGGATATGCCAACTGCGCCAACCGGTCAATGTCGGTAGCAAAGTAGGGTTTCATTAGGCTTCTGGGTTCTTCCCCTTAATTCCATTCGGTATATCTCCTGCTTATGTTCGCCTCCACACTTACGTTCAAGTGTGGCAATAATATCAGCATAGGTGTTTCGAGATGAATCTGGAATACTCTGTATTACATCTGCAGCCCCGCCTTTCAATGCAAGAAAGGCCTTGTCGTTGTCGTTCCACGAACTTCTGGAAGCCACAGTCTCGAACTGTAATTTAAAGACATTGAATGACGTAGTACCATCGAACACAGGAGGTTTGATTTGCACACTGTTATCTATAACTCTCGTGTGAACACCATTGATTTCCAATTATGACATTTTCTTCTCGACTTCCAGAAATTTCTTTTGGTGAGCCAACAATTTTTCATTCTGAACCAGACATTTCTGATCAACGGAATGAATTTTATCGTCAACGGACTGAACTTTGTTATCCAACTCCTTTATCTGGTTCTCTACAACTTCCAATCGCTTTTCAATAACTTGCGTAACATTCTGGACTTTTTCGCTGATTCTTCTAGAGTTCTCTTCGAACTGTTCTTCCATTCTGGCAACTAATTTCTCCTCAAATTTTCTGCAATTTTCTTCCAATTTCTCCTTCAGACGTTTGGAGTTTTTTTTTCATTTTTCTGGAGTTGTCCTCCATTTCTCTAGAGTTCTCTTCTATTTTCTCATTAGTTTCCAGTATCACTTTTGTAACAAATTCTTTCAGCTCCTTCAGAATCGACGTCAGCGTTTCTGCTTCGTCACAACCATTCGCAGCCGCATCCAGGGGCAGATCCCGAACCTCAAAGTCGAACAGTTCTGACGCGCTCGAACAGTTCCAATAAACGTTTTTGTAGCTCCGCCTTATTTCCGGTAGTTGGCAACCCAAACTTTCGAAGCTCCCTTTCAAGTCTTCCACTCGTAGATCCTTGAACTTCATTGTAAGATTTTTGGTAATCCCACTTCTGACACCAATTGTTACGGAATTAGGGTTTGAACTTAATCCCGTGTATACGTTGTTTTATTCCCCAGTACGATTTGTACCTAATAAAAGAGGGTTCGTTTTGGATTACGATTCTACAATGCTTTATTGACTTTATTCACTTCAGTTATTTACACAAGACTTTATTTCTCTACTAGCACACAGCAAACTCTCCAGTAAGCACAAAGCTTTACTCTATTCAGGTTACTTCTTTACTCTAAACTAAACTCCCAGCTTTTCCTTCCCCGTACTTATATAAGCCCACTGCTACATAGACTGTTCTAGTCTCCTTGATCTATCAGCTTCTACAATGTTCAGGCGAAATGCAAACCAATTGACGAATACACACATGTACGCACACCGGTCAGTGTTTACAACCGGTGAGTGTTTCTAAAATGGGCTATTCAAGTAAATAAGGGAGAGGAGAAGGGGTTACAATGCAGAAGCATAATCGAATAGTTAAAGTAAATAGAAAGAAAGGGTACAACAACAATAACTAAGTAAACAGTGTAAATCAAGACTTAGCGATAATTCCATAATTTCAGTAATATTTGTTGTTGCAGAAACAAATGAGAGAGAGAGAGAACTGAATGCGTACAACAATAACAAGATCAAATCCACAAAGAAAAGTAGTGATTGGAATTCTTATAGAGTAATTGTTGTTGTAAATTTGATTTAAATGAACTAAAGGCTTATTGAAATTTACGTTACAATTCAAATTCTTAAATTAACAGAAATTAGTCTAAATTAACTTAAATCTACAAGTTACATTCGTAACAATATGTATAAAAAAAATTAAAGTTGATTGATAAAAATATTCTTTCCAAAATCACTTTTATTGAAAAAAACCCCTATTTATAGAAAAAATGTTCTTCAAAAAATCCGCATTTATTAAAAATATTCTATAAAAATCCACATTTATTAAAAAAATTTTCTTGAACAAAATCGACGTTTATTAAAAAAATATTGTGTAGAAAAATCCACGTTGATTGAAAAAAAATATTGTTCAAAATATACAAATTTAATAAAAAAATATTCTTTAAAGAAATTTGTTCATTTAAAAATCCATATTGATTTTTCATCTCAAGTGGACACTGACCTCTCCGTGGTGTCACCTGGGGAGCTGCCTTTAACGACCGTTAAAGGTAGTGAGCTAACATGTGCCGCGCGTTCACCCATAAGAACGATAAAAACTTGGGTTGGGCATTGGGCTAGTAACTCACCCCGTCAAAACAGCTTACTATGGAAAAACAAAGAAAAGGAAGAAAAACAAAACCTCTCTAAAGTTGACGACCCCCGCAAACGTATTAAGGATCATGATCTGCGAATCTGCACCTGGAATATCAGGACTCTTTACAGAGTAGGTGCAGTTTACGCATTGGCGGATGTACTTGACAAGTACAATGCTGATATTATCGCCTTACAGGAAGTGCGATGGAATCGGGCAGACGTAAAGATCACAAACGATTACGCAATGTATTATAGCTGCCATGAAACGAAGCATGAGCTAGGTGTTGGATTCATGGTAAACCGGAGGCTTAAAAATCTTGTATCCAGTTTTACTCCGGTTGATGAGAGAATTGCCACAATCCGTATAAAAGCAAAGTTTTTTAACATCAGTTTCATCTGCGCCCATGCTTCGGCCAAAGATAAAGACGAACAGACCAAGGATATATTCTACGAGCGCCTAGAGAGAGTATATGACCGCTGCCTTGGCCATGACATTAAGAATGTTCTAGGAGAATGTTCTAGGATGCTAAAATTGGAAGAGAAAATATATTCGGTCCCACGGTCGGCAAAATCAGCCTTCATGAGGTAACATCCGACAACGGAATGAGGCTGATTGATTTTGCAGCGGCAAAGAACATGGTATTGAGCAGCACCAGATTCCCACACCGCGACATACACAAGGCTACGTGGATATCCCCGAATGGGAAAACAAAAAATCAGATTGATCATGTTGTGATAGATGGAAGACACTAGTCCAGTGTGTTAGATGTCCGATCGATTCGAGGTGCAAACATCGATTCGGACCATTTCCTTGTAGCAGTCAAGGTACGCACTCGTCTTAATGTTACGGCAAAAGTGCGACCTAACACAGGACGGAAGCTGGATGTCGAGAAGCTGCAAACACAACAGACAGCACAAGCCTACTCCGCTCAACTGACTCGCATGCTGGAAAACAGCACTCCTTGTCCCGATAATGTAGAAGCACGTTGGCAAAGAATAGCCCACTCCCTTCAGACTGCCGCAAAAACCATACTTGGGTACCAAAAACCTCCACCTAAAAATTTGTGGTACGATCAGGAGTGTCGTATAGCTACAGAAGAAAAGAACGCGGCATATAGAGCAACACTGCATTCAGTAGCAACACGAAGAACGAAAGAAACTTATCGGGAGAAGAGGAGAGAGGAAAAGCGTATTTTCAGGAGAAAAAGAAGGAGCAAGAAAAACGTGAGCGTGAGAAACTCGAGATGTTCAAGAGTCAGAATGAAGTCCGAAAATTTTACCAGAGTGTAAAACACCAGACTGAAGGATATGGTGCAGGCACATTCTCCTGCAAAGATGAACAAGGGAATCTGGTAACTGATACAGATAGCGTACTGAGGAAGGAGCACTTTATGAAGCTTTTGGTATCGAATATGGATGGCGATGAAGATACCCCAGAACCAATCGTAAATGACAATGTTGAATGTCTACCACCTAGCCAAAGCGAGGTTAAGACAGCCATTAATCGGCTGAAAAACAATAAGGCAGCAGGAGCTGATGGACTTCCCGCCGAATTGTTCAAGACCGGTGGCGAAATGCTGGTAAGGAGTATGTATCAGCTAATTTGCGAAATTTGGCAGGAAGAAAGCATACCCAACGATTGGAACCTCAACCTACTATGTCCAGTACATAAGAAAGGAGACAAAACGGTTTGTGCAAATTACCGAGGTATAAGTCTCCTTCTCATCGCATATAAAGTGTTGTCGAGCATACTGTGTGAACGGTTAAAACCCATGGTCAATGAAATAATCGAGTCATACCAATGCGGTTTTAGGCCTGGTAAGTCGACAATTGACCAAATCTTCACACTGCGCCAAATATTGGAGAAGACCCACGAAAGACAGATCGACACATACCACCTATTCGTCGACTATAAGGCCGCGTTCGACAGCCCAATTAGAGCAAAGGTATTTCAAGCCATGTCTGAGTTTGGCATCCCTGCAAAACTAATTCGACTATGCAGGATGACATTGGCTGACACAAGATCTGCGGTTAAAATAGGAAAGAACCTCTCCGAACCTTTCAACACAAAACGAGGTTTCAGACAAGGTCACAGTCTATCGTGTGACCTATTTAATATCCTACTGGAAAAGGTCATACGAGATGCCACTGTATATACGGCCAGGGACAAAAACAGCACGATATACAATAAAGTTGTAATGTTGCTTGCATACGCAGATGACATAGGCATAATAGGTAGATCACCGCGAGCCGTAACAGCCACCTTTGCAAAAATTGAAAAAGAGTCTGCCAAAGTGGGTCTGCCAGTCAACGGCGATAAGACGAAGATTATGCTATCAACACGCAAGTCGTCCAGTAGACTCCGACCAACTGTGGATGTTGATAATTATAAATTTGAGACTTTATCTACCTCGGCACCGATATAAATAAAACCAACAATATAAGCCTTGAAATAAAGAGAAGAATAATATTGGCCAACAGATGCTACTTTGGTCTAAATAAACAGTTTAAAAGCAAAACCACCTCTCGTCAAACAAAACTTACACTTTACCGGACACTGATACTACCCATTCTTATGTATGGATCTGAAGCATGGGTACTTGCGAAAGCAGATGAGGCAGAACTTGGTGTGTTTGAGAGAAAAATTCTTCGAAAGATTTATGGACCAATATGCGTTGAAGGTGAATACCGACATCGATATAGTAAAACGTAACGAACTACAACGATTGCGTTGGTTTGGCCATATCAGCAGGATGGATAAATATGCCCCCCGCCAAAAAGGCATTTGAATACGAGCCACTCGACGGTATACGCCCCAAGGGAAGGCCAAAACTCTGATGGAAAGACCAAGTTGAAGAAGATATCACAAAACATGGCGTCCAAAATTGGAGAAGTAAGGCAAAAGATCGGTGCGTTTGGAAATCTATTCTTAGTTCGGCTTATGGAACAAGATGTTCTGTTTAGTATAAAAGCCATCTAAGTAAGTATGTAAGTATTGATGAAAAAATATTCTTTAAAAAATCCACGTTGATTGAAAAAATTTTCTTTAAAAAAATCCACGTTTATTGAAAATATAGTTTTTTTTTAAATGCACGGTTTTGAAAATATGTCTTCACAGATAAGAGGATTCTTGACCTCTCTTAAAAGACTCCCTTCAGCTCTACCACAACGACTCCTTTTAGCTCATCTATAAAAACAACCTGCAAATCGTCTATAGGAAGTTCCTTGAGAAGATGTGTAAAAATTCCCTTCAGCTGTTTTATATAGACTCTTTTTAACTCGTCATCCTTTCATCTCGTCTGAAAAGACTTCCTATGACTCGTCTATAAAGATTACAATCAGCCCGTCTATAAAAATTCCAATAGCCTCGTTTAGGAAGGCTTCATTAAGCTCGTCCATAAAAATTGCCAATAAACGCCCCCTTCGGCTCGTCTACAAAGTCTCTTTTCAGCTTTTCTGTAAAACTCCAATCGGTTCATTCATAAAGACACACTTTATCCCGCCTATAGGAGCTCCCTTCAATTCACCAATAAGGACTCTCTTCAGCATGTCTATAAATACACCCTTCATCCCGACTAAAACGACTCCTCTGGGCACTTGTAAAAAACTCATCATCACCTCGTTTTAATGCCCCAACAGTTCCTCTATAAATAGTGTGTTCTGATCGTCTTTTAAGGTACCCTTCCGCCTGCCTATAAAAACTTCCTACGGCTCGACTATTAAGGTCGCCTTTCCCAAATGCCGCGTTTTTGAAGGATTACTCAGCTCGTCTATAAAGACTCCCTTCAGCTCTTCTATAAAGTCTCCCTTCTGTTGGTCTATGAAGACTCCCTTCGGCTCGTCAACTCATCAATAAGGATTTCTTTCAGCTTGTATGTAAAGACCCCCTCCTGTTCGAATATAAATTCTTCCTCCTGCTCGTTTATAAATATTCCCTCCTGCTCATCTATGAAGTCACACTCCTGCTCGTCTATAAAGAATCCCTCCTGCTCGTCTATAAAAACTCCCTCCTGCTGATCTATAAAGACTCCCTTCTGCTCGTCTATAAAGATTCCCTCCTGCTCGTCTATTAAGACTCCCTCCTGCTCGTCTATAAAGACTCCCTTCTGCTCGTCTATAAAGGTTCCCTTCTGCTCGTCTATAAAAACTCCCTCCTGCTGATCTATAAAGACTCCCTTCTGCTCGTCTATAAAGATTCCCTCCTGCTCGTCTATTAAGACTCCCTCCTGCTCGTCTATAAAGACTCCCTTCTGCTCGTCTATAAAAATTCCCTCCTGCTCGTCTATTAAGACTCCCTCCTGCTCGTCTATTAAGACTCCCTCCTGCTCGTCTATAAAGACTCCCTCCTGCTCGTCTATAAAGGTTCCCTCCTGCTCGTCTATAAAAACTCCCTCCTGCTGATTATAAAGACTCCCTTCTGCTCGTCTATAAAGATTTCCTCCTGCTCGTCTATATAGACTTCCTCCTGCTCGTCTATAAAGACTCCCTCCTGCTTATCTATAAAGACTCCCTCCTCCTCATATATAAACACTCCCTCCTGCTCGTCTATAAAGACTCCCTCCTCCTCATATATAAAGGTTCCCTCCTGCTCCTCTATAAAGACTCCCTCCTACTAATCTATAAAGACTCCCTCCTGCTCATCTATGAAGTCACACTCCTGCTCGTCTATAAGGATTCCCTCCTGCTCGTCTATAAAAACTCCCTCCTTCTCGTCTAAAAAGATTCCCCCCTGCTTGTTTATAAAGACTCCCTCCTCCTCATATATAAACACTCCCTCCTGCTCGTCTATAAAGACTCCCTTCTGCTCGTCTATAAAGACTCCCTCCTGCTCGTCTAAAAAGATTCCCTCCCGCTCGTCTATAAAGACTCCCTTTGGCTTATCTATAATGATCCCTTTTGGGCCCTCTATAAAAGTTCACGTTTGCTCGTCTATAAATACTTTCTTTTACTCGTTCATAAAGACTACCTTCAGCTCGTCTGTTAAAACCCCCCTATGACTCATTTTTAAAAATTATTTTTGCCCACACAAAAAATATCATTTATTATTTATCAGGTGTTAACAGAATTTTATTTTTCCATTTTTATCCGTAGGCTTTAGCTGGGTAAGCCAGCACAACGGTTGTTTTTGTTGTGTGTCATGTTGTTGAAAACATCCCTAATACAGTTTTGGAATTTAATTCAATACTCGAGGCTAAAAATTATCACCAACCTAATAAAAGAGAGCTTATGGCTTTAAATTTAAGCATTAATATTATTTTGAAAATTAACAGTGCACCACCACACATCGAATTTTCGTTGAACAACAGATATTGCAGTTGTTTTGGTCCACATGGAAGACAACATCCATGGCCGTAGGAACAATGAGAGTATAACAACATAGCAGATATAATGTTCTATCGCAACATGATTATTTGATTAACCGCACAGGAAAATGTGTACAATAGATATCCCCGGTGGAAGGGGTATTCAACGGGAATTATATAGGGGAAATATTTTATCAAAATATACTTACGCTTAGCCCCGTGAAGTCCATGTTTTGAATCAATACATACATAGGTTTGTATATAAACTACTATTAACCAACATTATGCGCCCAACAATGGTATTGTTAGCGGCGGCATCGCCATCATCATTACCAGCAACAATTGTAAATTCTGTTCTAGCCAATAAATTCTTGATAAATGTATTTTTAATAAAGACAACAAGTTGTATGTTTCCCTAATACAAGACATTTGTGTTGCCAAAGTAGCGAATGGGTAGTTGTAGTGGTAGTTACCACCACCACCACTACTACAAATGTGTTTTGTACAAATTATCGCAGGAAGGATATACTGCAACGCCGGAGGCAAAGAAAAGTTCAACATAGACGTCCAGACACCAAAGTAGAAAGGCGTGTTTTGCTAAATTATCGAACAAATAGTGGTCTGAAACATGTGTGTGTGTGTGAGTGAGAGTCTGTTATAAATAAACATTAAACAAATTACTGGCTACAAGAATGAATTGTAGTTACAAATACTTAAAAAAAAAAACGACATGAACAACAAGACAAGTTGTTGGTTGGTTGGTTATTTATAGAAGAATAATGCTCAACAAATTAGTTGTTCAGAATGAAATAAAATAAAAACGGCAAAGTTTGACTGCATAAGTTGGGTTAAAGTTCAGATACTAGAAAATAGTTAATGAATAAAGGATAATTATAAAATATTTTTCAACAATGTTTACTACAACACAACAATGAAGGAAATGAGAACTATTATTTTACACATTTTCTACACAACTCCCCCTTGGTAGTTAGTTACTGGTCTGTGTTTGAACGTTCTGGGAAACATCCAATTTGTCACTCAAAGTTGACAAAATAAACAAAGAAAAATGTTCTTAAAATAATTTAAAAATATTTACCAACCTCCCTTTACCCTGCCCCGGAGACACCTCTAACACAATGTTAATGTCCTTTTATCATCATTGCTTTCCATTAACCTCCTAGACAATTTTCCTACTATAATTCCCTTAAGTAATTGACACACAAAAACAATAACATCAAAATGTTGAAGTTACTAAAAACTCATGGCCCATAACAGAGGAACAACTTTTCCGATTACCATTCAGGTATATTAGATTTGAAATGACAATAGTCGACCCCACCCCCAACACCTTCTGCTTGTTACAAACCTAAGACAACATCAACTAGTTAATGTTAAACATTTTAATATTAAAAATAATTACAACAAAAGGAATTTGACCTCAACACACACACACACATACCCGCACAATTTCTTTGAAATTGTTTCAAAAGTAATTTCATGGTCAATTCTCAAAAGAAAATATTTATAAACATAATTTTTTTCGGATGCAAAGTGTGAACAAATTAAGAGATAAAATTTGATGGAGGTAGAAACTAAAAAAAGTGCGGACTAAAGGGAGGTGGGTCTGAATTAAAAGTTTTATTGCCGAGCACTTATGAAAAGTAAATAAAGTAAGAACGTCAAAAGTTTCAAAACACTTTTAAAAAGGATATTATTGAGGATATAACAATTGTTGCTTGAGTAAGATTGGAATTTAATTTAATTGTTTGGATTTGAAGGTTTTATATAGGTGAGGGAAAGGGGAATTTATAGGAGGGTGGAAGGGAGTCTTTATAGACGAGCTGAAGGGAGTCTTTATAGACGTGCTGAAGGCAGTCTTTATATGCAAGCTGGAGGAAGTCTTTATAGGCGAGCTGAAAGGGGTCTTTCTTGAAGAACTGAAGGTGGTCTTTATAGAAGAACTGAAGGTAGTCTTTATAGACGAGCGAAAGCGGGTCTTATAGACAAGCGAAATGGATTTTTAAAAGAATATTTTTTCAATCATCATGGATTTTTTAAGGAATATTTTCTCAATCTACTCGCATTTTTTAAGAAGTATTTTTTCAATCAACATGGATTTTTTTAAAGAATATTTTTTCAATCAACTGGGATTTTTTAAAGATTTTTTTTTTCAATCAACTTGGATTTTTTAAAAATATTTTTTCAATCAACGTGGATTTTCCATGAATATTTTTTCAATAAGCGTGGGTTTTTTTGAAGAATATATTCTCAATCATCGTTGATTTTTTGAAGAATATTTTTTCAATCAACTTGGATTTTTTAAAGAACAATTTCAATCATATTGGATTTTTTAAAAATATTTTTTCAATCAACGTGGATTTTTTAAAGAATATTTTTTCAATCAACGTGGATTTTTTAAAGAATATTTTTTCAATCAACGTGGAT
The DNA here is from genome assembly GCF_047663935.1 of Musca autumnalis. Classification (NCBI taxonomy): domain Eukaryota; kingdom Metazoa; phylum Arthropoda; class Insecta; order Diptera; family Muscidae; genus Musca; species Musca autumnalis. The sequence goes on from NW_027412088.1 coordinate 175,959,800, forward strand.
TTTTTAAAGAATATTTTTTCAATCAATGTGGATTTTTTAAAGAATATTTTTTCAATCAATGTGGATTTTTTAAAGAATATTTTTTCAATCAACGTGGATTTTTTAAAGAATATTTTTTCAATCAACGTGGATTTTTTAAAGAATATTTTTTCAATCAACGTGGATTTTTTAAAGAATATTTTTTCAATCAACGTGGATTTTTTAAAGAATATTTTTTCAATCAACGTGGATTTTTTAAAGGATATTTTTTCAATCAACGTGGATTTTTTAAAGAATATTTTTTCAATCAACGTGGATTTTTTAAAGAATATTTTTTCAATCAACGTGGATTTTTTAAAGAATATTTTTTCAATCAACGTGGATTTTTTAAAGAATATTTTTTTCAAACAACGTGGATTTTTTAAAGAATATTTTTTCAATCAACGTGGATTTTTGAAAGAATATTTTTTTTTTCAAACAACGTGGATTTTTTAAAGTATATTTTTTCAAACAACGTGTTTTTTTTAAAAATTTTTTTTTAATCAACGTGGTTTTTTTAAATTTTTTTTTTTAATCAACGTGGATTTTTTAAAGAATATTTTTTCAATCAACGTGGATTTTTTAAAGAATATTTTTTCAATCAACGTGGATTTTTTAAAGGATATTTTTTCAATCAACGTGGATTTTTTAAAGAATATTTTTTCTATCAACGTGGATTTTTTAAAGAATAATTTTTCAATCAACGTGGATTTTTTAAAGAATATTTTTTCAATCAACGTGGATTTTTTAAAGAATATTTTTTCAATCAACTTGGATTTTTTAAAGTATATTTTTTGTCAATCAACGTGAATTTTTTAAAGAATATTTTTTGTCAATCAACGTGGATTTTTTAAAGAATATTTTTTCAATCAACGTGGTTTTTTTAAAGAATATTTTTTCAATCAACGTGGTTTTTTTAAAGAATATTTTTTCAATCAACGTGGATTTTTTAAAGAATATTTTTTCAATCAACTTGGATTTTTTAAAGAATATTTTTTCAATCAACGTGGTTTTTTTAAAGAATATTTTTTCAAACAACGTGGATTTTTTAAAGAATATTTTTTCAATCAACGTGGATTTTTTAAAGAATATTTTTTCAATCAACGTGGTTTTTTTAAAGAATATTTTTTCAAACAACGTGGATTTTTTAAAGAATATTTTTTCAATCAACGTGGATTTTTTAAAGAATATTTTTTCAATCAACGTGGATTTTTTAAAGAATATTTTTTCAATCAACGTGGATTTTTTAAAGAATATTTTTTCAATCAACGTGGATTTTTTAAAGAATATTTTTTCAATCAACGTGGATTTTTTAAAGAATATTTTTTCAATCAACATGGATTTTTGAAAGAATATTTTTTGGACCACCTTGGATTTTTTAAAGAATATTTTTTCAATCAACGTGGATTTTTTAAAGAATATTTTTTCAATCAACGTGGATTTTTTAAAGAATATTTTTTCAATCAACGTGGATTTTTTAAAGAATATTTTTTCAATCAACGTGGATTTTTTAAAGAATATTTTTTCAATCAACGTGGATTTTTTAAAGAATATTTTTTCAATCAACGTGGATTTTTTAAAGAATATTTTTTCAATCAACGTGGATTTTTTAAAGAATATTTTTTCAATCAACGTGGATTTTTTAAAGAATATTTTTTCAATCAACGTGGATTTTTTAAAGAATATTTTTTCAATCAACGTGGATTTTTTAAAGAATATTTTTTCAATCAACGTGGATTTTTTAAAGAATATTTTTTCAATCAACGTGGATTTTTTAAAGAATATTTTTTCAATCAACGTGGATTTTTTAAAGAATATTTTTTCAATCAACGTGGATTTTTTAAAGAATATTTTTTCAATCAACGTGGATTTTTTAAAGAATATTTTTTCAATCAACGTGGATTTTTTAAAGAATATTTTTTCAATCAACGTGGATTTTTTAAAGAATATTTTTTCAATCAACGTGGATTTTTTAAAGAATATTTTTTCAATCAACGTGGATTTTTAAAGAATATTTTTTCAATCAACGTGGATTTTTTAAAGAATATTTTTTCAATCAACGTGGATTTTTTAAAGAATATTTTTTCAATCAACGTGGATTTTTTTAAATATTTTTTTCAATCAACATGAATTTTTAAAGAATATTTTTTCAATCAACTTGGATTTTTTAAAGAATATTTTTTCAATCAACGTGGATTTTTTAAAGAATATTTTTTCGTGGATTTTTTAAAGAATATTTTTTCAATCAACGTGGATTTTTTAAAGAATATTTTTTCAATCAACGTGGATTTTTTAAAGAATATTTTTTCAATCAACGTGGATTTTTTAAAGAATATTTTTTCAATCAACGTGGATTTTTTAAAGAATATTTTTTCAATCAACTTGGATTTTTTAAAGAATATTTTTTCAATCAACGTGGATTTTTTAAAGAATATTTTTTCAATCAACGTGGATTTTTAAAGAATATTTTTTCAATCAACGTGGATTTTTAAAGAATATTTTTTCAATCAACTTGGATTTTTTAAAGAATATTTTTTCAATCAACGTGGATTTTTTAAAGAATATTTTTTCAATCAACGTGGATTTTTTAAAGAATATTTTTTCAATCCACGTGGATTTTTTAAAGAATATTTTTTCAATCAACACTAGGGTGTCCAAAAAACCGGTTTTTCCAAACAAAACGGTTTTCGATTAACCGAAATTTTTAATTTTTTCAAAAACCGGTTTTCGGTTTTCAAAAATTTCAAAACCGGTTAACCGGTTTAAACCGGTTTTGTTAAATAGGTACAAATTTGCTCATAATTGATATAGATTTGATTAAAAATGTGCGGCAAGGGGTAAATTAAGTATAATGACTTCGTTATTATATAATAATTATCTCATAATATCCTTGTTATTTGACAATAAACCTCGAAGTGAGGACAGCAAAATTAAGATTGAAATTCGGCCCTAAGGACAGTAAAAGCCCTTACAAATATAAAATTGTGTACTAAAAGAATTAAGTTTACATTTTATTAAGTTCGGATTCTTCGTCTTGCTTTGCCAACCTCAAATTATCGTGAAATGCCTGAAAATTCGGCGGTCATTTGAATAATGACTAAGTTGGACCAACCACTCGTTTTAAATTGTAGCTACTATAGCTCTAGTTCCTAGTTCACTGTATTAGTTCCAAAATGTATGAGTAACTTCATACAAACTAACGTATGATATCACGTATACGCACAATTTTCATGCAAATGATGGGTACCATTGGAACTGCGTAGTGAACTAAATTGGCACAACTCTACATTTTACACAAAATATTTCTAAGATTTAAAGATATCTGACATTTAAAACTTTGCCGTACCTGGTGTTAGTTAAGTTTAGCTTACTTTTAAGAATACAATTGTAATGAAATATTTAAAATATTACTACTTTTTTAAAACCGGTTAACCGACACAAATAACCGGTTTTTTCGGTTAACCGAAAATGACGTTTTTGGCGAAAACCGGTTTCGGTTTTGTCACTCAAAACCGGGTAACCGGTTAACCGGTTTCGGTTTTGGACACCCTAATCAACACGGATTTTTTAAAGAATATTTTTTCAATCAACGTGGATTTTTTAAAGAATATTTTTTCAATCAACGTGGATTTTTTAAGGAATATTTTTTCAATCAACGTGGATTTTTTAAAGAATATTTTTTCAACCAACGTGGATTTTTTAAAGAATATTTTTTCAATTAACGTGGATTTCTTTTAAAAAATATTTTTTCAATCAACATGGATTTTTGAAAGAATATTTTTTGGACCACTTTGGATTTTTTAAAGAATAATTTTTGAACCAACTTGGATTTTTTAAAGTATATTTTTTCAATCAATTTGGATTTTTAAAGAATAATTTTTGAACCAACTTGGATTTTTTAAAGTATATTTTTTCAATCAATTTGGATTTTTAAAGAATACTTGTTTCAATCAACTTGGATTTTTTAAAGAATATTTTTCAATTAACATGGATTTTTAGGCCTTCTAGCTATAAAAGAGCTTAAGTTGGTTTCTATCTAGATAGCTTTTCCGAAGAGGAGCGCTTCCATAGAAAGAAGAAATCTTGATGATCTTCTACTGAAAAAATACCACTTGAGCTCTGCTATGGATAGAAGGTATACAAATATCCACATTTATTGAAATAATGTTCTTTACAGACGAACTGATGATAGTCTTTATAATTTTTATGGATAATTTCAAGGGAGACTTTATAGACGATCGGAAGAGGGTCTGTACAGGCGAGCTGAAGGGAATCTTAAAGACGAGCTGAGGGGAGTCTATATAGAGGAGCTTTATAGACGAGCTGAGGGAGTCTTTATAGACGGGCTGAATGGAGTCTTTATAGACGAGCTGAATGGAGTCTTTATAGACGAGCAGAAGGGAGTCCTTGTTGACGAGCTGAATTGAGTATTTATAGACTAGCGATAGCTTGACTTTATATACGAGCAAATGCAGAGCTTGTTTATGCTTCTGATCTTATCGCAAATTAGTTAATTAGTGGTGAAATTCTGGACTCCATAGACCAATAACAGCAGGCTGTTATTACTCAAAAGTCTTCTTCAATAACATTGGGTTTGAGGGTGACTTAATCGACTGAGATTTACAGTATTTTACGATTTCGGTTCCATTTCAAGCCAGATTTTGTCTTTAAAATATTAGGGATGTTGTTTTACATCTTCTATCTTTGTCTTTATTTTTCATAATACCATATTTTCTGATTTAGGTTACTACCCTGATGCCTTAACGTAAAATTATATCGTTCTCACTTATTTCCACTTAATTATTGTTATTATCTTGTGATACTTCAAAACTCGTCTTTGACATTTACAAAAATTGCTCTTTTCTAAAAATATCAAAATTTAGTTTTAACTGTCAATAACAGTTTTGATTTATGTTGAAATATGACATCAATTTGTCTAGACGGTAAATGAACTTGGCAACAATATTTTCCTTTATAGATAAACGTGTCATCCTCAAACCTAAAACAAGATTTCTTACAACATCCCCCAGTTATTGTGTCTACCTCATAAAAAGTTTTTTTTCTCGATACAAGAATTTGAACAATGAAGACAGATTAAATGTAATTAATCTTGAAAATTTTTCATATGAACGTGTTTTAAATATTGATAATGTGGCTTCCATTGGCATGTTTTTAGGAGACCTTACATAGTAGGAGGAGGAAAATTTATTGCAGCTAGTTATTATGATGGATATTTTGTTTGATGTTATATAATTTCATTTTCATCAAAAAACCCACATAATATTGTAATAATTTTCAGTATAAAAAACAAAAACAAAACCACACACAGAACAATAACGGGAATGGTGGACCTAAATGTGCTATGAACAGTTGCCTGTAGATTTCGTAGTGAACGCACGCACTTTCGCACAAGCGCATAAAATCATAATTAAAAAAACAAAACGGTTTATACACAACAAATATGTATATCGATCGTGGTTAAAATTTTTCTATCGAAAAGATTAATCAAAATATAGTGAAAATGGATTCTGCACAAATGTGAAACAATTATATTTGCAGTCAATGTTCTATAAAAATTAAAACTGCAAAATTTTGTGCGTTGTAGTCCGGTCAAAATAGACATTGAAATAGCAAAAATTCCCACAGAGCTGAATTTTGGTGGAGAGCTAGGGTTTGCCATTAGAAGCAACGTCCTAAAAGTCCCCATCGATACCATGTGTGCAAAAAAAATTATTCGGCGTCAAAGGTCAAATTTTAAGGGTTTTTATGTTTTCGGATTTATTTTTTGATAACGGTTGATCTAATCAAAAAGTGACTAAAGCAAATATTGTAGACAGAAAAATTATCTACAAGTTTGACCTTTATAATTTTTTTCCTAGAAGGATCCATTCTTGAGATATAGCTGTTCTAAAAAAACACATGATTTTTATGCACTTATAAGGGAAATATGCACATATTCAGACAAACCGGCTAAAATAAGCGAATTAATCGGGTCTGTCCCCCAAAAATATATATTTTCTGGAAGAGCGAAATATAGCTATCTTCTAAAAAAAATTCCAACAAAATCGGAGTGTGTTTAGTAGAGTTATTCAATGTTAGAGTCATTTTATGCAAAAATAGCCCATTTAACCCACATGTATAATCGAAAGCCCAACGGGAACGACCCCATCGAAAACTCTCCGATTTTTTTTCACGTTTTGTCCGAAGGTAGGGTATGTTGCGCTGATTACGGAAATGTATAATTTTCAACGGTTGCGGATCCGGTTCGCCGGTTATTAGACCCGAATGGCCAAATTTAAAAACCGGGTTAGACCCGGTTCTACTGAACCGATTACTGCAAAGTGGATATCGTTTGAAAGCTTACGGAAGTATCTAACACATAGTGTCGTTACTTTAACCGGTTCGCCTCATAATGTACTTAGGCGGCTAATTTTTTATTTGACCTTAAGATCGCGATATCTCGAAAATGGTAAGTCTTTTTTAAGAACCATAATGACCACTCTTGTAGACAATTATTGAATCTACAACTTTTACTTTAGCCGGCTTTTGCTAAGTCTTACCGTTTTTGAGAAAAATTAAAAACAAACTGAATAATGCCTCCAAAAATGACCTTTGACCCCGAATAGCTTGTTTTGCACACATGGGATCGATGGGGACTTTTAGGACGTTGCTTCTAATGGCCAACCCTAGCTCTCCACCAAAATTCAGCTTTGTGGGAATTTTTGCTATTTCCCCCTTATACGCATGTCTATTTTGACCGGACTATTGTTTCAATTGCGACAGAAGTTTTCATTTTAGTCCATGCTGCTCTCTCTCTGAGAGTTCTTATAAGAGCATGGGACTACCAAAGAAATCCGATTGGAAATGCCACATTTGTAATCCAAGAGCAAAATCACCTAACAATGCATATGTTTTTGTAAACAATAATGAAAACGAAACACTGCAAACACAAGAGAAAAACGAACAACAACAAATACAATCAAAACAACAACGAGACGGCGATGATAATGAAGAAACTGCAAGCAAGCGTTTCAAAAATAATACAACAACAGCCACTACATCACCAAATGAAGAAACATTAAAACAAATGAAAGACATATCTGACTTAAAGTCAGAGTTGCCGACTGTTTTTGATCGGAAATCGTCAAAAAAATCGTCAATAAAATTTGGAAAATCGTCAAAAATCGTCAACATTGTCCAAAACTAGATTTGATTACCGTTTAATGACAATATGACTGACTACAGGGACGTACGCAGGATTTCATTTCGGGGGGGGCCCAACTTGACCAAAAATCATGAAAATTAAAAATGTTATTGTTTTTTTAATGTTTTTTGATGATTTTATGCACGAGGGGCACTAAAAACCTTCTGTTCTAGGCAACACGCAGTGTCGCCAAAAGTCATTTGACATTGTTTTGGAAAGTTTGTCAGTGTTTAGCCTAAGCATACTCAGGACAGTTTGACATACCACCATGTGTTGTGTTGTTGTGGCTATTAGCATAAGTTTTAAAAATATCGTCACTAATATGGATTTTGGAAATCCGTTTGGTGAAAGAACTTCCATGCAAAAAGTGTGAATATGTCGAATAGATATATACTGTGTTTAGAGTATATAAACAGTTTGACCCGAACATAACGCCGTTTCTTCTTTAAAGTGCACATATTACACACTACTTATTTCCGTGCCATTAAAAAAGTTTTGTATTATTGTAAGAAAATAATATTCGTTACTTGCAAAAAAACACCAAAGCTTTACTATTTTACCAGAAGTGATAGAGTCAATGAAAGCCAACTTAGCTATATCCTGAAAAAATTAGGTTGAGTCGAAAAACTCCGTTTGATACATCAATGGTTTCCAACAACCAATCACTTCTGTCGGCACAGCGGAGGCAAAGTTATGAAAATTCATAATTTTTGATTTCTGGAAAACAAGAAAAAGTAGCAGTCGGTTATGGGCATATAGAATACGGACTACATAGCCAATTTTTGTTCTGTAAATTGTAAAGCCAGGAAGTTTCCGAATTTTGTCTCCATTTTTGGACGTATAAATTTTCCGACATTTCTTCGAAATATTTGGGGTGTACAACTTCTCGATTATTGGCGTTACCCAGCAAAATTTGTTTGAATTTGTTCTATGTGAAGTAAAGATTGCATAGCTTTTTTAGAAGCAGTCTACGCAGAGTCATGAAAAATGCATTCCGTTCTTCACATTTTGACAATGACCGATTTGAATCCATTTCATAAAATTTTCACATTTTAGCAATGTTTAGATTTATAATAACTTTTTGCAAAGAAAATTTTCAAGAACACAAGAATCAATTTATTTCATGGTATTTTAATTACTCAGCAAAATGTTTGTATCCAAAAAGATAATCATAGGTGCAAGAAATATCAGACTGTATATTTGTTTGTAGCCAAAATAGTTAAATCATGAGTGCAAGTAACTATGACTTTTTAAGTGAAAGAAGTCATGATTTTTACAAGGGCATGGTACAGCTAGGATGCAATCAATTTTAGATGTTTATCACCTATTTTGCATGAATCTATGCAAGAAGCGTTTTAAGATGTTTTTGGGTATTTTTAAGTAATAAAAGCTAACTTTCTAGAATAAAATTATTTGATTTTTATTTGCACTCAGTCGCTTTTTAAAATTATTTATTTGAGATTTTCTATTGTTTTATATTCATTATATTTCATTTTCATTAAGACTATCGAACTATTATCAAAAAACCGTTTTTTCAAACAAAAATGTTCTACAAAAACATGAGTTTGTTAGTAATTTGAAAGAAATTAGAGAAAGAGGCCATAAATATTAATTACACAACACTTTTAAATAATCTTTTCCAAATGGCCCTGAGGTCTCAAATCAATGAAAAATCCGCGCTTAATAGATTTTAACTTCTCCCATATCCTCAAAATGCATGATTGCGAATCAATTTTTAAATTAATCGAAAAACAGTATCCTCACTGCACCATGCCCTTGTAAAAATCAAGACTTCTTTCACGTAAAAAGATGTAGTCCGAAATCACTTGCACTCATGATTCAACTACTTCTTTGGCTACAAACATTTTGCTGGGTATGATCAAAAAATGTGACTTCGATGAAAGCGCAAAAGTTTTGCACTTTTGTACAGACGATACCTGAAAGGATAGACTGATATAGTCCATTTTGAAAGTGGAGCTAATTTTGGAAGTCAAACTATTTGGTCGGCGTAAGATTTAGAGCTTTTGGACCAATCCTGTTATAACCATTGACTCACCCACGAAAAATACAATATCGCTGTAAACAAGACCTCAAGTGAATAGATCTATATTCGAACCTACTGTAGATCTCGAAAAAATCGAATTGGGCTTTGCTCAAGATTTTAGAGAAATATTTTGAAGTCTGGCAAAGGAAGTGTCCAAAATATTGCGAGATCCAAATTTTGGACAAAATCTGTAGATCTGTTCGAGAGTTATAATGGTTTGGGAAATTGCAGTCATGACATTGTTTTATAAGGAGACAATACAGTCAGTGAATTGCCCAATTTGAATTTCTATATCTCAAAAACAGTTTTCACTGCTAAAACATTTTTTTAGTTCCATTTGGATAGGGCTTATGGGTTTCCTGCAAAACGGCCAAAACCTGAAATACCCTAAAAATAGGTTTTTTTATTTTTTTCATCTATGAACCCAGGTGTAAGCTTCATTCGTTTAAAGTTGTTTCAAGAGCACCGTGGTATACAATACAAATAACAGCAGATTTTAATACAATACCAAATAACCAAAGTTTGAGCATTAATTTCGTTTACGGTTGATTTAAGCTACAAATACTGATAGGAAAAGTTCAGATGGGCATGCTATTTATAGCAGATATTATGTGTGTTCGTTTACTCAAAATTTGTACAAATTGTTACTAGATGTTGTTCGTTTACTCTACAGGCCAATACAAAAGACCTTGGTCGTTTACAAGAAGTTACTGGACTGGTACAAATTTGTACAAATTATTGAGTAAACGAACACACCTATTATCACTTTAATGATGCACAACAATAAATTTGTCTCCATTATTTTCTCCCAGTATTTAGCAATAAGATAATATAAAATAGGAATACAAAGTAAATCAATTTTCTAATTGGTTTTCGAGATATACTCCACGTAAAACCCTTGATATGTCGTACATATTGTCCAATAGACACTTCATTTTATGTACTTCTAATCGGTACGATAATGAATTTGTAATCCTTTTGAATACGAATTCCAAAACACAGGCATGGCATAAGGAAGGAATTCCGTTTTACTGAAAGTTCCTCTCAAAGAGCGTATTCAAACAAAAAATTTTAAATATTTCTTCAGACAGCTTGTTGATAAAGTACATTTTCAGTACAGAACCTTCAGAACAATATAAGCTATCATTTGAAATTTCAAAAAAAAAAAAAAAAATTCTAGAGAAAAAATCGTAATAATTTGTTAAAGTAGCTAAAAACATTTTGTCGGACCAAACAATTTCGAAGATGGGCCATACCGGTCCACTCCTTCCGGTACCTCCACCACAAAAGTTCAAAATTTTCCTGCAAAATGGTGTGAACGATAACTCTTTAAGGTAGCAATTGAACTTCGCACCTCGTGTTATTCCTTATAGATATATGTCGGGTTCGAATATGGACGATATCGGTCCACTCCTTTGGATACCTCCCACATAAAGTGAAGTTTAAGAGCTCCTCTCCGATCGTTCTGAAATTTTTTCACTTGGTTGTTCTTTGCGGCTCCCTTTACGACGGTACATTTTTTTCTTGCGCAAGTCCATACTTCCTGAGATATTGGCCTAAAAGCTACAAGAAACCCTGACAGCACCAACCAAAATGGCAAATCCGCAAGATAATTCTCGCAGAGAGTTTCTGATTGGAGCAGACTTTGCACATCGTATTATTTCATCCAGTCATGTATCATGCTGAAATATGGACTATATCGGTCCACTCCTTCGGTCCTCCCTAGTAAAAAGTTAAGTTTAAGAGCTTCTCTCGCATGTTTTTGATTTTCAGTAGGTTGTTCTACTGGCCTCATTTACAACGGTAACATTTTTTTCTGGAGTATGTCAATACGTCCTGAGATAATGACCCCAAAAAATGGCTATTGTGCAAGACCACTCTAAAACTAATTTAATATTTCGAGTCCTTTAGGAGAAGTTTGGTTACTAAAAATGTTGGGTATCAGTGATTTGGTAAACTAGCTCCACATTAGGTACATACAGATTTTAAAGCAAACTCTTGATTCAAAATCGATATATTTTATATACGGCATAATTATTGTCAGCACAGTTGACTGATACTTTCTTACTTGTATCCAGATATGTACCTAAAAATATAGCCAATCTGGCTGAAAATTGCTACGAACATAAAAAAGCTCATAAAATCGAGTTTGCAATATTGTTTACCTTAAATACTTTCGTTAAATTGTGGTTAGAATACATTTATACTGTTTTATTTCTTGCACTTTTGGCTTACGTGAAAATCGTAATTTCAGGACATAAAATCGTTAAATCGTCATTTTCCAATTTTGGGCCAAAAAATCGTCAAAATGACGATAAATCGTCAAATTCGGCAACGCTGCTTAAAGTCTGGTATGATAGAAATGCAAAACTGCATAAAACAACTAACAATAAATACAACAACCACAATAACAAACATAACAAATCTCACAATGTTCAGTGGAGAGATAAAAGAGCAAATTGCCGATATCAATCGTAATGTTGCAACAATAACAACACAAATACAAGAACTGCAATTGAGAGACAAACAGAAAAGTGTGAAAATAGAAGAGTTAACGGAACGTATAGAGAAACTGGAACAAAAATCAATTGATAAGAACATTGAAATAGGCAATGTACAAAATGAGAACATAGAAGTGAGTGAGGTATTGAGAGAAATTAGTGAAACGATTGGCGTACCAATAAACAGCACAGATATAAACAGAGCGTACAAAATCAAAAGGAAACATAAAAAAGCTATTGAATTTTTATCTCTTAATAAAAAAAGAGAAATCATGGATAAAATTAAGAACCACCGTGTAAAAATAAAAACATCTAATTAGCCCAATCATGAATATTCTTGCGGAATACAACCCGCTTGCGAGATGGGCTAGTTCGGCATCGGAAACTCGTCGATTCTCAGCGTTACAGTAACTAGTTCCACTTCTGACGCCTCACAGTGCAATCAACTGTAAACTTTAACATGGGGATATCATGGGAGGTAACCAATTGACACTCTATGCATTACCTGTAGGTGGTATTGTACTAGTTCCAGGTTTACAGTCATATACCAGTTTATTTATAAAAAAAGTGGTGGGAAATAGTCACAACTGACGCTTCGTCGTTTACTTGGGGATATACAAGGTGGCGCAAAAGTAATCTTCCTATCAGAAAATGCTATAATTTTTGCGATTGGCCCCTAATGTCAGTTCTGTTTTGACATCTGTGTAGTAAACACATGTAAAATACACGTTAATAAACAATGTTACGCTACACTGCTCCAGAACGCGGAATATTGGTGACTATTTATTTGGCCAATAATCGGTCGGTGACTTTGGCACAACGTGAATTTCGTCGCAGACGGTTAGCCGCTCGCCTCGAAAAGACTGGCACAACACGTGATGCTGCCATGCATGGCAGACCCCGGAGTATCCGTTCTGCAGAGAATATTGCTGCTGTAGCCGAGGATGTCATGGAAGCACCGCACACTGGTCGAAACCACTGATCTAGCGGCGCGAAAGTAAAAAAATCGAACTATAAAATTGCGAAATATTTTCGATTGTATCGATTACAGACACTTTGCAGGCAAAGATTTTGTTTTTTCATTTTTGTTGTTGTTAATGTTCACTCAGTTATTCACTATCAAAAACAAGAGTTTTTGTTGCATCAGATTTTAAAAAATTGTAGCAAAAAAATTAACTTCATATTTGTTTAAATTTTAAATAAATTCGTAATAAAACTGAGCAAGATTTATTTTTAATTAATGGCAGGGGGTAAGATTTAAATTATAGAAATTAGTTTGGGGTCTGAAGGAACTTAGTTATATAGCAATAAATTTAAAAAAAAAAATCAATTTTTTGTGTTTTTATGGGTTGTACGCGCTTGTTCCATAGAGTGCATCTTGTAAACTTAGCCGAACTTAGGTCCGATTATTTTTTGGGGAATAAAATTGGACTCTCTGGATACTGAATAACCACATTCGGGCTGCAAATATTTGCAAATCTTTTGATGACTGCACTTTTAAAATAAGGGATTTTGCATGAAATTCATACAAATTTAGCTGTGCATTTGTATAGGAGCTAAATCAAAATATGGACCTATCTTGAAAAATTTTTGCAAGGAGGAGTTCTACCCCCGGAGACACTATAATACCATATTATAGCTAAATATGTTATTAAATATGGGATAACAAGTAAAAATTCAACGAATCGGGGGTACCATAAAATGGGCTACATCGAAACATAAATCCGTATTGAAAATGTTTTGTAAGAAGATTTTATACGCAGTGAGAACACGGAATGCAAAATTGCAGCCAAGTTGGTTTAAAAATGTAGTCATGATATTCAAAATACCCTAAATTGGGAGGTACGGTTACATGGGGGCTATATCAAAACGTGCCCCTATGTCCATAATTTTTGGTGGAAATATTTTGTGACCACTAGGAACCCTAAGTACCAAATTACAGCTAATTTGCTAGGAAATTGTGGCTTAAATCCTCAAAATACCGAAAATCGGAAGGTACCGATATATGGGGGCTATACCAAAACATAAGCCTATATGGCCCATTATTACCCACAGGTACAAGCTGAGTTTGTGCAAAATTTCAGTGACGTATCTCAATTCGTTTGCAAGTTATTAATTTCGCGCCGCTAGATCAGCGTTTTCGACCACCGTGCGCCGTCGACATAGGCCAGACGACGTGTCACGCAAATGGGTATCAGTTGACGGTCTTTACAGCGAATTTTGGTACAAGATTTGAAGATGTTTCCGTACAAAGTCCAGACGGTGCATCAGCTGTTAGATGCTGACCGCCAATCGCGTCTAACATACGATCAAGCCATCCTTAATCACCACCAACAGGAAGATGATTTTTCATCAAAAATAATCCTGAGTGATGAGGCGCTCCAGACTTCTTTTTGTGGGGCTTTTTGAAGTCGCCGGTTTATGTCAACAAGCCTCGATTCTTTCAGCTCTTAAAGACAATATCCGACAAGAATGTGAAGACCTATCGCCGGAAGTTTTGGCCAAAGTGATGGAAAATGGCATAAAAAGGCTCAAATGACAATAAACTTTATCCGATATCTGATAAAAGACCAAAAAAAAAAAAAAATAATCCACAAGAAAAATCAAAGTTTTTCATTTTTTTTTTTTAAATTACAGCCAAAAAACTTCGGAAGATTACTTTTGTGCCACCTTGTATAGGTGTCAATTGGTTCCCTTCGCATTACTTATGAGTCAATTGTGAACTAGTACCAATTACCTCTAGTTTAGGACTATTTAAATTGTGGAATTGCTAGCGGGTAGAGAGAAGAAGAGGGCGATTTGCATATTTCCTTCGTATTCCTTTTTTATACCAGAACAATATGAATAATATGTACGAAGATATTCAGTCCATCAACACTAGCTTCTGTTATTGGATGCTTCATTTATATTAAAGTTATGAAGAAAATATAAATGTGAATTATTTATACAACTCGTCGTTTAAGTTAAGTTAATTAAGTCGCAACTGACGCCTTCTCGTTTACTTGGGGATAAAAAGGTGACAATTGGTTCCCTTCGCATTACATAGGGGTCAATATTTGTACTAGTACTGATTAGACCTAGTTCTGGACTACTTAAATTACGACAATTGGAATTTTCGTCGCAAGCGGGAACTCTTGCGGAATAGATTTTTCTCGAGAGAACATTCCTCCTATCATGAATATTGTGAGAAAAATATTCATTGAATTTGGCAGCATTGAAGGGTCTTTTTCATACCTTGTGTGCCCTAATTGTTGTGAAAACAAAGAGAATCAGCCCAATCATGAATATTTTTGCGGAACACAACTCTTGCGGAATAGATTTTTCTCGAGAGAACATTCCTCCTATCATGAATATTGTGAGAAAAATAATCATTGAATTTGGCAGCATTGAAGGGTCTTTTTCATACCTTGTGTGCCCTAATTGTTGTGAAAACAACGAGAAAATGTTAAGTGTTTGTTTTTTTAGACAAAATCAACAAATTTAATCAAATAAATTACACTTTTATACATCAAAGACATTCAGAAGATGTTACTAATTATGAAAAAAATCAGATGTGATTGGAAATTTCTAAGAAGACAGTACAATTGACCCCATCATTGTGCTATGGAACTGCCACTGTCATGAATGTGTTAGAAAGGAGATTTTTTTAAATAAAATAATGGCAAAAATTGAAAAAATATGAATTCTGAAATAAAAATAATTGAAAATATGCTTTTATCTAGAGTTTTTTTTAAATAATTGTTGTGCAAAAATGTTGTATGTTCAAAATTCCCTCACCCCATCGTTGATCGCTACAAAATGTGGAGAGTGACTAAGTTTGCAAAGTGATGTTATTTTGTGAAATTTTTTCAATTTTAAATAAATTTCCAACCACAAGTAAAAGATTTTAGTATAAAATTCCAACAAAAGTGTTTATTTTGCATGTTTTGTACAAAGTTTGTGGGAAATACTAAGAATTGTTGTAAACTCCCTTCAGTTTTGCAAGGGAGATTTTTTTGGAGGAAAACACATGTTTGGGAGCGTTCATGATACCTACTTTTTCTCCATCGGAATTTTTTTCCGTGCGGATTTTTTGTTTGTGATAGCAAAGAAAGGAAAAGAGAGAAATTCTGCACGGAATTTTCATTCATGATTGGGCTGAATAACACCATTTACTACGTAAATCAGCATCCGGCAATAAGGGGCACACCTGCCCTTGATGCGAATAACAACCACCACTCAGTCTTTGTTCAGAAGTCAATGAAGATGATACTGCTGTCGCTTGTTTCAATGATTTTTAGTTTTAGATATGCATTAACGCACACGCTGTTTGTGGAGAGAGCGAGAGAGAGACGTATGCGTGAGACCGCAAACAATGCGTTTGTATTAGTGCCGATACCTGACGTAAATGCTGAACTTACGGCGCATAATAAGCATATTCTGTGGTTAGCAAAGATGAAAGCGAAAGAATCCAATTGGAAATATTTTTGGGTAAAAAATGGAAACATTTATGCGCGTAAAAATGAAAACTCGCCTTTTACAATAATACGCAACACTTCTGATATCGAAAATATAACTGGAGCAAATTAAAATAAAAGATATAATCCATTTTCAATAAAGCAAAAATAAAATCGAAAGTAAAGATACTTCTAAGCCGTGAAAAATAAATATACTTTTCAAAAAAGAATTATTACACACATATAAAATACAGAAATAAATAAAAATCTGAAATATAAATAAATAACAAATAAATATAAATAACAATATAAATAAATAAAAAAATACATAAAAATAAACAATTGAATAAAATAAATAAATAAATAAGTAGATAAATAAATAAAATTAAAAATGAATTGCACTGAAGAAATATTAAACTGTATTGACGACATAAATATGAATTATCTGAACTACAATGTGTCGGTAATACATTTAAACATACGATCGTTAAGGAAAAACTTTTTGCCATTTATAACAAATATATCGAAAATAATAGATAAAATTCAGTTAATTGTATTGACTGAAACTAACATATGTGATGATGAAACTCAATACTATTTAATAGATGGGTTTAACGCATTATTTCGAAATAGAGACCGGAGAGGTGGAGGCATTGCTGTATACATCAGAAATAATACCATATATGAAGAAATAACAATCGAGGTCGAATCGGCAGAATTAATGCAAATTAATTTAATAACAAACACTAAAATAACTACGGTCATACCGATATATCGGCCACCAAATAAGAGCATAAGAACTTTTCTTCTTGAAATAGAAAAATTAATTAATACTATAAACAGAAAAAATAACCTAATTTTATTAGGAGATATAAACATTGATATAATGAAGGAAAATACCACAACAACAAACTACTTAAATACCCTTTCGTCATATGGTTTACATAGCATGATTAATAGTGTGACCAGAGAGGATAATCAATCATTGACATGTATCGACCATATATTCTGTAGATGGGACAATAAAATGGTGAATGCTCATTCTGCAATTATAAAAATCGATTTATCCGATCACTTTGCGATATTTGGTTGTGTTAATGAAAATAAACAATCGTCAAATCACAAACAAGACACAGAAATCAGTAAAACTCGATTATTAAACACCCTTTAAAGTTATCAGCAAATAAACAACACAGATTGGGTAGAAATAATCAATGCATCTAATGACACAAACGAACTGTTTAACAACATTTACTATGCGTTCGACAATATATGTATATAGAAACTCAGAAACGCAACAAACAAAACTCAAAAAAAGAAACCCATATCCATGGCTCAATGAGCATATTCTAAAATGTTGTAGCATAAAAGACAAATTATACAAAAAATGGGTACAAAATAAAAACAACAAAATATATGAAAAAATGTATAAAAACTTCAATAATAAATTAAATAAACAAATAATGAAAGCAAAAAATTATTATTACCATCACCAATGTATTCTGAATCGGACCAATATACAAGGCACTTGGCAACTAATCAACAAAATAACGGGTAAAAAGGCGGAAAATATAGATGAATCAATAATAAAAAAAAACACTTTAAAAATGAGTCTCTAAATAACATAACCGAACATTTTGCTATTAAATTTAATGAAAATGTAGTTAAAATTATACATTCATGTACAATTGTTACTTTAAATACAAAAATTGAAAAAATCGTCAATAATTCAATATACATTGAGTACGCAACCGAAAATGAAATATACAAC
Organism: Musca autumnalis; assembly: GCF_047663935.1. NCBI lineage: Eukaryota > Metazoa > Arthropoda > Insecta > Diptera > Muscidae > Musca > Musca autumnalis. The sequence goes on from NW_027412088.1 coordinate 175,977,774, forward strand.
ATACTAAGGACATTGAACACAAGAAAAAGTGCGGGGATAGACAATATACGGTCAATTGACTTGAAAATAAACGGCAACATACTAACCCCAATAATTACAAAGCTAATCAACTCCAGCATTTCTAAAGGAACAATACCGAACAAACTAAAACAATCCATCATAAGGCCAATCTTCAAAAAACGGTGATAAAAAGGACTATAACAACTATAGGCCAGTATCTATACTACCAGTAGCTGAGAAAGTATTAGAGGAAATCATCACAAGAAGATAGGCTAACTACCTGAAGAAATACAATGTCATAAATAAACAACAATTTGGATTTCAGAAAGGTAGTAATATAAACCAACTACTGGGTTACTTCACCAACCACATCAGTCAATCCCTCAGCCAAAACAACAAATGTCTCGCATTATTTATCGACTTCAGTAAGGCTTTTGACACTTTGCCCCATAAAAAGTTATTACAAACACTCGAAAGAAGCGGCATATGAGGACATATATTGAGGTGGTTAGAAAACTACCTCTCATCAAGATCGTTTTGTGTCAAAATAGGTGACACATGCAGTACAAAGATGAATGCTTCCTATGGTGTACCACAGGGTTCGAAACTCGACCCAATTCTTTACATAATTTATTCAAACGAAATGGTATATCAGCTCAAAAACAATATCGCTTTCACGTACGCTGATGATACTGCCATTATCGTCTCCAACAAATCAATGAGCGCGGCAACAAAAATTCTTCAAAGTGAATTCAATCTAGTCAGCAGATGGTGTCATATCAGTGACTTAATAGTTAATTCATCCAAACGCAAAATTATGCACTGTAGGCCTAGAAACAAACCAAAATCAAATATCGAGTTACTATACCATGACACAGATTGTCTTCACAATAGCCACAACCAAAACTCCCAAAATAAAAACGACAAATGCAGTACAAAGCTTGAATTAGTGGAAACATACAAATACCTAGGAGTCCAATTAGATGACAATTTAAAATGGAAAGTACATGTTCAACACATACAAACCAAACTATGCCAATCAGCTTTTGCCCAATCCCACGGCAGCGGGTTCTTTCGTACCGGATTGACCCGGAACAACACAAAACCAATGTTCCGGCCAGCGGCTGCCACCTCAGTGTGTACATGTTCGTATTTGTTTCGTTTTTCTGTGTTGGGAGCAGCATATCCCGGAATGCCTGCTTCGAATTCTATTGGTCCGAGCCGGGACGGAAGAAAACCCAGGACCAATATATCTGTGCTCAGTTTGTCACATTCGCATCTTCACCCACATCCAACCTTCGGTGAGATGCAATAGATGTCAGGAGTGGGTGCATCTAAGGGGTTGCTCTGGACTCGTCCACGTGAGGGACTACGACAGGGACTATGTTGCTGCATGCTGTGTGAACACAGTTCCCAGTGAGTCGTCGTCGGATTACGAGACTCCCTCGTCGTCTGATTACGAAACTCCCCCGCAGTCCCCTCGACAACAACCGCACACGCAGCCTTTAACACCAGCCGTTGTTGTCCCAATCCCCGAAAATGCAGCCTTTTTGCAATTGAATTGCAATGGACTCCGAGGTAAGATCGAGGAGATAGTAGATTTTATGAGTCGGAAGAACATCAAGGTCGCGGCGGTGCAGGAAACCACGCTGAACAACAACCACAGCTTAGAGCATTGCGATGGTTACAATGTTCTGAGGAAAGATCGCACCAGAAGTGGAGGTGGGGGATTGGCTTTCCTATTGCACCAGTCTGTCCAATACAGACCTATCTCGCTTGAGCCTGTCTCTAATGACCCATACATGGAATGTATGGGGGTAGCAGTCAGGTGTGGAGCTGCCAAGATAGAGTTGCTGAATGTATACATCCCGCCGAGAAATAGCTGTATCCATGATTATAGGCCTGACATTAGCCCGCTCTTGCAAGGTCATAATCGTCTGGTCCTGGGTGATTTTAATGCGCATCATGAGATGTGGCATTCGGCCCTCGGAAACGACCAGAGAGGTACAGCGCTGGCTGAGCAGATTGATAGCTCTACGTTTTGCACGGTCAATGAGGACGCCCCTACCAGAATTAGAGGAGAGTGTCACAGTTCGCCTGACATAACCATCGTGTCACCTGGTCTGACAAATGACGTTACCTGGCAACCCGTCATTTCCCTTGGATCAGACCATCTCCCCATAATTGTCTCCATTAGCAGACCACCCGACTTCATCACCTCTGAACGCCGCACGTTCGTCAATCATAAAAAAGCTGAGTTCACCAATCACCCCTTCAGAGAATTGCCCAATCCTTCTGATGTTCGGGTAGCGGAAAGGACGTTCCGGGACATCATCACTGCTGCAGCCGCTCGCCATATCCCTGCTGGTCGAATACCCGAAGTAAGACCAAATTTCCCAGCAGAGGCGACGGGATTAGCAAACGAGCGTGATGAGCTTCGTCGTATCAACCCCAATGACCCCAGAGTCAGGGAGCTGACACTGGAAGTTAACAGGCTGGTCGGCGAGCATAAGCGGAACAAATGGTTAAATCATCTGAAGAGCTGCAACATTGGAGCCGGTATAGGTGAATTGTGGGCAACGGTTAAGTCACTCTCGAACCCTGGAAGAAGGGAAGATAGGACCTCAGTCACGTTTGGCGACGTTACGTTGACTGACCCGAAGAGGTGTGCAAGTTACTTCAATCGACAGTTTGTCGAGCATCCCGAGAGTGACAGGGCGAAGAGAAGAGTATTACGTCGCATCAGACCTCTTCCTGCCGAGGATGAACCACCACAATTTACAATGGATGATGTTGCCAATGCCATCAGGAACGCTAAATCATCTAAAGCGTTGGGCCCTGATGGAATCTCCATGGTAATGTTGAAGCAGCTGGATGAGCCGGGAGTCGAGTATCTCACCAAAGTCTTCAACTTGTCGCTAGCCACCCTCGTTGTTCCCGAAGTCTGGAAAATGGGCAGGGTGGTCCCACTACGGAAGCCAGGCAAGGATGCCAGCAAAAGTGAATCGTACAGACCGATTTCGCTTTTGTCGCCCGTAGCAAAGACACTTGAGGCCTTGATCCTCCCCAGTATCAGAAATAGCTATCAAGTTGCCGATCATCAACATGGATTCCGTAAGCAGCACAGCACGACAACAGCGCTGCACGCCATTACCACATATATCTGTAAAGGACTCAACCTTTGATACAGTCAGGCACGCCACGCTGTTTGAGGACATCGAGCAGACAACCCTCCGGCCAAGCTTGAAACGTTGGATAGTCAACTATATGTGTGGACGCCAGTCGTACGTGGAATTCAGGAATAAGAAGTCCAAACCCCATAGAGTGAAACCGGGAGTTCCCCAAGGTGGGGTGATATCTCCGGAACTGTTTAACCTCTACCTCTCCCGTATTCCACCCCCTCCAGACGGATGATTGCACGATCTTGGCGTCGGGTACCTATCCTGATGACATCTGTGAGAGACTGAACAACTATTTAACTGATCTTACCACCTTTTTCCATTCGAGGAATATGCAGATTTCCCCCACAAAATCTACAGCCACTCTGTTCACCACATGGACAGCGCAGTTTGGACGTGAGTTGAATGCCGTGGTCGACGGTAGCAGAATTCCGACCACAAACTGCCCTAAAATTTTAGGGGTCACATTCGACACTACATTCACGTCGTGCGCACACGCCACAGCTATCTGCGACAAGTTGAAAAGTAGGAACAAGGTCCTCAAGTCCCTGGCCGGCAGCACTTGGGGTGCAGATAAAGAAACTTTGTTGACCACATATAACGCGATAGGTCGGTCTGTGGTAAGCTATGCGGCTCCAGTCTGGTCCCCGAGATTGTGTGATTCGAACTGGAAAAAGATTCAAACTTGCCAAAATGCAGCCCTGAGAACAGCGACAGGGTGCCTCCTCAAATCTTCAGTGGACCATCTACATGAGGAGGCAAAAATTCTTCCTGTAAAGCAACACAATGAGATGCTTTCGTTGCAGTACCTGCTTGGATGTTATCGTGTGAGCCATCCCAATCACCATCTTGTGGGTAGGCCCGGCCCATTCAGGGAGATCAGGAAGGATATCCATGCTCTAGAGGGAGAGGTCCAACGATACAGGAGAGAACCCCTAGATCAACAAGCATATCAAGCAGGATTGAATAGCATTCACACGGACGCAGTTGCCAAGGCCTTAAGCAATTATAGTGTGAATAAAGTACTTGGAGTACATCCTCCATCTATCGCAGCTGAGGAGCGTCAGCTGCCACGACAAACTAGAGTAGTTTTGGCCCAACTACGCTCGGGATATTGCAGTCGCCTAAATTCTTATTGGGCGGAAATCGATCGCACCGTGCAAGACATCTGCCCAGTGTGCGGCATGGGCCCACACGACACACAACACCTTTTTAACTGCCCCGCCAAACCTACCCATCTAACTCCAGTGGATCTATGGCTACATCCCATCGAAGCAGCCACTTTTCTTGAACTGGAGATAGACCCAGAGCCAGATTGAACAGAGGAACGAACAAATAAACATAACAAAAACACTGTTACAACAACAGCAACAACATCCGCTTTTACCCTATATCATCTTGGAAACACTGCACCATACTATGTACTAAAGCAGGCATACTTCTCTTTAGTTGAATCTCACCTCAGACATGGCATAACAGCATGGGGAAATGCAAGATGTACCCGATTTCTACAAACTACACAAAACCGTATTGTTAAACTCCTAAACAAGAAATTGGAGAAGAAAATCAACACAACAAAGAAAAATCGACAAAGCAAATATTCAAAAAACTAGGAATATTAAACTAGGAATACTCCATATCCATAGCCAATAAATTCTTGGAAGACGGTAGCCTAGCAAAGAAATTAGACCACAATATAAATACAAGGCGGAGAGCGGAAGGCAAATACAACATTCCAAGCTACAAAAATGATTACGCCAAATACTCAATTTCTGATGAACTACCCAGTACATTAAATGGATTGCCGAAAGAAATCACCAACGAAATAAATAAAAATATTAGAATCAAGTTAATGAAACAACATTGTTTATATAATTAAAAATATTACATGAATACACATTATTAGACATCGGATTTTGCATATTTGCATATTTTTTAATAATAGAGATACGAAGATTCTGATTGGACCAAAATTCGTTTCAAAGAAATCTAAATTCAATGGCAGGGTCATATTTCGCATTTATTTTGCATATTTGCATATTTTGCATATGCACAAAATATGCAAAATATGCAAAAAATATGCAAAATATGCAAAAAATATGCAGAATATGCAAAAAATATGCAAACAGTTTTTGGCCGAAAATCGTCATAAAAGTCGTAAAATTGACAATTAAAGTTGGGAAAAATCATCAAAGTGTCCTAAATTAAGATTGTTGGCCGTTTAACGTCGCTTTTTTAGCAGATTATTATGCTATTGAGACCGCTTACCACAGTGTGGGTATAAAAATATATATGTTATATGTATATTGTAATACCATTTTTTATTATTAACCTATTAAAAAATATAAAATTTGTTAAATTGTCAAATATTTTATTTAAAATTCAATATTTTCTTTGTCTTAATTTGTTGCATTAGTCTGGTTTTAACTCAAAGGGAAAACATCGATGTCGGATTTTTTTATGCGGCACTCCCCTAAAGTGTTTAGTTTGGTTAGATTTTAAAATTGTTAAAGTTTGAGAACAATTGGAATATGTTAACACATGCCACTGGGTCCTCGTAGTTATCAAAATCTCGACTTTTTGGCTATTTGACGACTTCAGCTACCCATATCTAGGGAACGGTTAAAACTATTTACCCGTGTTATGCATTAAATTAAATGCCATACTATTCTTAATATTTCTTGCTGAACAACAAAATACGTAAGTAATACTGAATTCAAGATAATAAAGCCAATGTCCCGAAAACGCCTTAGGGTGAAAATGGAGTCTATTGTGAAAAAAACCCTTTTTACAATGTTTAATTTAACTTGCTTTTGTGTCTGTTTAGGTCAAATCTAGTAACTTATTTTCCACACAGTTGTAGTTGACCAATCGAACTAAAACTTTGCACACTTTTCAGACTTGGATGACAATACATGAATATGAAACCAAAACCAATATCGGTCCATTTTTTTCTTAGATCCCCCATATAGCGGTACCACCCGATTTAAAGTATTTTAAGGATTCTGGTAAAATTTTTAGGCCGAATTGGCTATAACTTGGCATTTGGGGTTCCCAATGGTACAGAAACTTCCTCACTAAAAATGTTGGGCTCAGGTCAAGGTTTTGGGATAGCCCCTATATAACGGTACAACACGATTTCAGGTATTTTAAAGTATTTATCTACATTTTCGGCCTAAATTGGCTATAATTTTGTTATGAGGTTCCCAGTGGTCAAAAAAATTGAATGCTGAAAAGTTAAAAATAAAAAATAGTTAAAAAATAAGTTACAGTGTTTTATTTACAAATGCACTTAAAACTAGAAAATATTTTTTAATGATTAAATCTCTCAAATAATGCGCTTGCATTTGAATTAAAAATTGTGGCAATATTAAACGGCCACCAGCGTTTTATTTGAGAGAATCCATCATTAAAAAATATGTTCTAGTTTTAAGTGCTTTTGTAAATAAAACATTGTAACTTAATTTTTAAATTATTTTTTATTTCTTCCCATATTATCAATTTTTGGGAATGAAAACAAATGTATTTTACATTTTGTTCATATTTAAATTTATTTAAGGGGCTGACATAATGTGATTTTGGAGACATCTGGGTAAAGATGACTACTTGGTGATGAACTCGACTCCTTGCTCTGCTATGTCGTTCACAACTTTCAAGTTGTTTAACATCCTTTACCCTTCCTGGTAATTGATTTTCTGCGGTCAAGTTACAGGATCTTTTTCAAGAAATTCGAAGTTAATGCTTAATCTCTTGAACAACAAGTAAGTATACCCTGTAATTACGCCTGGTAGACTTTTTCTGGAAATTTCGGCAGTTGTTCTTTTGTTATACCCCGGTTACACTTAGCCGGATTAACCGAGTGGGTTTGGATTTCAAATGTCAATTCCATAGCGCAAACGTCAAATCCTCTCGAAGTGGGTTAACCCGGCAAAAAAAACTCTAGTGTAACCGTACTATTAGTTTGGTTTTTTCATCTTCTTCTGCTTGCTTTGTTAAGATTTTTGTCGCATTTGGCTCTTTACGGTGGTTTGAACTATCAGATCAGGCCAACAAGTTCAGGACTAAGATACCACAGATGATATATCATTTTGTTGTTTCCTTTATCTGATATTTGTTTCATATTTCAATAAATCTTCAATGCGGTTTAGGTCTTTTTTCGACCTAAAAAATATTTCTGAATTTCGCTTTCACTATTTGTTGTATTAAACTCAATCTATTGTCTCTAATCCTTTTAAACCTATTGATTATGTTTACCCAATCCATCCAATATTATATATACATAAACATTATCTTGTTCATTATAGGTTTTGTAAAATCAATAACCCAAACTCTCATTTATAACACTCAGTTGTTGTCCTTTGATACAAAATAAATAAACAAAATAAGAAACATTCTGGGCGCGTTAAACCGGGCTCGAATGATAAAAACACAAAGTGCTTCTACGACCTCTTGTTCTTGGGAAGTCAGCTGGGAAGTAGTTTTAAAACATTCTCGCCTACATCGAACTTGGATTTGTCAATCGCATACTATTCTTATAGAAATCGCGTGAATATGTTTGTTTGATGTCCGGACGTGCTGCCAAACTTCCAGTCAAAAATCCCTCTCAACAATACTTCTTATAAATCTGTACGCAGGTACAGAAACTCGCGACTTAACATTTGCTCAAGCTGGTAAGACCCCATTATTCTAGGCATTCGTACACTGCTAAGTCTTGTTTCTCCCCTGAGCTACTGTCAGTTTCAGGAACGCCCAGGAGTTGTTCTTTACCCCATACCAGATGATACCAGAACAGCAACCCGTTTTTTCTGCACTGTTTTGGGAATACCTGGTAATAGTTTTCCATGCCAGTGCACGCAAATGGCCTTCTTTTGGGGTATCTTCCTTGAAGTTGTTGCTAGTATTTTCGCTGTTTATTCTCCGGAATAAACGGATAAAGCTTCTAAAGATCACATATTTTTTGGGGGTCCTCTCCGAGAGCTTCTGCTGTAGAAAAAACGATACGACTAACGTTCCTATAGGACACTTTACAGGGATCCAGCAGCAATGACAATTTCATGGTTAGGAGTTTTTGTTGAAGCTGCGCTTGATTATTTTCGGGACAGATGGTTCTTCAGATTCTACGAAGCGTTTAGCATCAAAAGAAGAACTAGACCTCATTGAAAAGCTAATGAAATACAAAAACATAGAGAGTAAAAGGAAATAAAAAATGATAAATCACCTGTGGTATCTTAGTCCTGAACTTGTTGGCTGGGCATTGTTTGATCCGACAGTGCAAAACACCGTAAAGAGTCAAATGGCGACAAAAATCTTAACAAAGCGAAGATGGAAACTTCTCCGGAAATATTCGACCCAAACTTACAAAAGAACAACTGTTCGAAATTCATAAAAAAGTCACATTAACTCCGAGTCGAGCTCACCCCAGATTACAACCGATTAATTAAAAAGGACGAATAACTAAAACAATGCGTCCTCCAAGTAGTCGGCTATACCCAGATAGTCACGTTAATCGGGACACTGGTTTTCTATCTCGAATTCAGTAATACTTAACCATTTTGTTTTTGAATATAAAATAAACAGAATGGCCTTTAATGCATAATACTGGCAAATAGCTTTAACCGTTCCACAGATATAGGTCGCCGAGAGAGACGAGATTTTCATAACTTCGAGGCTCCAGTAGCACGTGTTAACTTATTCCAATGGTGCTCAATTGGCAATCTTAATCTTAAATCTATCTAAAATCTAATCTAAGTAAACAGTTTAGGCGGCACCCCCGCCTAAAAAAATCCGACATCGATTTCTTCCCTTTGCGTTATAACCAGCCTAAAGCTACAAATTAAGACAAAGAAAATATTAAATTTACATAAAATGATTGATATTTTATCAAATTTTATATTTTTGCATAGTTTAACAATAAAAATAGTATTACAATACCATATACCCTACACCACACCGTCGTAAGAGGTATCAATAACACAATAATTTGCTAAAAAATCGACGTTAAATGGCCAACAGTCTTAATTTAGGACACTTTAAAGTTTTTTTGATGATTTTTTCCAACTTTAATTGTAAATTTTACGACTTTTTTGACGATTTTCGACCAAAAACTGTTTGCATATTTTGCATATTTTTTGCATATTCTGCATATTTTTTGCATATTTTTTGCATATTTTGCATATTTTTTGCATATTTTGCATATTTTTTGGCATATTTTTTGCATATTTTTTGCATATATTTTGCATATTTTTTGCATATTTTTTGCATGTTTTTGATATGACCCCAAATATCGAAAAATTGACCCTCAAAACGCCTAGATCCAAAATTTGAGTCCAATGGGATGAGAAATAAAAAACATGCAAAAATCCGATGTCTACACCAGGGTTTCGGAGTCGAGGTATTTTTGGCTCGACTCCGACTCCGACTCCAGGCCAGTTTGTTTCACGACTCCGGCTCCGACACCGACTCCGAGTCGACTCCGAGGGTAAATTCCTATACCACTAAAAATGAATAAAATGTGGACAAATGTGTAACTTTTCCTATATTTGGGCCCATATAGCCTAACATATGCTTTAGAATGTTCATTAATACTCAACTACAGAACATAAATATGAAGTAACATTCATATTTATATTATTTCTACTGAATTTTATATTGAAAAATAGTAACAAAATACAACAGAGAAAGTTTTTACCTTTTTCCCGAGTATATTCTGGAAGGAACTTTTCTTTGAGCGAAAATCTTTACGCCTTCAAAATATGTGAAAATGAAGGGCAATACAAATACAAAACTGCATGCCGTCAAAATTATAAGCTATTTATGACCAGGTTTTAAAATGGATGTAAGCCAAAATTTTACAGTGCTTCTGGAGCATTGAAAAGCCATTTTTCATGAAACTTACGAAACTACGAAACTTTTTTGGTAGATTTTTTCTTCATTTGAATGAGTATAACTTAATATGCTTTCCGAATTTTTTGTTGAAAAGTATATGCGTTATGTGGTGCCAACTCTAGCTCGAAAACTAATAAACCGTTTGTCATATATTTTGTGGGCTTATCTAGGACTTACAAATCTGGTCCCATATCGATACATTTTGTAACAAGTTTTAGATTTTACTGAAATGGTGGACAGGAGAAGTCAAAATTTAAATTTTTGGACAAAAAAAAATTGTAAAATAAACTCGATTTTTATGGAATCATCTTATAATAAATAGTAATAAAGATTTTATCTAATCTTATGTAAAAGCTCTCCAAAATATGATACAGGAATATCAGGCTGTAATGAAATCATAATCATAATAACCATCTGTATTTCATACATAGGTAATAACTTAAACGAAATGTACCGAAATACGGAAACATAGGGATTTTTTGAGAGAGTAACGGGTAAAACTGTTAAAGGACAATGAAAACGTGACAATATCGATTTTTTAGAACCTACATAAAATTCTAGGTGGCACATTTTTGTAGAAAATCCCTTCTTGTTTTTCTTTTTCATTTCAAGAACAAAACGGACATGGAAGGAACTGAGCTATAAGGTCCAAATATTGTACAAATAGATTCCTCATTCTATTTAACTGAAAACATGTCATCTCAAAATGATGAAACAATATCGTCAAACAAAGCTATAAAGCAGTTTTTCATGCGTTATTGGGAGCCAATCATAAAAAATCATTACGTCATTTTTCTCCCCTAGACCTTGACTTCCATTTGGTGTCACAGTATAATCAGTAGAATAGCCGAAGAGACCACAATGTCTTTTGACGGAGCCCAACAGGTCCTTTAATAGAAGACAAGGATAATTTCTCACAAAAGACAAGATGAAAAAACCAGTAGACCAGTAGGTCTTCTAACAGAAGACTTGTATATAAGACGTAAAATGTTTAAATATAACTCGATTTTTATAGATCTCTACTTTTGCTTGCAAAAAATTAAAGGATCAATTGGACCAAAAAATATTTTCCACATGCATTTTATAATCAAAATAGAGATGAAAAAGTCTAGACTTTAAAGGATAGTAAATATCCTGTGAATCGTCCTCTAACTACCGTTCGCTTATATTTTTCTTATAGATTTCTTTTCAAATAAAAATATTTTTTGAAAAAATTGGTGTGCTGAATTTAGTGTTATCTATATAATATATATAATTATATTCTATAATGTAGAAAAAAATGCCCGGAGTCGGAGTCGAGATATTTTTTTCGACTCAGACTCCGACTCCAGCAAAATTGCTCGACTCCGACTCGTAGACTCCGACTCCAACTCCGAAACCCTGGTCTACACATTATAGATCTCATACCCACATACAAGCAACCTACAGCTTCGTGGGACCTAGAATTATAATGAAATGTAAATATCTTTATGAAATAAAAAAATAAATAAATAAAAAAAACAAAATCTAATGCGGGGCATACACTATACTGCCAAACTGCACTGCCAAATGAACCCTTGTGTACGTGTGTGATTGAATAGTGTGTGGCATTCCTTCAATCCATTTTCCAAAAATGATGAATTTTCCTCCAAAACTCGATTTTGGGTTGAAGTTTTCCAATTTTTTTAATTTCCTCATAAATAATATTTGTTGTTTTCAAAAATTATTTGTTGGTTACTTGGAAAATAAACAAAATTCATCGGATTGAAAGGGGTTCATTTACAAAATCAAAACTATTTTGATTTCAATCCTGCCAAAACTACTCCCAAATACATTGACAAAAACTTCAAAATTTACTAATACTATTACAAATGCTGTCCTGCATGCCCATAGTGTATGCTCGGCATAATGTTCAAAATTATTATATAGTTGACAAAAAAATTGGAAATTTCCAACTTAAATTTTAAGGTTTGTAGTCTACACAAAATGCTAGAGTTGGGCAATCTCGTTCACAGGTTGGTTTTTATGATGTTACTCATTCGTCTTTGAACGAGGACAGTGATCCGGATCGTTCAATTAAACGAGATTGCCCAACTCTACAAAATGCAAATACAAAAATCCTTCTTATATAGAGCATATATAACAATGTTATCGCTTTGTAAGATAGAGTACTAAAAATTTTGGTGCGAGAGCTATATGAAAGAGTGTATTGGGACATTTGTTGTTGTTGTAACAGTGTTTTATTATTATGTTTGTATGTTCGTTCTCCTGTTCAATCTGGCTCTGGGTCTATCTCCAGTTCCAGGAAGTTGGCTACTTCGATGGGATGTAACCACAGATCCACTGGAGTCAGATGAGTAGGCTTGGCGGGACAGTTGAATAGGTGCTTAGTATCGTGCGGGTCCATGCCGCATACTGGGCAGATGTCTTGCACGGCGCGATCGATTCCCGCCCAATAGGAATTTAGGCGACTGCAATATCCTGAGCGTAATTGAGCCAAAACTACTCTGGTTTGTCGTGGCAGCTGACGCTCTTCAGCTGCGATAGATGGGGGATGTGCTCCGATGATTGCATTCACACAATAATTGCTTATGGTTTTAGCAACTGTGTCCGTGTGAATGCTGTTCAAAGCTGCCTGAGATGCCCGTTGATCTAGAGGTTCTCTCCTGTATTGTTAGACCGTCGTCTCTAGAGCATGAATATCCTTCTTGATATGCCTCGGTGTATCGGTGGCCAGCAGATGGGGATTGGAATGGATCTCACGGTAACACCCGAGAAAGTACTGCAACGATAGCATCTTATTATGTTGTCGCACTGGAAGAATCTTTGCCTCCTCATGTAGATGGTCTACTGTAGATTTGAGGAGGCACCCTGTTGCTGTTCTCAGGGCGGCGTTCTGACAAATTTGAATCTTATATCCCTGCGTGTCACAAAAATTCGGGGAACAAACTGGCGCCGCATAGCTTACCACAGACCGACCTATCGCTTTATACGTGGTCAACAAGGTTTCTTTATCTGCACCCCAAGTGCTGCCGGCTAGGGACTTGAGGACCTTGTTCCTACATTTCAGTTTATCGCAGATAGCTGTGGCATGCGCGGACGACGTGAAAGTGGTGTCGAATGTGACCCCTAGCATTTTGGGGCAGTTTGTGGTCGGAATTCTGTTACCATCGACCTTGATATTCAACTCTCTTCTATACTGCGCCGTCCATGTGGTGAACAGAGCGGCCGTCGATTTAGTGGCGGATATCTGCATATTCCTCGCTTGGAAAAAGGTGCTAAGATCGGTTAAATAGGAGTTCAGTCTCTCACAGATGTCATCAGGGTAGGTCCCTGACGCCAGGATCGTACAATCATCCGCATACGTTACGATCTCAATGCCGTCTGGAGGGGGCAAAATACAGGAAAGGTAGAGGTTAAACAGTTCCGGAGATATCACCTCTCCTTGGGGAACTCCCTGTTTCACTCTACGGGGCTTGGATTTCTTGTTCATGAATTCCACATACGACTGGCGACCACACATATAGTTGATTATCCAACGTTTCAGACTTGGCCGGGTTGTCTGCTCGATGTCCTCGAACAGCGTGGAGTGCTTGACAGTATCAAAGGCTTTTGATAAGTCAAGCGCCACCATCACTGTTCTATCACACGGCCATTCCTGGTTGAGTCCTCGACTAATATGTGTGGAGATGGCGTGCAGCGCTGTTGTCGTGCTGTGCTGCTTACGGAATCCATGCTGATGATCGGCAACTTGATAGCTATTTCTAATGCTGGGGAGGACTAAGGCCTCAAGAGTCTTCGCTACAGGTGACAAAAGCGAAGACGGCCTGTACGATTCACCTCTGCTGGCATCCTTGCCTGGCTTCAGTAGCGGGACCACCCTGCCCATTTTCCAGACTTCGGGAACAATAAGGGTGGCTAGCGACAGGTTGAGAACTTTAGTGAGATACTCCACTCCCTGTTTCAACATTACCATGGAAATTCCGTCAGGGCCCAACGCTTTGGATGATTTAGCGTTCCTGATGGCATTCGCAACATCATCCATTGTAAACTGTGGTGGTTCATCCTCGGCAGGAAGAGATCTAATGCGACGTAACACTCTTCTATTCGCCCTGTCACTCTCGGGGTGCTCGACAAACAGTCGATTGAAGTAACTTGCACACCTCTTCGGGTCAGTCAACGTAACGTCGCCAAACTTGACTGTCATCCCTCCTTCCGGGGTTCGAGAGTGACTTAACCGTTGTCCACAATTTGCTTATACCGACTCCAATGCTGCAACTCTTCAGATGATTTAACCACTTGTTCCGCTTATGTTCGCCGACCAGCCGGTCGACTTCCAGTGTCAGCTTCCTGACTCTGGGGTCGTCGGGGTTGGTTCGACGAGGCTCATCACGCTCATTTGCTAATCCCGTCGCCTTTGCTGGGAAATTTGGTCTTACTTCGGGTATTCGACCAGCACGTATATGTCGAGCGGCTGCAGCATTGATGATGTTTCGGAACGTCCTTTCCGGTACCCGAACATCAGAAGGATTGGGCAATTCTCTGAAGCGGTGATTGGTGAACTCTCTGAAACTCGGCCAATCAGCTTTCCCATGATTGACAAATGTACGGCGTTCATAGGTGATGAAATCGGGTGGTCTGCTGATGGAGACAATTATCGGGAGATGGTCTGAACCAAGGGAAATGACGGGTTGCCAGGTGACGTCATTTGTCAGACCAGGTGACACGATGGTTATGTCTGGCGAACTGTGACACGCTCTTCTAATTCTGGTAGGGGCGTCCTCATTTACAGAGTAAAACGTAGAGCTATCAATCTGCTCAGCCAGCGCTATACCTCTCTGGTCGTTTCCGAGGGCCGAATGCCACATCTCATGATGCGCATTAAAGTCCCCCAGGACCAGACGATTATGACCTTCCAAAAGCGGGCTAATGCCAGGCTTATAATCTGAGATACAGCTATTTCTCGGCGGGATGTATACGTTCAGCAACTCCATCTCGGCAGTTCCACACCTGACTGCTACCCCCATACATTCCATGTACGGGTCATTAGAGGCAGGCTCAAGCGAGATAGGTCTGTATTGAACAGACTGGTGCAAAAGGAAAGCTAATCCCCCACCTCCACATCTGGTGCGATCCTTCCTTATTACGTTGTAACCATCACAACGTACTGAGCTGTGGTGGTTCAGCATGGTTTCCTGCACCGCCGCGACCTTGATATTCTTCCGATTCATAAAATAAACTATTTCATCTTACCTCGGAGCCCATTGCAATTAAATTGCAAAAAGGATGCATTTTCTGGGATTGCAACAACAACGGCTGGTGTTAAATGCTGCGCGTGCGGCTGCTGTTGGGGGACTGCGGGGGAGTTTCCTAATCTGACGACCATTCACTGGGGGCTGTGTTCGCGCAGCATGCATCTCCTAGAAAAAAACAGCCTACTATGAAACAACGAAAGAAAAGAAAAACAAACCCCTATAAAGTTGACGAACCCCGCAAACGTTTTAAGGACCATGATCTGCGAATCTTCACCTGGAATGTTCGCATTCTTTATAAAGAAGGTGTAGTTTACGCATTGGCAGATGTACTTGAAAAGTACAAGGCCGACAATAAATCAAATTGATAACGTTGTGATAGATGGAAGACATGCATCAAGCGTGTTGGATGTACGACCGTTCCGAGGTGCAAACATAGACTCGGACCACTGCTGCAGCAAAGTTACGTACCAGATAAAACGTAGCAAACAAAGTGCGGACATATACAATAGGGAAGTTGAACATCGGTAAACAGCAATCACAACAGATATCCACAGCATATTCCACTGAACTGGCCCAACTGCTTAATCAAAGCACTTCTCGTCCCGATAACATATCAATGGCAAAACATTGCCGACTCCATGCAAACAACCGCAAACTCAGTACTTGGACTCCAGAGACCTCCACCAAGGAATCCATGGTATGACCAGGAGTGTCGTGCTGCTACCGAAGAGAAAAATGAGGCATATAGGGCTACTTTACAATCCGTAGCAACGCGTAGCGCACGAAAGAGGTATCGGGATAAAAGGAGAGAGGAGGAACGTCTTTTTCGCAGGAAAAAGAGAGAGATGGAAAAGCGAGAGTGTGAAAAAATCGAGATTTAGAGGTGCCAGAATGAAGTCCAAAGGTGCTACCAAAGAGTAAAACATAAAACTGATGGTTTTGGTACATCCACATCCTCCTGAAGAGACCAGCAAGGTAATCTGGTAACTGATACAGATAGTGTGCTATGGATATGGATATGTTGGTATCCAATAGTAGCGAAGTCGACGAAGATACCACAGATCCAATCCCAGAAGGTAGTATTGAATGTATACCACCCGGCCGAGATGAGGTAAAGACAGCAATAAACCGGCTGAAGAATAATAAGGCAGCATGAGCTGATGGCCTACCAGCCGAGCTATTTAAAACCGGAGGTGACACGCTGATAAGGTGTATGCATCAGATAGTTAGCTCCATCTGGCAGGAAGAACTCGTACCCGACGATTGGAACTTGAGCATCCTGTGTCCCGCCCATAAGAAAGGAGATAAGACTTTAGGCTCCAACTATAGGGGCATAAGTCTACTCCCGATTGCCTACAAGATCGTGTCAGGGATATTGTGCGAACGACTAAAGCCTATGTTCAACGAAATAATTGGACAATACCAATGCGGCTTTAGACCTGGTAAGTCCACCATAGACCAGATATTTACGCTGCGGCAAATCCTAGAGAAGACCCAAGATATGCAGATCGACACCTACCACCTTTTTGTCGATAATAAAGCAGACTTCGCTACGTTCAAAGGTATTCCTAGCCATGTCTGAATTTGGTATCCCCGCAAAGCTCATCCGGCTTTGTAAAATGACTCTAACTGACACAAGATCTTCAGTTAAAATAGGAAAGAACCTCTCCGAAGAGTTTTGTACCAAAAGAGGTTTCAGACAAGGAGACAGCCTTTCGTGTGACCTCTTCAACATCCTGCTAGAAAAGGTTATACGAGAGGCAAACGTCAAAAGAAGTGGCACAATCTACACCAATAGTCACATGTTACTTGCTTATGCTGATGATATAGACATCCTGGGCCGATCAGTAAAAGAAGTAACTGATACCTTTATAAAGGTCGAAGGAGAATCTGCTAAAGTGGGTCTGGCGGTAAACGGTGGGAAGACCAAGTTGATGGTGTCGACGCGCAATGCGTCCATTGAGCTCGGACCGACTGTGGAAGTTGGTTCCTATAATATTGAGGTAGTAAAAGACTTCGTCTACCTCGGCACCTCCGTAAACACAACAAACGACATCAGTTGTGAAATAAAAAGAAGAATTGTATTGGCCAACAGATGCTAATTTGGCTTAAGTAAACATTTCAAAAACAAAGCCACAACTCGTCAAACAAAAATAACGCTTTACAAAACACTGATACTACCCGTGTTGATGTATGGTTCCGAAGCCTGGGTACTTGCGCAAGCAGATAAGGCAATGTTTGGCG
The DNA here is from genome assembly GCF_047663935.1 of Musca autumnalis. Taxonomy (NCBI): domain Eukaryota; kingdom Metazoa; phylum Arthropoda; class Insecta; order Diptera; family Muscidae; genus Musca; species Musca autumnalis. Next base: position 175,995,316 of record NW_027412088.1, read on the forward strand.
TGTTTGAAGGAAAAATTCTTCGAAAGATCTACGGACCAATCTGCGTTGACGGTGAATATCGTGGTCGTATGAACCACGAGCTGTATCTGCTGTACAACGACATCAATATTGTTAAACGTATCGAGATGCAGCGATTGCGTTGGCTAGGCCATATCATAAGAATGAGCGATGATGACCCCGCTAAAAAGGTGTATAAACACGGACCGCTTGGCGGTGCACGCAGAATTGGCAGGCCAAGGAATAGATGGCGCAAACAAGTGGATGATGAGATGAAAAGGCGCGGTATTCCAGAAAGCGAAGCAACAAATAGAGAGAATTGGAGATCTTTTCTTAGTTCGGCCTATAGAACAAAAGTTCTGTAATGGGCCAGCTAAGTAAGTAAGTTGTTCACTCAATCGGGGCAGTCGTCTGTTGATGGCTGATGAGTGAAGTTGATTGGGAAGAAGAAAAGGTGCTCAACTTCGGTTGGTCGGAGCCTTAGTGAGATGAACACAACTCGTTGTGGTGAGAGTTGTAGCAATACACTCTATTCTGCGGGCTGCGTTGACCGCCGACTGACCGCAGGGCCAAGTGAGAGTTGTAGCAATACACTCTATTCTTCGGCCTGCGTTGACGCCGACTGACCGCAGGGCCAAGTGAGAGTATTGCTACACACTCTTTTCTTCGGGCTGCGTTGACGCCGACTGACCGCAGGGCCAAGTGAGAGCTGTAGCAATACACTCTATTCTTCGGGCTGCGCTGACGCGGACTGATCGCAGGGCCAAGTGAGAGCTGTAGCAATACACTCTATTCTTCGGGCTGCGTCGACGCCGACTGAACGCAGGGCCAAGTGAGAGTTGTAGCAATACACTCTATTCTTCGTGCTGCGTAGACGCTGACTGACCGAACCTTAACAATGTCACCATGTTTCATCGTGTAAGCATCGAGCAGCAGTGGTGTCAAAACTGCCACCATCACCATTCGTCGTTATACTCATCGGGCCGCTCCTGTGTCAAAGCTGCCGCCATCATTATTCGCCGTTATACTCATTGGGCCGCTCCTGTGTCAAAGCTGGCGCCATCACCATTCGTCGTTATGCTCATCGGGCCGCTCCTGTGTCAAAGCTGCCACCATCACCATTCGTCGTTATACTCATCGGGCCGCTGCTGTGTCAAAGCTGCCACCATCACCATTCATAGTTATATTCATCGAGTAGAATTTTTATAAACGCCGTCGCCAACAGAACTCGTTGTCATCGGTTCGCTGCTCTGCTGAAGCTGCCACTATCACAACTCGACGTCATCGGGGCGTTGCTGCCGTTTTAAATTGTGATAAGCCCCAACTTCAACGTCATCAACCCGCTGCTGTACTAACATTGTTCCAGCATCATCAACAAACCACTTTTGTGTCATTAATGCAACGCAGACTAAGTGTTAATTTTAGTGTAGTGATAGTGTTTAGTAAGTAAAGATATTTATAACGTTTTATTAAAGATAAAAATAAACAGTGTGAGTTTCTCTCCCTTACGTCCAATATCAAAATAAATTCTTGTGACGACCCTGGCACCCGCTGAACCTACCCCAGCTTCAAAGTGAGAAATCACGTCGTCACACAACAGATTTCGTTTGTAGCTTTTCTTTTCTCTTACGGACTTTGTCGGATTTGTTCGCCCATTGATGTTGTTTAGGTTTTAATATCGCCCATGTCCAACGTCGCCCCGAAAATTAATTTGCAAGCCCATGCATTCATAAGTTTAGCAAATACAGCGATTATAAAACAATAGGCCCCCGAAATTCGTCTGCAAATATATAGTACTTTGGAAAACGGGACATTCCTGAACATTTTCTGAAAATTACATGAAATTATGTTCAGTAGTTTTGGAAAAATAATGTATGGAAAAGAGCGGGCGTGGTCATCAGTTTTCAAGATATATTTAAAAATATTGAGCGAATATTGAGCCTCCCAAAATTTATGCTGAAAGCGATATAATCATAAGTTTAGGGTACACACAATGTATGCTGAAAGCGATATAATCATAAGTTTGACTTATACAAATAGTGTTTAAAAGAAAGGCGTGGGAAGGTACCCCACCTCCTACGAAATTCAAAAAAATATACATAACAATGGCCAACATTGAGTTTTTGCTACAAATTTGATGGAAATCGGTTTAGTAGTATTGGAGATATAACATATTTTAAAAACAGGCGTCGTCAGGTCTTTAGGTCCCAAAGAAGTACCTAAATTAATCCGTAAATTTTTAAACAGACACATTCGTAATTTTTTGCAAATTTAGCGTTTTTTAAAATACCGCATTGGGGAGGTATCGCATAGGGCAAGTGAAAATGGAAAGCCAAAGATTTGAACCCACAAACCACCACTATGTGACATGCATGTTTTGCCGTTGGAAGAGCGGCCCATCAGACATATCGGCTGTGCAGTGCCTTCTCTGTCATCGAACTGTTGTTCTTTCAAATGCATTTTTTTTTTGTTTTTTACAACTCATTACTTCCAATGGCAGCGCTAAGCGTTTGTGATGAAAGCACAACTAAATGGGCAAATACCCATTGTTGTTGTAAAAAACAAAAAATATGCCTGATGAGCCGCTCTACCAACGGCGAAACATGCATGTCACATAGTAGTGGTTTGTGGGTTCAAATCTTCGACTTTCCTTTTTCACTTGCAAAAATAAACGGTCATTAAGCTCGATTCCAACGAGAAATCAATTAAAATTCAAATATTTATTTGACCACCAGGGTCAATAAAATCAAGTTTCATATCAGTGTTTAATTTATTTTGCAAGCAACAAAACGTAAGTAAGTATCGCCTGCAAACTTGTTGTGTTTGTTGTAGTTGCGCACTGTCATATTGTTGTCCCTATTTGTTCAACAATATATATTCGATTGTTGAGCCCCTACAAGTCCTTTCGACAGTATCGGAACTTGTAAAATGTTTCGGCTAAATCGTATACTTAAATCATAAGTTATCGTTAGAACCGGCAGGATTTTTAGTTCTGTTGGATTCATTATCTCTGGAAATATGCACTTGACCCATAACAAAATTTAAACCGTCGTATTAGGGATAACCCGACACAAAAACTTTCAAAGCGATATGAGATTTATCCTTTAACTGCCCTTTTGCGAAACATACTGAAATTTTGTAAGGTGGATCAATGTAGACAATATTCGAACCTGATCTATGAACGGAAGAATAAGTACGATGTGAAAAATCTAATATCTTATCGAAGACCTCCTGAAAAGTATTCTATCCTGTAAAAGACCTGGTGAAAGGTCTGTTATCTCACAGAAGTAATTATTACAATTCTTCGGTCCTGCGGGAGGCCTGGTAAAAAGTCGTATGTCCTATTGAAGGGCTGTTGGAAGACCGTTTATCCTAAAGAAGACCTGTTGGAATATTGGAAGACTTCTTGAAAAACTTTTTGAAAGGTCTTCAATCTTATAAGGGGCCCGGTGAAAAGTTTTCTATGAAATAAAATATCTGCTGAAAGGTATTTCATACTATACATGTCCTAGTATAAGGTGTGCTTCCCTATAGCATTCCTGGTGTTAGATTTTCTATCCTTTAAGAGACTTTTTGAAAGTTCTTCTATCCTATTGAAATCCTGTTGAGGAGGATAGAGGACCTATAGAGAACCTGATAAAACATTTTCTGTTCTTTAGAATACCTATTCGAAGACTTTCTCAAAGATTTGCAATCCTATAGCAAATCTTGTGAAATGTGTTCTATCGTATAAACTATAAAAGACCTGTTGCAAGGTCATGTATACTACAACAAATTTGTCGAAAGCTCTTGTAATCTACAGAAGAATTGTTGATATTCTATCCTATTGTAGACATTTTAAAAGGTCTTCGATCTTATATCTGAAATAAAGTATTTTTATACCCTACACCACTATGTGGGGAGGGTATTATAAGTTGGTTTTGGCCAAAAAGTTTGAAACGCATCGAAATAATGGTCGTAGACCCATACTTATATATATCAAAATGAATGTCTCGACGAGCTGAGTCGATCTGGCTATGTGTGTCCGTCCGTCAGTCCGTCCGTCCGTCCGTCTGTCCGTCTGTCCGTCTGTCCATCTAAACCTTGTAATCACTCTACAGGCCGCAATTTTGATCGGATCGTCACGAAATTTTGGATGTTGATGGGGGTCCCGGAGGGGAAGAAGCCTATTGATTTTGGTGATGGTCGGATAATATTTAGGGGTCGGAAAGGGCAAAAAACTTAGGTGGATAAAAAGACAACGTTTTTTTCCAAAGCCAATATCTCAGCTTCTATATGGGGTATACCAAAAGCAAAACCTGACAATGAAAGCAGAAATTATCACCTTTCTAATGATGTAAAGTAGGTGCTCGTAGGTGATCAAACAACGAAGATATCGCAATAGTAGCAAATAAAACCCCAATTTTCATTTTTGCGATTTTAATTATATTTACAAATATCACAGCTTTAGTTGAAAAATTTCCAAAAGCAAAGCCTGACTATGAAAGTAGAAGATCCCGACTTTATAATGATGCAAACTAGGCCGGCGTAGGTAACCAAATAACGGAGATATCGCAATAGTCGGTAATACATCCAATTTTTCTATTTTTTTGGAAATCACGCTACAGGTCGCAATATTGATCGGATCGTCACGAAAATTTCAGGGTTAATGGGGGTCTCACAGATGAAGAAGCGTATTGATTTTGGTGATGGTCGGATAATATTTAGGGGTCGGAATGGGCAAACACTTATTTGGAGAAAAGTCAAGATTTTATTTCAAAGCCAATATCTCTGTTTCTTTAAGAGGTATATCAAAAGCAAAACATGGCAAGGAAAGTAGAAAATATCACCTTTACAACGATGTAAAGCAGGTTGTCGTAGGTGGTCAAATAGCAAAGATATGGCAATAGCCGGTAATGCATCCCATTTTTCGATTTTTTTGTAATCACGCTACAGGTCGCAACTTTGATCGGATGGTCACGAAATTTTAGGGGTTAATGGGGGTCCCAAAAAGAAAGAAGCCTATTGATTTTGATGATGGTCGGATAATATTCAGGGGTCGGAATGGGCAAACACTTATTTGGAGAAAGGTCAACGTTTTATTTCAAAGCCAATATCTCTGTTTCTTTAAGAGATATATCAAAAGCAAAATCTGGCAAGGAAAGTAGAAAATATCACCTTTACAACGATGTAAAGTAGGTTGTCGTAGCTGCTCAAACAACAGAGATATCGCAATAGTCGGTAATGCATCCTATTTTCCGATTTGTTTGTAATCACGCTACAGGTCGCAATTTTAATCGGATCGTCACGAATTTTTTGGGAGTTGATGCGGGTCCCACATAGGAAGAAGCCTATTGATTTTGGTGATAGCCGGATAATATTTAGGGGTCGGAATGGGGAAAATCTCATTTGGAGACAAATTCAAAGTTTTAGTCTTTGTGAATATATCGGCTTCTAGTAGGGGTATTCCAACGACAAAGCCTGTCAATGGAAGAAGAAAATATTACCTTTACATTGGTGTAAAACAGGTTGGCGAAGGTGGTTAAACAAGGGAGATACCACAATAATCGGTAATGCATCCAATTCTTCCATTTTTTTGCAATCAAGCTACAGGTCGTAATTTTGATCGGATGGTCACGAAATTTTGGTTGCTTATGGGGGTACCAGAGACAAAGAGGCATATTATTTTTGGTGGTAGTCGGTTTATATTCCCTAAAAGAAATGTTTACCAGGGAAAAGCTTATGCACAGGGGTAGTGGTGTAGGGTATCACATGGTCGGCCGCGTCCCGACTATAGCCTTTGCTCACTTGTTTCCTATGTAATTCCTGGTAAACCCGTTTGTCTCCGAAGAAATCTTGGAAAATGTCTTATATCCTATTGCAGGCCAGATGGAGGATCCTTTGTCCCAGAGTAGACCTAGTAAAAATCTAGTGCTATAAAAAATCTGTTGAAAAGTACTTTATAGTTGTTGAATTATGATCCATCCTATATGAAAATCCGTTGGTCCTATATAAGACTTGGTGAAAGGTCTTCAATCTATATATGGAAGACCTGCTCAAAATATTTCTATCTTATAGCAGACCTTTTAAAATTATCCTATCCTATATATGACCTGGCAAAATGTCTTCTATCCTATACTACATGTGGTGAAATGTATTTTATCCTATAGAAGACTTGCTGAAAGGACCTGGTAAAAGGCTCTAGATCTTCTATCCTATAGAAGACCTGGTGAAAGATCTTCTATCCTATTCTATAGAATACCATTTGAAATGTATTCCATTCTATAGATCTGATAGAACGTTACCTCTCCTTATATATCTTGTGAAAAGTTTTATATCCCATAGCAGACCTGATGGAAGATTTTATGCCCTACAGAATACCTAGCAAACTGTCTTCTATCCTACAGTTGACCCGGTAAAAGGTTTTCATTCTAAGAAAGACAGGTGAAAGTCCTTCCATCTTATAGAAGACCTGTTGAAAGGAATTCTATCCTATATACGATCTGTTGAGAAGTTTTATATTTTACAGAAGGCCTGGCAAAATATTGTATTTTTATAGAAGGCCTTGTAAGAGTTTTTCTACTCTTTTAAAGGCTTGGTAAAAGGTCTTCTGTCCTATGGAATATCTGTTAAAAGAACTGTTATTCTATAGAAGATCAGTTTAAGGGTATTATATCCTGAAGAAGCCCTGGTAAAACATATTCTCTACTATAGAAGACCTATTAAAGGACTTCTATTCCATAAAAGATCCCGTAAAAAGATCTTCTATCCTAAACAAGGCCTGGAAAAAGGTCTTCTATCCTACAGAAGTCCTGGTAAAAGGTTTTCTGTCCTATAGAAGACCTGCTGGAAGATATTCTAGACTTAGTACAGAGTCTTGTATCCCGTAAAAGACCAGTTAAGAGGACTCTTCTATCCTATTCTATAGAAGACCTGGTAAAAGTTTTCTCTCTTTATAGATCTGGTGAAAGGTCGTATATATCATATAAAAGACTTAATGGAAGATTTTCTGTCCTATAGAAAATCTAGTAAAAGGTCTTCTATCCTACAGTAGATCTGCTAAACAGGTCAGAAAAGGTCTATAGAAGCACCCTTTCTTTCAGGAGGGGTTTGTAGAAGCACCCTTTCTCTCAGGAGGGGTCTGTAGAAGCACCCTTTCTCTCAGATAGGCTCTATAGAAGCACCGTGTCTTTTAGAAGGCTCTATAGAAGCACCTTTTCTTTGAGAAAGGGTCTATAGATGCACCCTTTCTTAAAGAAAGGGTCTATAGAAGCACCCTTTCTTAAAGAAAGGGTCTATAGAAGCACCCTTTCTTAAAGAAAGGGTCTATAGAAGCACCCTTTCTTAAAGAAAGGGTCTATAGAAGCACCCTTTCTTAAAGAAAGGGTCTATAGAAGCACCCTTTCTTAAAGAAGCACTCTTTCTTAAAGAAAGGGTCTATAGAAGCACTCTTTCTTTCAGAAAGGGTCTATAGAAGCAGCCTTTCTGTCAGAAATGGTCTATAGAAGCACTCTTTCTTTCAGAAAGGGTCTATAGAAGCACCCTTTCTGTCAGAAAGTTCTATATAAGCACCCTTTCTTTCAGAATGGGTCTATAGAAGCACCCTTTCTTTCACAAAGGGTCTATATAAGCACCCTTTCTTTCACAAATGGTCTATAGAAGCACCCTTTCTTTCACAAAGGGTCTATAGAAGCACCCTTTCTTTACGAAGCACCTTTCTTTTAGGAAGGATCTATAGAAGCACCTTTTCTTTCAGAAAGGGTTTGTAGAAGCACCTTTTCTTGCAGAAAGGGTTTATAGAAGTACCCACTCTTTCAGAAAGGGTCTATAGAAGCCGAGTTTCTTTCAGAAAGGGCCTATAGAAGCAACCTTTCTTTCAGAAAGTGTATATAGAAGCATCCAGAAAGAGTCTATATAAGCACCTTTTCTTTCAGGAAGGGTCTATATAAGCACCCTTTCTTTCATAAAGGGCCTATATAAGCACCCTTTCTTTCAGAAATCGTCTATAGAAGCACCCTTTCTTTCAGAAAGGGTCTGTAGATGCACCCTTTCAGTCAGAAAGGGTCTATAGATGCACTCTTTCTATCAGAAAGTTCTATGTAAGCACCCTTTCTTTCAGAATGGGTCTATAAAAGCACCCTTTCTTTCACAAAGGGTCTATAAAAGCACCCTTTCTTTCACAAAGGGTCTATAAAAGCACCCTTTCTTTCACAAAGGGTCTATAGAAGCACCCTTTCTTTTACAAAGGGTCTATAGAAGCACCCTTTCTTGCAGAAAGGGTCTATATAAGCACCTTTTCTTGCAGAAAGGGTCTATATAAGGACCCTTTCTTGCAGAAAGGGTCTATATAAGCACCCTTTCTTGCAGAAAGGGTCTATATAAGCACCCTTTCTTGCAGAAAGGGTCTATTTAAGCACCCTTTCTTGCAGAAAGGGTCTATATAAGCACTCTTTCTTGCAGAAAGGGTCTATATAAGCAGCCTTTCTTGCAGAAAGGGTCTATATAAGCACTCTTTCTTGCAGAAAGGGTCTATATAAGCACCCTTTCTTGCAGAAAGGGTCTATATAAGCACCCTTTCTTGCAGAAAGGGTCTATATAAGCACCCTTTCTTGCAGAAAGGGTCTATATAAGCACCCTTTCTTGAAGAAAGGGTCTATAGAAGCACCCTTCTTTCACAAAGGGTCTATAGAAGGACCCTTTCTTTCAGAAGGGTTTATAGAAGCACCTTTCTTTAGAAAGGGTTTATAGAAGCACCTTTCTTCAGAAAGGGTTTATAGAAGCACCTTTCTTCAGAAAGGGTTTATAGAATCACCTTTTCTTGCAGAAATGGTTTATAGAAGAAACCTCTCTTTCAGAAAGGGTCTATAGGAGCAGAGTTTCATTCAGAAAGGGTCTATAGGAGCGCCCTTTCTTTCAGAAAGTGTCAATATAAACATTATTTTTTTCAAAAAGGGTCTATAGAAGCATCCAGAAAGGATCTTTATAAGCACCCTATCTTTCAGAAAGACTCTACAGAAGCACCTTTTCTTTCAGAAAGGGCCTATATAGGCACCCTTTCACAAAGGGTCTATAGAAGTAACCTTTCTTTCAGAGAGGGTCTATATTTTCAGAACAGGTCAATTGAAGCACCCTTTTTTCAGAACAGGTCAATTGAAGCACCTTTCTTTCAGAACTGGTCAATTGAAGCACCTTTCTTTCAGGAAGGATCTATAGAAGCACCTTTTCTTTCAGAAAGGGACTTTAGAAGCACCCATTCTTTCAGAAAGGGTATATAGAAGCAGCCTTTCTTTCAGAAAGGGTCTATAGAAGCATCCTTTCTTTCAGAAAGGGTCTATAGAAGCATACTTTCTTTCAGAAAGGGTCTATAGAAGCGCCTTTTCTTAGAGAAAGGGTATATAGAAGCAACCTTCCTTTCAGAAAGGGTCTATAGAATAACCCTTTCTTTCAGAAAGGGTCTATAGAAGCACCCTTTCTTTCACAAAGAGATTATTGAAGCACCCTTTCTTTCACAATGGGTCTATAAAAGCACATTTTCTTGCAGAAAGGGTTTCTTTCAGAAAGAACCTATAGAAGCACCCTTTCTTTCAGAAAGTGTCTATAGAAGCTTCCAGAAAGGGTCTATTTAAGCATCCAGAAAGGGTCTATATAAGCACCCTTTCTTTCAGAAAGGGTTTATAGAAACACCATTCTTTCAGAAAATGTTTTAGAAGCACATTTTCTTGCAGAAAGTGTTTATAGAATAACCCACTCTTTCAGTAAGGGTCTATAGAAGCAGAGTTTCTTTCAGAAAGGGTCTATAGAAGCAACATTTCTTTCAAAAAGTGTCTATATAAACATTATTTTTTTCAGAAAGGGTCTATAGAAGCATCCAGAAAGGCTTTACAGAAAGGCTTTACAGAAGCAACGTGTCTTTCAGAAGGCTCTATAGAAGCACCTTTTCTTTGAGAAAGGGCCCATATATGCACCCTTTCTTTAGGAAAGGGTCTATAGATGCAACCTTTCTTTCAGAACTGGTCAATTGAAGCACATTTCTTTCAGGTAGGGTCTATAGAAGCACCTTTTCTTTCTGAAAGGGTCTTTAGAAGCACCCATTCTTTCAGAAAGGGTCTCTGGAAGCAGCCATTCCTTCAGAAAGGGTCTATAGAAGCACCCTTTCTTTCACAAAAGGTCTATAGAAGCATCCTTTCTTTCAGGAGGGGTCTATAGAAGCATCCTTTCTTTCAGGAGGGGTCTATAGAAGCACCTTATCTTTCAGAAAGGCTCTATATAAGCAACTTTTCTTTCAGAAAGGGCCTATAGAAGAAGAGTTTCTTTCAAAATGTGTCTATAAAAGAAGAGTTTCTTTCAGAAAGTGTCTATAGAAGCACCCTTTCTTTCACACAGTGTCTATAAAAGCAGCCTTTCTTTCACAAAGTGTCTATAGAAGCACCCTTTCTATCACAAAGGGTCTATAGAAGCACCCTTTCTTTTAGAAAGGCTCTATAGAAGCAACATGTCTTTTAGAAGGCTCTACAGAAGCACCCTTTCTTTCAGAAAGGTCCTATATATGCACCCTTTCTATCACAAAGGGTCTATAGAAGTACCCTTTCTTTTAGAAAGGCTCTATAGAAGCAACATGTCTTTTAGAAGGCTCTACAGAAGCACCCTTTCTTTCAGAAAGGGTCTATAGAAGCACCTTTTTTCAGAAAGTTCTATATAAGCACCCTTTCTCTCCGAAAGGGTCTCTAGAAGCACCCTTTCTTTCACAAAGTGTCTATATAAACATTACTTCTTTCAGAAAGGGTCTATAGAAGCATCCTTCCTTTCACACAGGGTTTATAGATGAACCCATTCTTTCATAAATGGTCTATAACAGCGTCGCCAAGAGAATTCCATCAAACTAAAGCAAGGGTTTATGTATAGGTGAACAAACCAACAACCATATGATGTTTATCATTCGTTTTTTCTCACGTACACTGTGAATGAGAGAGAATAGAAACTGCAAAACAACTCAGTGGGCGCCCGCAGTATACAGATGGGCGACCCTGGTCTATAGAAGCACCCTTTCTTTCAGAAAGTGTCTATATAAACATTATTTCTTTCAGAGAGGGTTTATAGAAGCAACCCTTCTTTCACAAAGTGTCTATAGAAGCACACTTTCTTTCAGAAAGGCTCTATAGAAGCACAATTTCTTTAATAAAGGGTCCATAGAAGGACCCTTTCTTTCAGAAAAGGTCTATAGAGCTTATAGAAGAACCCATTCTTTCAGAAATGGTCTATAGAAGCATCCTTTCTTTCACAAAGTGTCTATAGAAGCACCCTTTTTCCAGAAAGGTGCTATATATATAGAAAGACTCTTTCTTTCAGAAAGGTTCTACAGAAGCAACCTTTCTTTCAGAAAGGGCCTATAGAATCACCCTTTCTTTCAGAGAGGGTCTATAGAAGCACCCTTTAATTCAAAAAGGGTCTAGAGGAGCACCCTTTCTTTCACAAAGGTCTATAAAAGCACCCTTTCTTTCAGAAAAGGTCTAAAGAAGCACCCTTTCATTCAGAAGGGGTCTATATAAGAACCCTTTCTTTCAGAAAGGGTCTACAGAAGCACCCTTTCTTTGAGAAAGGGTCTATAAAAGCATCCTTTCTTTCAGAAGGGGTCTATAGGAACACCCTTTCTTTCCACTTGGAGATCCCGACTAATTACCAATGCAAGAAAAATATAATTGGCTTAAGAAAAGGTAACATAAAACTGTTTCAAGGGCCAGCAACGCGGACCGGGTCGGCTAGTTACGTTTAGGTTATAGCGTTTTATTTATAAATACACTAAATTAAATGGCAGTAAACGGCAAGCGTTTTATTTGAAATATCCCCTCATGAAGAAGAATATACCTATTGAGGCTAAAAGAAAAATAATTTTCTAGTTTTTAGTAAATTTATAAATAAAACATTGTAAACAATTTTTTATTATATATCTATTTTTTAATGAAATTGTAAAAGAATTTTAAAATTTATTTTTTTTACTTTATTACTAATTAACACCTGATTAATTTATGTACTATTCAAAAAATGTCTCAATATGCCACATAAAAACCAAGATCCACGTTTTATGAGTTATTAAATAAGCTTTGGCATAAATGGGAAAAATGCTGAAAATATTTAACAACTATTTGGGGAGGAGGTGTTCCACATACAAGTATGTGGTAAACATAGTAGTTGTACAACAAGAGTCCTGTAAATCCTGTTGGATTATTAAACCGCATAATACAAGTACAGAATTGTGGCCAACTATATACACTACATGTTTTGCTTTTGTTTAATAAAAAACAGCAACAACAACATCTGTTTATGTAACTTTTCATAAAGAAAAAAAAAAACAAAAACGACATCAAAACAAAATTGTTGCTCTCTTTCCTTGTTTCACTTTCTCCAATGAACAAATTTTTGCTTCCATTATTGCACACACACACATACATACACAAAATGAAATAAAAAAATATTATGTAAAAAGCTTACTTTTATATGAGGTTAATTGTGCAATTTAGCCATGTGTGAGTAAGCCATGTTGTGGTGGGAGCATTCATATAGTATATATTTTTTTCTATCGCTCTCTCGTTTCCACTCTTCACGCCTTTTATATTGTGCCAATGTGATAAAGGATTTTTCATATTAGTTGTTGCATTTATTATTATAGCATATCTTGTTGTTGTTGTTGTAATATTATAAGTGGTAACAGTTCCGTGATTACTTGTTTCATATTTGCGGTTGCGGTTTTGTGAGTTTCAATGTTCATATAACTCGCTGTGTGTTCAAGTACCATATATACACACACATACATGTGTTATAAATGTATGTTTGTGTGTGCTCTTATGAATCAAAAGCATCATGAGTTTCACAACAAATTTTGTATTGTTGCTCGACTTCATGCTACAATGTGACCAACAGACCGTTTTAATTACTTTTCACATTCAACCACTTGTAATTTGCTGGCTACTGGCTTCTGCTTCGGCTTTCGCTTCTGCTAAAGAAGAAACTCTCATGCTGCCCATGCCCAGTGGCATGGCACACATAAATGGTAGCTAAATAAGTACATCCAGTGGTTTAATAGTTTATTGGCGCGACCAAAAATATGCGGTTAAATATTGTCGAGAAATTACTTTTGAGGCTAAGTGGGTGGGCGAAGTGGTTGTCGGGTTTATGTTAATGGAAAAGGGGGCAATTTTTAGCTAGTTAGTTTTTTAATGGATTTTTAATTAAAACGCAACTGGGAAAGTATTTTTTTTAAAAAAAAGTTATTTCGCGTTAACTCAAATATTGTTAAGCTTTAAAAGAATAAAACCACAACATGATGTCCAAGACAATAATCAGTTCGCAGAGTGGAACATCCGGTATAAATATGGTGTAACTTCGATTTAATTAAGAAAACGCGGATACTCTGGCGAATTTGTGGAGATAGTTTCGAAGTAGATAAATGAGTGCGTGTGGGTGACGTAGGACATGAAATATGCCAAGCAATGGTATTGTCCGGCTTTAGCATGACAACGCATTGGACTTATTTTGGTCCCTCTCTCATCTCAAGTGGACTCTGATCTTGCCGTGGTGTCACCTTGGCAACTGGTTTTAACACCCGTTAATGAGGGTGAGCTAACATGCGCCGCGCATTAATCCATAAGAACGATAACAAGTAAGAACGGCGTTAAGTTCGGCCGGGCCAAACTTTTTATACCCTCCACCACGAGTTGTATTGAAGTAAAATGGAACAATTAGTTTCCTTTCGTTTATGAAGAAGCCAGAATACCAAATTTCAGCAATTTCAAAATACCGAAATTCGGGAGGTACTGTTCTATGGGGGATATATCAAAATTTCGTTCTATACCGACACATTTTTGGCGAAAAGTTTTTAGACTCAAAGAAGACTAAATACCAAACTTCCGATATTTCGGTAAGATAATGTGGCTAAAACCTTCAAAATACCCAAAATCAAGAGGTAGGATTCGATAGGAGATATAGGAACGTGTGCAACACGAAAATTATTAACCATATTCTGACACCGCAGTGTGATAGAATACCAAAAATGAGAAGACACGTGTCTCTCCGTTTTTCCCTATCTCATCAACTTTCGCGGTTATAGGCCTCCAAAGGTTTGAGGCTTTAATGTAGAAAGGGTCATTTAGTCAGGACTATATCTTCCAAACCGTTAGGAAATTTTAATTTATCTTGGAGGCAAAGTTGTAGCTCTTGTCTTAAAGAACAAAAATTGTGAACACATATAATCCATCAAGCTTCATCTGCAAGGTCAAAATCGCCATGGTAAATTTTCTTTTAAAATTTTTCTCAAGTTTTGTTATACAGCTATCAAACCGATCAAATTTGAAGCAAACAACCAACTACAAAAATGTACCTCAGATCTCAATAAACATCTTTCTAGAATATACGAACTCTATAGAAACGGATCTTAATGGTCAAAATAGCAAAACAATCGTGATTTTTATACGCTTTTCTTGGCTTCTGCTCCATAGATATTAAACCGTTCAAAATTCAAGAAAACAATCAACCACAATATTGTAGAAAAGGCTTCAATGAACAACTTTTTGGAATATGCAAAATGTCTATGAACGGTTCTTAATTGTAAAGCAAAAATCTTTCGAAAATATCCAGTTTTTATACTTTTTTCTCCGACTCTGGTCCAAAGATACGCAACCGCCCAAAAATTAAGGATAGAGTCAACTACAAAAATGTACCTTAGATTTCAACAAACAAGTTTCTAGAACAAATGAAGATTCTAGGAACGATTCTTCAAGCTCAAAATTCGATTATTTTAGATCATTCTTTCCTGTTCAGGTCCGTAAATAACAAACCTTTCAAACTCCTTGAGTTTTTTTGTTTGTTGTTTCCAAACCTGAGTAGGGGGAATGTTAAAAAAATGTAATTGTTCGTGAATTTCAGCCCTAAGAATTTTTCCTAGAATTTTAATATGTACTAAAAAATTGTTTCTTGAAATCTTAGGTACATTTTTGTGGTTGACGGTATCCTTAATTTTTGGGCGGTTGCGTATCTTTGGACCAAAGTCGGAGAAAAATTTATAAAAATTGGATATTTTCGAAAGATTTTTGCTATTTTTACCATTAAGAACCGTTCATAGACATTTCGCATATTCCAGAAAGTTGTTTATTGATGCCTTTGCTACGTTATTGTGGTTGATTGTATCCTTGAATTTTGAGTGGTTTAATATCTATGGAGCATAATCCTAGAAAAGAGGATAAAAATCGCAATTGTTTTGCTATTTTGACCATTAAGATCCGTTTCTACAGAGTTCGTATATTCTAGAAGGATGTTTATTGAGATCTGAGGTACATTTTTGTAGTTGGTTGTTTGCTTCAAATTTGATCGGTTTGATAGCTGTATAACAAAACTTGAGAAAAATTTTAAAAGAAATTTGACCATGGCGATTTTGACCTTGCAGATGAAGTTTGATGGGTTATATGTGTTCACAATGTTTGTTCTTTAAGACAAGAGCTACAACTTTGCCTCTGAGATAAATTCAAATTTCCTAACGGTTCGGAAGATATAGCCCTGACTAAATGACCCTTTTTACATCAAAGCCTCAAACCTTTGGAGGCCTATAACCGCGAAAGTTGATGACATAGGGAAAAACGGCGAGACACGTGTCTTCTCATTTTTGGTGTTCTATCACACTGTGGAGTCAGAATATGGTTAATAAAACATGACTCAAAAATTACACACAGCGTAATTCTCTTCTGGAATATTTTATAACACCATGGAAGACTAAATAACAAATTTCAGTCATTTCGGCGGGATATTGACGTCACAACCCTCAGAATTACGAAAATCGAAATGTACCGTTCTATGGGGGCTATATCGAAACGTGGACCTATACCGACGAATTCCAGTCGGAAAGGTTTTTAACTCCAACGTAGACTATATACTAAATTTCAGCCATTGGGATGTATGTACCGTTCTATAAGGGCAATACGAAGGCGTGAACCTATACCTACAAATTTCAGGTTGAAAGTTTCGTACCCCCAACGAAGACTAAATAAAAAAATTAAGCCATTTTGGTGGAATATTGAGGGCATAACCATCAAAATATCGAAAATTGGGATGTACCGTTCAATGGGGCTAAATGAAGCCGTGGACCTATATCGACAAATTAAGAGGGGAAATTTAAATACCCCCAAGGAAGACTAAATAACAAATTTCAGCCAATTCAGAGGAATATTGAGGCCACAACCTTCAAAATAGCGAAAATCGGGAGGTACAGTTCTATGGGGGCTACACAAAGGCATGGGGCATGAAGTCTTCTTGAGGTCTTTTATACGAAGACCTTGAGGTCTTCTATACGAAGACATTGAGGTCTTCTATACGAAGACCTTGAGGTCTTCTATACGAAGACCATGAGGTCTTCTATACGAAGACCATGAGGTCTTCTATACGAAGACCATGGGGTCGTCTTTACGAAAACCATGAGGTCTTCTATACGAAGACAATGAAGTCTTCTATACGAAGACCATGAGGTCTACGAAGACAATGAAGTCTTCTATACGAAAACCATGAGGTCTTCTATACGAAGACCATGAGGTATTCTATACGAAGACCATGAAGTCTTCTATACGAAGACCATGAGGTCTTCTATACGAAGAACATGAGGTCTTCTATACGAAGACCATGAGGTCTTCTATACGAAGACCATGAGGTCTTCTATACGAAGACCATGAGGTCTTCTATACGAAGACCATGAGGTCTTCTATACGAAGACCATGAGGTCTTCTATACGAAGACCTTGAGGTCTTCTATACGAAGAACTTAAGGTCTTCTATACGAAGACCATGAGGTCTTCTATATGAAGACCATGAGATCTTTTATACTAAGACCATGAGATCTTTTATACGAAGACCTTGAGGTCTTCTATGCGAAGACATTGAGGTCTTCTAACGAAGACCTTAAGGTCTTCTATGCGAAGACATTGAGGTCTTCTAACGAAGACCTTGAGGTCTTCTATACGAAGACATTGAGGTCTTCTATACGAAGACCTTGAGGTCTTCTATACGAAGACCATGAGGTCTTCTATACGAAGACCATGAGGTCTTCTATACGAAGACCATGAGGTCTTCTATACGAAGACCATGAGGTCTTCTATACGAAGACCATGAGGTCTTCTATACGAAGACCCTGAGGTCTTCTATACGAAGACCATGAGGTCTTCTATACGAAGACCATGAGGTCTTCTATACGAAGACCATGAGGTCTTCTATACGAAGACCATGTGGTCTTCTATACGAAGACAATGAGGTCTTCTATACGAAGACCATGAGGTCTTCTTTGCGACGACATTGAGGTCTTCTAACGAAGACCTTGAGGTCTTCTATGCGAAGACATTGAGGTCTTCTATGCGAAGACATTGAGGTCTTCTAACGAAGACCTTGAGGTCTTCTATACGAAGACATTGAGGTCTTTTATACGAAGACCTTGAGGTCTTCTATACGAAGACCATGAGGTCTTCTATACGAAGACCATGAGCTCTTCTATACGAAGACCATGAGGTCTTCTATACGAAGACCATGAGGTCTTCTATACGAAGACCATGAAGTCTTCTATTCGAAGACCATGAGGTCTTCTATACGAAGACAATGAGGTCTTCTATACGAAGACCATGAGGTCTTCTATACGAAGACCATGAGGTCTTCTATACGAAGACCATGAGGTCTTCTATACGAAGACCATGAGGTCTTCTATACGAAGACCATGAGGTCTTCTATACGAAGACCATGAGGTCTTCTATACGAAGACCATGAGGTCTTCTATACGAAGACCATGAGGTCTTCTATACGAAGACCATGAGGTCTTCTATACGAAGACCATGAGGTCTTCTATACGAAGACCATGAGGTCTTGTATACGAAGACCATGAGGTCTTGTATACGAAGACCATGAGGTCTTCTATACGAAGACCTTAAGGTCTTGAGGTCTTCTATACGAAGACCTTGAGGTATTCTATACGAAGACCATGAGGTCTTCTATACGAAGACCATGAGGTCTTCTATACGAAGACCATGAGGTCTTCTATACGGACCTTGAGGTCTTGAGGTCTTCTATACGAAGACCTTGAGGTCTTCTATACGGTCTTCTGTACGTAGACAATCAGGTCTTCTATACGAAGACCATGAGGTCTTCTGTACGTAGACCATGAGGTCTTCTGTACGTAGACCATGAGGTCTTCTATACGAAGACCATGAGTTCTTCTATACGAAGACCATGAGGTCTTCTATACGAAGACCATGAGTTCTTCTATACGAAGACCATGAGTTCTTCTATACGAAGACCATGAGGTCTTCTATACGAAGACCTTGAGGTCTTGAGGTCTTCTATACGAAGACCATGAGGTCTTCTATACGAAGACCATGAGGTCTTCTATACGAAGACCATGAGGTCTTCCGTACGTAGACCATGAGGTCTTCTGTACGTAGACCATTAGGTCTTCTATACGAAGACCATGAGGTCTTCTATACGAAGACCATGAGGTCTTCTATACGAAGACCATGAGGTCGTCTATACGAAGACCATGAGGTCTTCTATACGTCGACCATGAGGTCTTCTATACAAAGACCATCAGGTCTTCTATACAAAGACAATGAAGTCTTCTATACAAAGACCATGAGGTCTTCTATACAAAGACCATGAGGTCTTCTATACGAAGACCATAAGGTCTTCTATACGAAGACCATGAGGTCTTCTATACGAAGACCATGAGGTCTTCTATACGAAGACCATGAGGTCTTCTATACGAAGACTTTGTGGTCTTCTATACGAAGTCTTTGTGGTCTTCTATACGAAGACTTTGAGGTCTTCTATACGAAGACCTTGTGGTCTTCTATACGAAGACCTTGTGGTCTTCTATACGAAGACCTTGTGGTCTTCTATACGAAGACCTTGTGGTCTTCTATACGAAGACCATGTGGTCTTCTTTGCGAAGACTTTGAGGTCTTCTATACGAAGACTTTGAGGTCTTCTGAGGTCTAGACCTTGAGGTCTTCTATACAAAGAACCCAACTAATTCTGAATATGTGAACATTTTCGTACCTTTTAGCCAATTCTTCTTTCGATCTTTGCTCCAAAAAATAACACATTTTGTTTTAATTTCAAACAAAAAATATTTTGCTTCATATTATAACAAATTTTACCTTACCACCAAAACTTCCAACAACACCAACACACAACATTTTGTTTAACATATTAGTTTTCTAGGTTAGAATTTCTCATAAATTAAAAAATTGTTTCCTACAGTTTCCTCCTCTATTCATTCAGTAGCTGATGCTGCTGTCTTGAAGAAAAATTGTTGGCATTTTAACTTTAATTTGTTTCAACAGAACAACATTTTGAGTGAGAGCGACGTTTGCTTGATATTAATAATACAAATATGTGTGGTGTTGTTGTTGCTATTTCTTCTTTTTGTGCTTTTGCTCACTTTGTCGGTAGGTACTCTATTCCTGTTAATGTTGGTTATTTGTTTTTCCATGTCTTAGCAGTAACCCATTGCGTGTAATAGATACGACATGTGGCTGGTACTACTCTACCTATGTTAGAGGTTGTACGCTTGAACTAACTAACCACAGTTGTAGAAGAAGAAGTGTTGAAATAAGGTGATTGTATTCGGGAATGTTGGTAGTTTTGGTTGGGTTAGTATTATTACAGTACGTTTTTCTTGTATACAGGAGCGTGGTAATCAAAGGGGGGAAAAATAAAGGACGAGGGTTTTAGAGAGAAAACGAAGTAATATTCTCTGCAATAACTGACTCAGACTGAGGACTTATGTAAATAGACGCGTTCTGAAGATGTATGGAGAACCATGTGTCCATAGAAGACCTTCAGAAGGAGTTTTCCTTAGAAAACCATTCGAAAGTTATCTGCTTTTGAAACATTTTAGGAAGTTTTATATCCAAGGGAGACCTATAGAATGGTAGACTCTTAAACTGTCTCTCTGCCCATAAAAGTATTTTTCATAGAAGACATTTAGAAGGCAAAATTTCTTCTGAAAATCTTTCGTCCAAAGAAGACCTTTAAAAGTTTGTTGTTCCTAGAAGACCTCTATTGGGGTTTCTTGCTTTTTAGGGGGGGTTTCTGTCCCAAGGAGACCTTTAAAAAGTCCTCTGTGGGAGAATGACATTTAAAAGGTCTTCTATCTATAGACGAACTTTAGAAGTTCTTCTGTCTACAGATGATCTTTGTTTGCTTTTCTGGTCATAGAAGACCGTGGAAGGTCTTCCGTGGTTAGAGACCCCTTAAAAAATATTTTGCCCAAAAGAAGACCATTGAAGGTCTTCGGTCTTTAGAAGACCGTCAGAAGTTCTTCTTTCTGTAGAAGATCGTTAGGACATACTAACGTCCACAGAAGACCTTAAAAAATTCTTTTGTTTGCAGAAGACCCTTAGAAGGTCTTCTAACCACAGAAGACCGTTGAATAGTCTTCTATCTATAGAAAACCCTTAAAAGGTACATATATTGTCAACAAGAGGCCGTTAGAAGTACATCTATTTTTAAAAGACAAGGCCTTCTGTCCCCAGAGGACCCTCAGAAAGCCTTGTTGCCCTAGAAGAACCTTAGAAAGTTTTCTGTCCCTAGAAGCCACTTGGAAGGTCTTCAGTCCACATAAGACCTTTAGAAGAACTTCTAATCGAAGGCCGTTTTTCTATAGAAGACCCTTAGAAGGTCTTATATCCACAGAAGACTCAGAGACGGTCTTCTGCCAAGAGAATACCGTTAGAAACTCTTCTCCACAAAAGAACCTTAGACGTCCTTTGTCCACAGAAAAATAGTTGAAGGTTTTCTGTCAAAAGAAGGCATTGGAAGACTGTTAGCAGGTTTTCTATGCATAAAAGACCCTTAGAAGGTCTCTAGTCTATGGAAGACCCCTAGAAGGGCTTGGAAAGTCTTCTGTTCGGAGAAGATTATTAAAGGTTCTTATAGAACGCCTTATATCCGCAAAAAATCCTTAGGATGTTCTATCATATAAGGTATTCTGTCAATAGGGGGGTCTTCTCTTCACAGCAGACCTTTAGAAGGGCGTCTGTCTATAGCAGACTTTTTGAAGGAGGATTGCCTATAGAAAACCCTTAGAAGGTCTTCTGTCCACAGAAGACTGAAAAAAGGTCTTATGCCTAGAAAATACCGCTAAATGGTCATCTGTCCACAAAAGACCCTTAGAAGTCATTCTGTGCTCATAAGAATGGTGGAAGGTTATTTCATCTTCTCTCCATAGAAGAATGTTGGGAAGACATCTGTCCCCAGAAGACCCTCTAACGGTCCATGGACAAGCGTTAAAAGGCGTTAGAAGTCCGTTAGAAGATCTACTATCCGTAGAAGACCGTTGGAACGCCTTCTGTCCAGAGAAAAACATTGGAAGGCCTTCCGTCCGTAGAAGACCGTTGGAAGGTCATCTGTCCATAGAAGGCTTATGGAAGTTTTTCTTTTCATAGGCGAACGTTGGAAGGTCTTCTGTCCATAGTAAACCATAGGAGGTTCTTCTAACAATAGAAGACCCTTAGAAATTCTACTGTCTATAGTAACCCTTTAGAAATTTTTCTGTAGAAAAATTTTCATCAGGAACTAACGTTTTTCTACAGAAAAATTTTCCTCAGTAACTGAGGAAAATATTTCTATAGAAAAACTGTCCTCAGTAACTGAGGAAAATTTTTCTATAGTAAAACTGTCCACAGTTCCTGAGGAAAATTTTTCTATAGAAAAACGTTAGTTCCTGAGGAAAATTTTTCTATAGAAAAATCTGTCTGTCTCAGTTCCTAAGGAAAATTTTTCTATAGAAAAATCTGTCTGTCTCAGTTCCTGAGGAAAATTTTTCTATAGAAAAATCTGTCTGTCTCAGTTCCTGAGGAAAATTTTTCTATAGAAAAATCTGTCTGTCTCAGTTCCTGAGGAAAACTGTCCTCAGTTCCTGAGGAAAATTTTTCTATAGAAAAATTTGTCCTCAGTTCCTGAGGAAAATTTTTCTATAGAAAAATCTGTCCTCAGTTCCTGAGGAAAATTTTTCTATAGAAAAATCTGTCCTCAGTTCCTGAGGAAAATTTTTCTATAGAAAAATCTGTCCTCAGTTCCTGAGGAAAATTTTTCTATAGAAAAATCTGTCCTCAGTTCCTGAGGAAAATTTTTCTATAGAAAAATCTGTCCTCAGTTCCTGAGGAAAATTTTTCTATAGAAAAATCTGTCTGTCTCAGTTCCTGAGGAAAATTTTTCTATAGAAAAATCTGTCTGTCTCAGTTCCTGAGGAAAATTTTTCTATAGAAAAATCTGTCTGTCTCAGTTCCTGAGGAAAATTTTTCTATAGAAAAATCTGTCTGTCTCAGTTCCTGAGGAAAATTTTTCTATAGAAAAATCTGTCTGTCTCAGTTCCTGAGAAAATCTGTCCTCAGTTCCTGAGGAAAATTTTTCTATAGAAAAATCTGTCCTTAGTTCCTGAGGAAAATTTTTCTATAGAAAAATCTGTCTGTCTCAGTTCCTGAGGAAAATTTTTCTATAGAAAAATCTGTCTGTCTCAGTTCCTGAGGAAAATTTTTCTATAGAAAAATCTGTCTGTCTCAGTTCCTGAGGAAAATTTTTCTATAGAAAAATCTGTCTGTCTCAGTTCCTGAGGAAATCTGTCCTCAGTTCCTGGGGAAAATTTTTCTATAGAAAAATCTGTCCTCAGTTCCTGAGGAAAATTTTTCTATAGAAAAATCTGTCCTCAGTTCCTGAGGAAAATTTTTCTATAGAAAAATCTGTCTGTCTCAGTTCCTGAGGAAAATTTTTCTATAGAAAAATCTGTCCTCAGTTCCTGAGGAAAATTTTTCTATAGAAAAATCTGTCCTCAGTTCCTGAGGAAAATTTTTCTATAGAAAAATCTGTCCTCAGTTCCTGAGGAAAATTTTTCTATAGAAAAATCTGTCCTCAGTTCCTGAGGAAAATTTTTCTATAGAAAAATCTGTCCTCAGTTCCTGAGGAAAATTTTTCTATAGAAAAATCTGTCTGTCTCAGTTCCTGAGGAAAATTTTTCTATAGAAAAATCTGTCTGTCTCAGTTCCTGAGGAAAATTTTTCTATAGAAAAATCTGTCTGTCTCAGTTCCTGAGGAAAATTTTTCTATAGAAAAATCTGTCTGTCTCAGTTCCTGAGGAAAATTTTTCTATAGAAAAATCTGTCTGTCTCAGTTCCTGAGGAAAATTTTTCTATAGAAAAATCTGTCTGTCTCAGTTCCTGAGGAAAATTTTTCTATAGAAAAATCTGGAAGGTTGGAAGGTCTTCTGTCCATAGTAAACCATAGGAGGTTCTTCTAACAATAGAAGACCCTTAGAAATTCTACTGTCTATAGTAACCCTTTAGAAATTTTTCTGTAGAAAAATTTTCATCAGGAACTAACGTTTTTCTACAGAAAAATTTTCCTCAGTAACTGAGGAAAATATTTCTATAGAAAAACTGTCCTCAGTAACTGCGGAAAATATTTCTATAGAAAAACTGTCCTCAGTAACTGAGGAAAATTTTTCTATAGTAAAACTGTCCACAGTTCCTGAGGAAAATTTTTCTATAGAAAAACGTTAGTTCCTGAGGAAAATTTTTCTATAGAAAAATCTGTCTGTCTCAGTTCCTAAGGAAAATTTTTCTATAGAAAAATCTGTCTGTCTCAGTTCCTGAGGAAAATTTTTCTATAGAAAAATCTGTCTGTCTCAGTTCCTGAGGAAAATTTTTCTATAGAAAAATCTGTCTGTCTCAGTTCCTGAGGAAAACTGTCCTCAGTTCCTGAGGAAAATTTTTCTATAGAAAAATCTGTCCTCAGTTCCTGAGGAAAATTTTTCTATAGAAAAATCTGTCCTCAGTTCCTGAGGAAAATTTTTCTATAGAAAAATCTGTCCTCAGTTCCTGAGGAAAATTTTTCTATAGAAAAATCTGTCCTCAGTTCCTGAGGAAAATTTTTCTATAGAAAAATCTGTCCTCAGTTCCTGAGGAAAATTTTTCTATAGAAAAATCTGTCCTCAGTTCCTGAGGAAAATTTTTCTATAGAAAAATCTGTCCTCAGTTCCTGAGGAAAATTTTTCTATAGAAAAATCTGTCTGTCTCAGTTCCTGAGGAAAATTTTTCTATAGAAAAATCTGTCTGTCTCAGTTCCTGAGGAAAACTGACCTCAGTTCCTGAGGAAAATTTTTCTATAGAAAAATCTGTCCTCAGTTCCTGAGGAAAATTTTTCTATAGAAAAATCTGTCCTCAGTTCCTGAGGAAAATTTTTCTATAGAAAAATCTGTCCTCAGTTCCTGAGGAAAATTTTTCTATAGAAAAATCTGTCTGTCTCAGTTCCTGAGGAAAATTTTTCTATAGAAAAATCTGTCTGTCTCAGTTCCTGAGGACAGATTTTTCTATAGAACAGTTTTCCTCAGGAACTGAGACAGACAGATTTTTCTATAGAAAAATTTTCCTCAGGAACTGAGGACAGATTTTTCTATAGAAAAATTTTCCTCAGGAACTGAGGACAGATTTTTCTATAGAAAAATTTTCCTCAGGAACTGAGGACAGTTTTCCTCAGGAACTGAGACAGACAGATTTTTCTATAGAAAAATTTTCCTCAGGAATTGAGACAGACAGATTTTTCTATAGAAAAATTTTCCTCAGGAACTGAGACAGACAGATTTTTCTATAGAAAAATTTTCCTCAGGAACTGAGGACAGATTTTTCTATAGAAAAATTTTCCTCAGGAACTGAGGACAGATTTTTCTATAGAAAAATTTTCCTCAGGAACTGAGGACAGATTTTTCTATAGAAAAATTTTCCTCAGGAACTGAGGACAGATTTTTCTATAGAAAAATTTTCCTCAGGAACTGAGGACAGATTTTTCTATAGAAAAATTTTCCTCAGGAACTGAGGACAGATTTTTCTATAGAAAAATTTTCCTCAGGAACTGAGGACAGATTTTTCTATAGAAAAATTTTCCTCAGGAACTGAGGACAGATTTTTCTATAGAAAAATTTTCCTCAGGAACTGAGGACAGATTTTTCTATAGAAAAATTTTCCTCAGGAACTGAGGACAGTTTTCCTCAGGAACTGAGACAGACAGATTTTTCTATAGAAAAATTTTCCTCAGGAACTGAGGACAGATTTTTCTATAGAAAAATTTTCCTCAGGAACTGAGGACAGATTTTTCTATAGAAAAATTTTCCTCAGGAACTGAGGACAGTTTTCCTCAGGAACTGAGACAGACAGATTTTTCTATAGAAAAATTTTCCTCAGGAATTGAGACAGACAGATTTTTCTATAGAAAAATTTTCCTCAGGAACTGAGACAGACAGATTTTTCTATAGACAAATTTTCCTCAGGAACTGAGACAGACAGATTTTTCTATAGAAAAATTTTCCTCAGGAACTGAGACAGACAGATTTTTCTATAGAAAAATTTTCCTCAGGAACTGAGACAGACAGATTTTTCTATAGAAAAATTTTCCTCAGGAACTGAGGACAGATTTTTCTATAGAAAAATTTTCCTCAGGAACTGAGGACAGATTTTTCTATAGAAAAATTTTCCTCAGGAACTGAGGACAGATTTTTCTATAGAAAAATTTTCCTCAGGAACTGAGGACAGATTTTTCTATAGAAAAATTTTCCTCAGGAACTGAGGACAGATTTTTCTATAGAAAAATTTTCCTCAGGAGACAGACAGATTTTTCTATAGAAAAATCTGTCCTCAGTTCCTGAGGAAAATTTTTCTATAGAAAAATCTGTCTGTCTCAGTTCCTGAGGAAAATTTTTCTATAGAAAAATCTGTCTGTCTCAGTTCCTGAGGAAATCTGTCCTCAGTTCCTGGGGAAAATTTTTCTATAGAAAAATCTGTCCTCAGTTCCTGGGGAAAATTTTTCTATAGAAAAATCTGTCCTCAGTTCCTGGGGAAAATTTTTCTATAGAAAAATCTGTCCTCAGTTCCTGAGGAAAATTTTTCTATAGAAAAATCTGTCCTCAGTTCCTGAGGAAAATTTTTCTATAGAAAAATCTGTCCTCAGTTCCTGAGGAAAATTTTTCTATAGAAAAATCTGTCCTCAGTTCCTGAGGAAAATTTTTCTATAGAAAAATCTGTCTGTCTCAGTTCCTGAGGAAAATTTTTCTATAGAAAAATCTGTCTGTCTCAGTTCCTGAGAAAAATTTTTCTATAGAAAAATCTGTCTGTCTCAGTTCCTGAGGAAAATTTTTCTATAGAAAAATCTGTCTGTCTCAGTTCCTGAGGAAAATTTTTCTATAGAAAAATCTGTCTGTCTCAATTCCTGAGGAAAATTTTTCTATAGAAAAATCTGTCTGTCTCAGTTCCTGAGGAAAACTGTCCTCAGTTCCTGAGGAAAATTTTTCTATAGAAAAATCTGTCCTCAGTTCCTGAGGAAAATTTTTCTATAGAAAAATCTGTCTGTCTCAGTTCCTGAGGAAAACTGTCCTCAGTTCCTGAGGAAAATTTTTCTATAGAAAAATCTGTCCTCAGTTCCTGAGGAAAATTTTTCTATAGAAAAATCTGTCCTCAGTTCCTGAGGAAAATTTTTCTATAGAAAAATCTGTCCTCAGTTCCTGAGGAAAATTTTTCTATAGAAAAATCTGTCCTCAGTTCCTGAGGAAAATTTTTCTATAGAAAAATCTGTCCTCAGTTCCTGAGGAAAATTTTTCTATAGAAAAATCTGTCCTCAGTTCCTGAGGAAAATTTTTCTATAGAAAAATCTGTCCTCAGTTCCTGAGGAAAATTTTTCTATAGAAAAATCTGTCCTCAGTTCCTGAGGAAAATTTTTCTATAGGAAAATCTGTCCTCAGTTCCTGAGGAAAATTTTTCTATAGGAAAATCTGTCCTCAGTTCCTGAGGAAAATTTTTCTATAGAAAAATCTGTCCTCAGTTCCTGAGGAAAATTTTTCTATAGAAAAATCTGTCTGTCTCAGTTCCTGAGGAAAATTTTTCTATAGAAAAATCTGTCTGTCTCAATTCCTGAGGAAAATTTTTCTATAGAAAAATCTGTCTGTCTCAGTTCCTGAGGAAAACTGTCCTCAGTTCCTGAGGAAAATTTTTCTATAGAAAAATCTGTCCTCAGTTCCTGAGGAAAATTTTTCTATAGAAAAATCTGTCCTCAGTTCCTGAGGAAAATTTTTCTATAGAAAAATCTGTCTGTCTCAGTTCCTGAGGAAAATTTGTCTATAGAAAAATCTGTCTGTCTCAGTTCCTGAGGAAAATTTTTCTATAGAAAAATCTGTCTGTCTCAATTCCTGAGGAAAATTTTTCTATAGAAAAATCTGTCTGTCTCAGTTCCTGAGGAAAACTGTCCTCAGTTCCTGAGGAAAATTTTTCTATAGAAAAATCTGTCCTAAGTTCCTGAGGAAAATTTTTCTATAGAAAAATCTGTCCTCAGTTCCTGAGGAAAATTTTTCTATAGAAAAATCTGTCCTCAGTTCCTGAGGAAAATTTTTCTATAGAAAAATCTGTCCTCAGTTCCTGAGGAAAATTTTTCTATAGAAAAATCTGTCCTCAGTTCCTGAGGAAAATTTTTCTATAGAAAAATCTGTCTGTCTCAGTTCCTGAGGAAAACTGTTCTATAGAAAAATCTGTCCTCAGGAACTGAGGACAGATTTCCTCAGGAACTGAGACAGACAGATTTTTCTATAGAAAAATTTTCCTCAGGAACTGAGACAGACAGATTTTTCTATAGAAAAATTTTCCTCAGGAACTGAGGACAGATTTTTCTATAGAAAAATTTTCCTCAGGAACTGAGGACAGATTTTTCTATAGAAAAATTTTCCTCAGGAACTGAGGACAGATTTTTCTATAGAAAAATTTTCCTCAGGAACTGAGGACAGATTTTTCTATAGAAAAATTTTCCTCAGGAACTGAGGACAGATTTTTCTATAGAAAAATTTTCCTCAGGAACTGAGGACAGTTTTCCTCAGGAACTGAGACAGACAGATTTTTCTATAGAAAAATTTTCCTCAGGAACTGAGACAGACAGATTTTTCTATAGAAAAATTTTCCTCAGGAACTGAGACAGACAGATTTTTCTATAGAAAAATTTTCCTTAGGAACTGAGACAGACAGATTTTTCTATAGAAAAATTTTCCTCAGGAACTAACGTTTTTCTATAGAAAAATTTTCCTCAGGAACTGTGGACAGTTTTACTATAGAAAAATTTTCCTCAGTTACTGAGGACAGTTTTTCTATAGAAATATTTTCCTCAGTTACTGAGGAAAATTTTTCTGTAGAAAAACGTTAGTTCCTGATGAAAATTTTTCTACAGAAAAATTTCTAAAGGGTTACTATAGACAGTAGAATTTCTAAGGGTCTTCTATTGTTAGAAGAACCTCCTATGGTTTACTATGGACAGAAGACCTTCCAACGTTCGCCTATGAAAAGAAAAACTTCCATAAGCCTTCTATGGACAGATGACCTTCCAACGGTCTTCTACGGACGGAAGGCCTTCCAATGTTTTTCTCTGGACAGAAGGCGTTCCAACGGTCTTCTACGGATAGTAGATCTTCTAACGGACTTCTAACGCCTTTTAACGCTTGTCCATGGACCGTTAGAGGGTCTTCTGTGGACAGAAGTCTTCCCAACATTCTTCTATGGAGAGAAGATGAAATAACCTTCCACCATTCTTATGAGCACAGAATGACTTCTAAGGGTCTTTTGTGGACAGATGACCATTTAGCGGTATTTTCTAGGCATAAGACCTTTTTTCAGTCTTCTGTGGACAGAAGACCTTCTAAGGGTTTTCTATAGGCAATCCTCCTTCAAAAAGTCTGCTATAGACAGACGCCCTTCTAAAGGTCTGCTGTGAAGAGAAGACCCCCCTATTGACAGAATACCTTATATGATAGAACATCCTAAGGATTTTTTGCGGATATAAGGCGTTCTATAAGAACCTTTAATAATCTTCTCCGAACAGAAGACTTTCCAAGCCCTTCTAGGGGTCTTCCATAGACTAGAGACCTTCTAAGGGTCTTTTATGCATAGAAAACCTGCTAACAGTCTTCCAATGCCTTCTTTTGACAGAAAACCTTCAACTATTTTTCTGTGGACAAAGGACGTCTAAGGGTCTTTTGTGGAGAAGAGTTTCTAACGGTATTCTCTTGGCAGAAGACCGTCTCTGAGTCTTCTGTGGATATAAGACCTTCTAAGGGTCTTCTATAGAAAAACGGCCTTCGATTAGAAGTTCTTCTAAAGGTCTTATGTGGACTGAAGACCTTCCAAGTGTCTTCTAGGGACAGAAAACTTTCTAAGGTTCTTCTAGGGCAACAAGGCTTTCTGAGGGTCCTCTGGGGACAGAAGGCCTTGTCTCTTAAAAATAGATGTACTTCTAACGGCCTCTTGTTGACAATATATGTACCTTTTAAGGGTTTTCTGTAGATAGAAGACTATTCAACGGTCTTCTGTGGTTAGAAGACCTTCTAAGGGTCTTCTGCAAACAAAAGAATTTTTTAGGGTCTTCTGTGGACGTTAGTATGTCCTAACGATCTTCTACAGAAAGAAGAACTTCTGACGGTCTTCTAAAGACCGAAGACCTTCAATGGTCTTCTTTTGGGCAAAATATTTTTTAAGGGGTCTCTAACCACGGTAGACCTTCCACGGTCTTCTATGACCAGAAAAGCAAACAAAAATCATCTGTTGACAGAAGAACTTCTAAAGTTCGTCTATAGATAGAAGACCTTTTAAATGTCATTCTCCCACAGAGGACTTTTTAAAGGTCTCCTTGGGACAGAAACCCCCCCTAAAAAGCAAGAAACCCCAATAGAGGTCTTCTAGGAACAACAAACTTTTAAAGGTCTTCTTTGGACGAAAAATTTTCAGAAAAGGAAAATTTTTCTATAGAAAAATCTGTCTGTCTCAGTTCCTGAGGAAATCTGTCCTCAGTTCCTGAGGAAAATTTTTCTATAGAAAAATCTGTCCTCAGTTCCTGAGGAAAATTTTTCTATAGAAAAATCTGTCCTCAGTTCCTGAGGAAAATTTTTCTATAGAAAAATCTGTCCTCAGTTCCTGAGGAAAATTTTTCTATAGAAAAATCTGTCCTCAGTTCCTGAGGAAAATTTTTCTATAGAAAAATCTGTCCTCAGTTCCTGAGGAAAATTTTTCTATAGAAAAATCTGTCCTCAGTTCCTGAGGAAAATTTTTCTATAGAAAAATCTGTCCTCAGTTCCTGAGGAAAATTTTTCTATAGAAAAATCTGTCCTCAGTTCCTGAGGAAAATTTTTCTATAGAAAAATCTGTCCTCAGTTCCTGAGGAAAATTTTTCTATAGAAAAATCTGTCCTCAGTTCCTGAGGAAAATTTTTCTATAGAAAAATCTGTCCTCAGTTCCTGAGGAAAATTTTTCTATAGAAAAATCTGTCCTCAGTTCCTGAGGAAAATTTTTCTATAGAAAAATCTGTCCTCAGGAACTGAGACAGACAGATTTTTCTATAGAAAAATTTTCCTCAGGAACTGAGACAGACAGATTTTTCTATAGAAAAATTTTCCTCAGGAACTGAGGACAGTTTTCCTCAGGAACTGAGACAGACAGATTTTTCTATAGAAAAATTTTCCTCAGGAACTGAGGACAGATTTTTCTATAGAAAAATTTTCCTCAGGAACTGAGGACAGTTTTCCTCAGGAACTGAGGACAGTTTTCCTCAGGAACTGAGACAGACAGATTTTTCTATAGAAAAATTTTCCTCAGGAACTGAGGACAGATTTTTCTATAGAAAAATATTCCTCAGGAACTGAGGACAGATTTTTCTATAGAAAAATATTCCTCAGGAACTGAGGACAGATTTTTCTATAGAAAAATATTCCTCAGGAACTGAGGACAGATTTTTCTATAGAAAAATTTTCCTCAGGAACTGAGGACAGATTTTTCTATAGAAAAATTTTCCTCAGGAAGTGAGGACAGATTTTTCTATAGAAAAATTTTCCTCAGGAACTGAGGACAGATTTTTCTATAGAAAAATTTTCCTCAGGAACTGAGGACAGTTTTCCTCAGGAACTGAGACAGACAGATTTTTCTATAGAAAAATTTTCCTCAGGAACTGAGACAGACAGATTTTTCTATAGAAAAATTTTCCTCAGGAACTGAGACAGACAGATTTTTCTATAGAAAAATTTTCCTTAGGAACTGAGACAGACAGATTTTTCTATAGAAAAATTTTCCTCAGGAACTAACGTTTTTCTATAGAAAAATTTTCCTCAGGAACTGTGGACAGTTTTACTATAGAAAAATTTGTCCTCAGTTCCTGAGGAAATCTGTCCTCAGTTCCTGAGGAAAATTTTTCTATAGAAAAATCTGTCCTCAGTTCCTGAGGAAAATTTTTCTATAGAAAAATCTGTCCTCAGTTCCTGAGGAAAATTTTTCTATAGAAAAATCTGTCCTCAGTTCCTGAGGAAAATTTTTCTATAGAAAAATCTGTCCTCAGTTCCTGAGGAAAATTTTTCTATAGAAAAATCTGTCCTCAGTTCCTGAGGAAAATTTTTCTATAGAAAAATCTGTCCTCAGTTCCTGAGGAAAATTTTTCTATAGAAAAATCTGTCCTCAGTTCCTGAGGAAAATTTTTCTATAGAAAAATCTGTCCTCAGTTCCTGAGGAAAATTTTTCTATAGAAAAATCTGTCCTCAGTTCCTGAGGAAAATTTTTCTATAGAAAAATCTGTCCTCAGTTCCTGAGGAAAATTTTTCTATAGAAAAATCTGTCCTCAGTTCCTGAGGAAAATTTTTCTATAGAAAAATCTGTCCTCAGTTCCTGAGGAAAATTTTTCTATAGAAAAATCTGTCCTCAGTTCCTGAGGAAAATTTTTCTATAGAAAAATCTGTCCTCAGTTCGTGAGGAAAATTTTTCTATAGAAAAATCTGTCCTCAGTTCGTGAGGAAAATTTTTCTATAGAAAAATCTGTCCTCAGTTCCTGAGGAAAATTTTTCTATAGAAAAATCTGTCCTCAGTTCCTGAGGAAAATTTTTCTATAGAAAAATCTGTCCTCAGTTCCTGAGGAAAATTTTTCTATAGAAAAATCTATCCTCAGTTCCTGAGGAAAATTTTTCTATAGAAAAATCTATCCTCAGTTCCTGAGGAAAATTTTTCTATAGAAAAACTGTCCTCAGTAACTGAGGAAAATTTTTCTATAGAAAAACTGTCCTCAGTAACTGAGGAAAATTTTTCTATAGAAAAACTGTCCTCAGTTTCTGAGGAAAATTTTTCTATAGAAAAACAGTCCTCAGTTTCTGAGGAAAATTTTTCTATAGAAAAACAGTCCTCAGTAAGTGAGGCAAATTTTTCTATAGAAAAACTGTCCTCAGTAAGTGAAGAAAATTTTTCTATAGAAAAATCTGTCTGTCCTCAGTTCCTGAGGAAAATTTTTCTATAGAAAAATCTGTCTGTCCTCAGTTCCTGAGGAAAATTTTTCTATGGAGAAATCTGTATGTCCTCAGTTCCTGAGGAAAATTTTTCTATAGAAAAACTGTCCTCAGTAACTGAGGAAAATTTTTCTATAGAAAAATCTGTCTGTCCTCAGTTCCTGAGGAAAATTTTTCTAAAGAAAAATCTGTCTGTCCTCAGTTCCTGAGGAAATTTTTTCTATAGAAAAATCGGTCTGTCCTCAGTTCCTGAGGAAAATTTTTCTATAGAAAAATCTATCCTCCGTTCCTGAGGAATATTTTTCTAAAGGAAAAACTGGGAACTTTTTTCTCTTCCCAGATTACGCCTTTTGTTGAACCTCCTGTTCCCTCTTGTTGAGTATTTTTTTCAACGCTCGTTTCCGTTTTGAACACATGTCTTTTCTAAGTAGAGACGCAACATTTTACCTTACTCAACAAGCTGACAGCAATAATTTACGCGTGACAGCACAAAATATATCGCACCTTTTCACTTGGAGAGATACTCACATTCTACGCTTAGTTTGTTGTGCTCAATGTCGTCGACGTCATGTTTTGGGAAGTTACGCGCTAAGCAACTGTAATAGAAAATGTTGGAATTTCAAAGGCGGAATGGAATGGGTTAACTGAAGGATTGAACAGATATAGGCTTGGCTGGTTGGTTAGTTCTGTTCTGCACTTTAGATTTGAATATGGCATGGGTTTTCTTAGTTATCATTTACGGTATTTCTTGTTTGGCTTTCACCTTTAACAAGGAGGCAGAAGAGTTCACATGAATAGGCCAAACAAAGCGTTAAAATTAACACCGAATAAAAGCGCAGCTTCTTCAGAATGTAAAACGAAAATCCCTAACAAATTAAATATATGAATAACTTTATAATGAAATGGATTCAATGGCAGAACCACATGTGTGTGTGTGAGGGCGTGTGAGTTTAAAGGAATTTCTGGTTACTCTTTGAAAATGAATTCTACGAATAAAGCCAACAGACTAGTAATAATTTTTAGCGTATAACAGGACTTTTTAACAAAATACAAAGGTTTACGTTTGGTAATTTGAATTAAAAAATGTACTTTATTGTTTCGCCTTATCAGGCGAATTTCGCTGAGGATACATTCATTGGTTTTTCAACTTCTATGAGGTTATTGAAGCGTATACATAGCGGCAATATGTATACGCACACAAGTACCAGGTAAACAACTTTACAGTAGTTAGTCCATATTTACAATTTTCCTTGCGGCAATTGTCAGTTTGTAGGTGAGAGAGGGTGTTGAGAGACAAAGGGTTACCATATGCCTCACCTCTCTCTCCTTCAAATTGGCAATTGCCTCAAGGAAAATTGCCTAATGTAAATATGGACTTACTACTTATGTATATTTTCAAATTTAAACATGTAGAGAAGTTTGTTAACAAATTACCTCAGCCTAGGCTGTACAAAAAAAAAAAAAAAAATAACATAATTGGTGGACCTAAATGGGCTATATAAACAGATCTCCCAACGAAGACTACATACCGAGTTTCAGCCTTTTCGGTTGGATATTGACACCAAAACCTTCAAAATATTTAAAATCGGAATGTACCGTTCTATGGCGGCTAAATAAAGAAGTGAACCTGTGCCGATAGATTTCAGGCGGAATGTTTTATATCCACAACGAAGACTAAGTAGCAAATTTCAGGCATAGACTTATTCCGATAAGTTTCAGGTGGAAAGTTTTATATCCCCAACGAAGGCCAAATACCAAATTTCAGAAATTACGATGGTAGATTAAGGCTACAAGCTTCAAAATACCGAAAATCGGGTGGTACCGTTCAATGGGGGCTATTCAGACGGAAAGTTTTATACCCCCAACGAAAACTAAATACCGATGTTCAGCCTTTTCGGTTGGATATTGAGACGACAGCCTTCAAAATATTTAAAATCGGGAGGTACCGTTCAATGGGGGATATATGAGGACGTGGACTATACCGATAAATTTCAGGTGGAAGGCTTTATACCCCAAACGACGAATAAATACCAAATTTCAGCCATTTCGATGGGAGATTAAGGGTACAAGCTTTAAAATACCGAAAATCGGGAGGTACCGTTCTATGGAGGCTACGCGAAGGTATGGACCTATTTCGACAACTTCAGGCACAAAATGGTATACCACCAACGAAGAATAAATACCAAATTTCAGTGCTTTCGATGGGATATTGAGGCCACAAATTTCAAAATATCGAAAATCTGGAGGTACCGTTCTATGGGGGTTATACCGATAAATTTCAGGTGGAAAGTTTTATACCACCAACGGAGACTAAGTACCAAATTTCAGCCTTTTCGGTGGGATATTTAGACCATAATTCTCAAAATACCGAAAATCGGGAGGGGGATATATGAAGGCGATACCTAGTAGTAATAGAAACCTTTATACCAAATTACAAAGCGCTATCTTAAAAATTGTGATATGGTGAAGGGGTATAACAAAAGCCGGAGACCGGACAGTACCTACCGTCGAAAACCCGAGAATTCTCGTTGTCATCTTCGACAAACTTTTCACATTCCCGAAACATGCAAATTCAATAAAAACAAAAATCCAGAAGAGCAACAAGGTATAAGGATGCCCTCTACTGGCTACTTATCAAGCTGCAGGCGCCCAGTGTGTGAACCAGTACAGACCACTTTTGTTAGCAATACCCAGTGAAAAGCATTGCAAATCACTCGGCAAAACACCCTTCGAACCTCTGCAAGATGTGTCCAGATGTAGAGTGTAGGTTATCTGCATCAGAAAGCAGCACCATAACCTGTTGCTCACTCTACAGTTTCAGCTGGCAGGCAAATATTGTGGTTGGGATCACTATATCTTGCAACTGGGTCCATCCCCCAGACACATTCGAAGGTACAGCCCGACTTTAGGCTGTCATACTATCTGTCACTGGCTGGTTTTCAGAGAACGATTAATAACCAAGCAGGCCAGCAAACTCCACTTGAAGCAATGGTAAGCACGTCCGCCTGCGTTCAATTCCTAGACAAAAATATCCCGCTGTGTAATGTATGCTACATTTCATGAGTATTTCAGCCATGTAAAACTTCTCTATAAGTTCGGACTCGGTGATAAAAAAATCGTTGAGCTAATATGAATCGGCGTGCACTCATTAATATGAGAGAAGTCTCCTGTGTCCCGTCCGGGATTTGTGTGGGAATATATGTGTGTATTTAGTCCAGCAAGCTCCAGCGGTGTCATGACCATACTCGCCATCGAGACACTACTACCATTTTCAACACATATCAAGCCAGAATAGTCTATGGGGTAGGTGCTTTTGTAAATATTCGGACACTTCGTAGCCCATATCTCTGGAGGTATTTAAGCATTCCTAAATTGTGGTTTATCCTTAATTGTGGTAGTACCTCTTCGGCTAAGAGGGCTCTAATACGGAGCAGCATACTCCCTTCGCCTTTTAACACTATCTTTGGCTAGATCGGTGCCACGCCGTTGAAGGTAACTGCTGTTTTATCATCGATTTTCCCGTATTCGAGTGATTTAACCGTTGCCCCCAAATTTACTTAATCCCATACCATTGTTGCATTGCTTCCGATGGCCTAGCTCTCTTTTCCGATTATGCTCGTCTACTAGCCTGTTGACTTCAAGAGTCATCTTCAGGGTCGTACGATGAAGCTCATCACGCTCATTTGCAGTCGTGTCGCCTTTAATGATAAATTTGGTCAAATTTCAGGTATTCGACCAACACATATGTTGTGAGCGGCATTAGCTGTATTGATGTCCCCGAAAATCGTCTCATCTGTCCGAGAAGCTGATAGAATATACAGCTCTCTAAAGCGATAGTTGGTAAATTATGTGAACCCTTGCTAATCAGCTTTTCCATGGCGCAGAAAAGTACGGCGGCCAGAGGTTGTGATGACGATAATATGAAGGTTGTCTAGGTATAGCTTAATGGCGGGTTGCCAGAACACATAATTTATCAGACCGGGTGCCACATAATGGTTATGGCTGTGATAATCTCATCTTATCCTATTGTTCGACAAGCAGATATGTTGTGAGCGGCAGTAGCTGTGTTGATGTCCCCGAATATTGTCTCATCTATCAGAGGAGCTGAGAGAATGGACAGCTCTCTGAAGCGATAGTTAGTAAAGTATCTGAACCCTTGCTAATCAGCTATTCCATGGTTCAGAAAAGTACGGCGGCCAGAGGTTGCGAAGACGGGTGGTGTGTTAACGGAGACGAGGATAGGAAGGTTGTCTGGGTATAGCATAATGACGGGTTGCCAGTATATCATAATGACGGGTTGCCAGTATAGCATAATGACGGGTTGCCAAGTTATCAGACCTGGTGCCACACAATGGTGATGCTGGCATATTGTGACAATCTCATCTTATCCTCGTAGGATCCTCGGTCACCGTGCAATATGTGGAGCTATCTATTTGCTCAGCAGCGCTGCTTGTTTTTGCCACAATCGTATGGACAGGCTTCCAGCACCCAGACAATTCAGAAGAGATGTTCATGATCTAGAGAGAGGGAAAAAAGAGTATTCTCATAAAAGTGCGATAGATCTTCTCATAGAAGGGCTACTGAAGGCCGTTAGGTCTTCTGATGAAAGGGCGATTGAAGGTCGGTAGAAAGGCGAAAGGTCTTCCAATTGAAGATAGGTTTTGTCATAGAAAACCTGTCGATATTTTCAGAGGAAACCGATCGGTTCCTGTTGTTGTAGCAGCATATGGTGCTGAGTTGGCAGCCGCTGAGCGAAACACTTTTGGTTTCGTGACAAACCGGTACAAAAGAACCCGCTGCCGTGGGTTTGGCTGCTGTAAGGTAAGAAGATTGGTCGGTCGTTTTATTGAAGAGGGGTATGTTTTCTCCTAGAAAACTGGTAAGTTTACTTATAGAAGACCATTAGGGTCTTATGGACAGCCAGTAGTTCTGCTCATGGAAGGTCGGTAGGTATGAAAGGGCAGTAAGTCGGTTGGTAGGATGACGGTGGCTATTTTCAAAGAAGGCCGGTATTTCCTCTTGTAGAAGGTAGGTAGGTCTTCTCATATAAAGCCGTTAAATCTTCTCATTGGCCGGTAGTTTTTCCTATAGAAATCCTTTAGGTCTTCTTATAGAAGGGCAGGGCGCAAGTACTCCTCGGCAGTTCCACACTTTAGAGTTACCCCCATATATTTATACCCTATACCACAATGTGGAAAAGGGTATTATAAGTTTGTTTTGGTAAAAATTCATGTAACACCGCGAAATATTCGTCGGAGACCCCCAATGTGGTATACCAATCTTCATATCTCGACGAGATAAAGCGATTTTGAGATGTGTGTCCGTCCGTCCGTCCGTCCGTCCGTCCGTCCGTCCGTCTGTCCATTATAAATTGTAAACACGCTCCAGGCCGCAATTATGGACCGATCGTCACGAAACTTTGTATGGAGGTCGGGTTCAGATCAGAATAGATCCCTATTCTTATTGGTGATGATCGTGAAATATTTAGCTGGTGAAATGGACCAAAAACATAATATTTATCCAATTTTCAAGCGGCTCTGTAGGTCTCAATAATAGTCCGATCAACGCGTAATTTTAAATAAGGTAAGAGTATATCACAAAGTAGAAGCTTGCAATTTGAGATGGCGATCGGATAATATTTAGAGGGTTAAATGGACCAAAACTTTTGTGTGAAAATTGTGAAAATTTTTAATATACAGCTTATATCTTATTTCCTGGAAGTGACATTCCGGACAAGTGAGATATTCTTCAAAGTGGAACGCTTGACCTTTCAATTGATGCCAATTATGTTGGTGTGCATGATCAGATAACAGAGTTACAGCCTAATATATTCCGTTATTTGTTTGTAGTATAATAAAAAACTCGCTAGAAGTCGCAATTATACATCAATAGTCACGAAATTTTGCACCGGGTAAGAGTATAGGTCGAAAAAGATGCCTACAATTTTGAATGATGATCTGATATTCTTTAGCGGGTGAAATGGACCATTACTTTTGTATGAAAATTATAAAAATTTATTTTTGGTCGATATTTTAATTCCTTGAGGACATATATATTTCGCAAAGTAGCCTACATATGGGAAAAAACTACTGACCTTTCCTCTGATGTAAATTGCAATAAAGTATTTGCTATATAACGGGCCTACTGCCTAATATATAATGGGTTCTGTGTAGAGAACCACATTTTTATCCCATGCTACATATTGTCTCTCCAAAAGTTTATGTAACACCACGAAATATTCGTCCTAGACCCCTTATTTGGTATGCCAAAATTCATATCTCGACGAGATAAAGCGATTTAGCGATGTGTGTCCGTCCATTAAAAATTGTAAACAAGCTTAAGGCCGCAATTATGGACCGATTGTAACAAATTTTTTAAGGAGATTGGATTCGGGCCAGAATATAAATGATTAGATTTTGGTGATGATCGTGAAATGTTCAGAGGATGAAATGGACCAAAAACAAAATTTTAACCAATTTTGTAGCGGCTCTGTAGGTCAAAATAATAACCCGCAAAATTTTAAAGAAAGTTTGAGTTTATGATGAAGAAGAAACGTACAAACCAACATGAAGATCAGATAATACTTAGCGGGTTAAATGGACTGAAACTTTTGTGTGAAATTGGTAAAAATTTCAATAACGTAGCGGTTAAACAACGGAAGTAGTAGTACTACATAAGTGGGTTTCATTACATTTTAGTTTGTGTGAACTAAATTTTCCTTTCCTGCTACAAAAATGTCTTTGTCATGCTATACAACTTTATGGTTTTGGTTATAAGTATTATACATTACATCTCTGATATTTGATAATTAAATTTTCACAATCATTGAAAAGAAGTTCCGTGTGAGCGATTATCCAGGGATAGTGGTATAGGGTATCCCATGGTCGGCTCCGTCCGACTATAGACTTTTCTTACTTGTTCATATATGGGTCAGTAGAATCACGCTCCAGCGAGGTAGGCCTGTACTGGCAGACTGGTGTCTAAGCAATGCAAGTCGATGTATACGACGACGAAGTTTTAGCCACGCCTCGAGATGTTCCTGCGCACAATCAACTACATAAAAACTATCGCAAGAATTCGGGGGCGCCTAAGACCAGATCTGTCTTGGAAGTGTACCCATTCCTTAGAGAATTACATCTTACCGATTTTGATATGTGGTAAATGAGGATCTGACAAGCGGAACAGATACATGCCCTGATGTTCTTCTTCTTCCCGGCACGGAGCAAAATAGCTCAAAGCAGTCATTTCGGGATATTGTGAAAAAATACACGAGTATATGATCGAACATTTATTCCAGCCAATCCGGTGCATAGAACGATGAAATTGTGTCATTTTAGTTGGTGCCGGAAGGTTTTTATACCCTCAGCATTTATGCTAACGAGGGTATATACACTTTCATACATGCAAAATGTGCTTCATCGAAATAATGGTTTAAAACCCCAACTATGTTTGGACGAAATCGGTTTCAGACAATTTGTAGTCGATTTAGCAATGTCCGTCTGTCTGTCTGGCTGGCTGGTGCGCACGATAACTCTCGAACGGATGAACCGATTTGGTCCAAGGTTTGGCTTTCGTAATATTTTGCTCAAACTTACTTTAAGTTCGAAGATGGGCTATATCGGTCCTCTCCTTCGGGTACCTCACCCACAAAAGTTCGAAAATGTTAGGAAAATTCGTGCGCACAATAACTCTAGAAGGGAGTAACCGATTTGGTCCATACATTGCACATGGTGAAATTTCTACCAGACTTAGATGAGGTTCTAGTATGGGCTCAATCGATCCACTCCTTCGGGTACCTTCCACACAAAGTTTCGGAAAAAGTTCAGTTTAGGACCTGCTCTCGAATCGCTTTGATTTTTGTTGTGACAACTTGTATTCACTGCCCCCCATACGACGGTATAAATTTCATCAAGGGCAAGTCTATATGTATATCCTGAGAAAATAACCCGATTTGTTCCAAAATTTGACCTTCGTAATATTTTGTCCAAACATAGTTTAAGTTCAAAGATAAACCATTTCGGTCCACTCCTTCAAGTACCTCCCCCCAAAAAAGTTCAAAAATGTTCGGAAAAAACGATAACTCTACCAGATATAAATCAGGTTCGAATATGGACTGTATATGTCCACTACTTCGGGTAACCGCAAATTTTCGGATAAATTCACTTTAAGACCAGCTCCCGAATCAGTGAAGCAGCTTGCATTCGCTGCCTCAATTACGATGGTAAAAGTTTTTTCAGGGTCAAGTCCATACTTCTTGAGAAAACAGACCGAATACGATAACTCTCGAACTGATCCACCGACTTGGTCTTAAATTTGGCCTCCGTCATATTTTGTCATAGTTTCAATTCGAAGATATGCAATATCGGTCCACATCTTCCGGTACTTCTCCCGAATATTTAAAATATGTCACTTAAATGGTATGCACGATATCTCTTGAACAAATTTGGTCCAAACGATGGATCTCCTAATATTTTGCCCAAATTTAGTTTTACTTCTAAAATGAAGGTACCTTAGGGTAGCTCCCCCACAAAAGTTCAGCATTTGTGACTAAGTGCAGTTTAAGGTCTGTTTGAAGATCCTTTGAAAATGTATACAGATGCTGTTTATTGCGGTCCTATTTACAGCGATATTTTCCGTCGACAAGTCCATGTTTACTGGGATACTTGTCCAAAAGTTATACGATGATCTGAAATGAACTGAAGTGAGTAGTGGGCGCGATATCTATCGAAAAGATGTGACAAGCTTTACTTCCATAATGTACTATGTTGGTCCATTCTTTTAAGTACCTCCTCTGCAACACTTTTGAACTTTAATCCTAATCCAAATTTTTGTCGGCAAGTTAAAATGTCGAAAAAAGGCCACAAAATAGTGAAAAGACCCTAAATACATTCGATCTGGCCGTACATGAAAATTTCAATTCACATAGGCTGAGGGTATATTTCGGTCGGCAAAGTCGACTGCTACTTTTGTACTTGTTTAGAGTACATGGGGCATTATTTAAGAAATTTAAAACGACCCGATACATATCTATAAACTGCACTTTTGCGAAAAATTTTCAAATCTGGAACTGGAAGGAGCCGACCGATATTTGAACCTAATATGGTCTGGAAGAATCGGTTACTCTCCACGTGATGTGTCGTGCTCACCATTTTAGTAAACATTTCCTAACTTTTGTTTGGGGGTGCCCGAATGAATAGACCCATACGATCCACCTTCGAACACAATCTAAATTCGGAAAAAAAAACATTACGTGACGTAAAGATTGGACCACATCGGAAGCTCCGTTCGTGATTTATCAATCAAAAAATATCTTTATCCTTATCAATCGTCATATGTTAATCTTATAATTTCGTAAATATTTTTTTCCAGAATTTAAAGCTTTTAGTTTTCAATTGTTTTTATTTACTGATATAAATTCATAATCGGATTATTTCGACTGGGATCATTTGTTTTACTCCACTGGCCACACATTAGATTGAAGGTGTGTCGTTTTATTTGATTTTATTAGACAATCAAATAACTATGACAAAAACAAAAGAGCAACAACAACAATGGTAGCAAAGCGATTATTAATGACATCAATTTCCTATCACAATGAACTGTAATTTGTCAAACAAACAGACAGGCAATTGTTGATGTACATGTATACATACATACATGTATATGTATGTATTTTTTATAAATGAATGTTGTTGTTTGTTCCACAAACGATAAATATGTAGTTATCCACAATCTATTAGTAATTCTCA
Organism: Musca autumnalis; assembly: GCF_047663935.1. Classification (NCBI taxonomy): domain Eukaryota; kingdom Metazoa; phylum Arthropoda; class Insecta; order Diptera; family Muscidae; genus Musca; species Musca autumnalis. Next base: position 176,037,381 of record NW_027412088.1, read on the forward strand.
CAAAATTCTACATGGATTAAGGTGGAATTTAGGTTTTTGAACAAATATTTTTATTTTCATTTTTGGAAAAAAAATTGGAAGAACAATAACAAAATCAAAAACATTTTGGATAATAAATTTAAATAATATTTAAATTGTTCCATTAGGCTTAGTAGAGATTTAGGTTGTGGTTTTTATTTCAATCGAAAAATATCAATCAAAAAATGTGTTTTGATAAAAGGCTAAATAATGTAAACAAATTTGAAGTAGATAATCTGTGGTGAGGAAATCATTTGCAGTTAACAATTAGTAAAGGCAACCTACTGTATTACAATTTTAAATTATTTGTAACATAATTAAATAAATAAAAATAAAAATCAAAAATTATTAAAAAGTAATTTCTTTTCATTTTAATAACAATTATTAAATTTTTATTAAAACCCACAAACAAATTACATTTATTTACATATCCACATAAAAGCTACGCAACGGAAACATGCAGCAAAGTTGACAGTTGCTTTTATCTTTGATTAAATTAATAAATTTTTGCACTATCTTTGGAAATTAATTGCTTGTGATATAATGTTTATATCCACATGCATACATGTATGTATATGCTTGTGTGTGTATCCACTCTTATGTTTTACGTTACGTTGCATTGTCGCATTAAATCAACATTCATGTTCTGTTGCTCGATTCCGATGCTCCCTTCATTTTTACAATTTTTAAAATATATATATAATTAAATAAAATTTATTATAGTTTTTACACAAAATAAAACAAGCAACAACAACACATATTATATATTCATATATGATTACATAATGTGTGCCATATTGAATATGCATTTTTACTGTACTTTACATGGATCAATAAATTTCACTTTGAAGGGTGAGAGGATATTATAATGTGCGAGAATGTTGGTTGATATATTCTGTAGATTGGAGAAGGAATAACGAACACACATAGTCCCTTATGTGAGATCATATTTAATCTATAAGTTTTACATAAAATGGTCAACAAATTATAATGGAAGAGAACCCCTCACGTTCTTTTGTAATATCACCTGATACCGCATGAAAAAACCTAATTAGAAGAACTCATTGTATTCAAAACCAGGAACTCAGTGTCTGTTATTAGATGAAGACGACCTCTTGGATTTCTATAAGAAGATCGCATGTGCTTCTACCAGAAAACTTCATGTCTTCTATAAGAAGATGTCACCGTCTTCTATTAGAAAATCGTATCGACTTCTGTTAGAAAATCTGATGGTCTTCTATGAGAATTCCAAAATACGACCCCATGTCCTTCTATGAGAAAATCTTATCGACTTCTTTTAGAAAATCTGATTGTCCTCTATGAGAATGCCAAAATACGACCCCATTTCCCTCCATAAGAGACTTCATGGCCTTCCATGACAGGCCTGAAGTGCGATTCTCTAACTTAATTTTTTTTTTTGTGTTACTGACAAAAATCTGTATAATTAAAACTCAAAATTATGAACAAAAAGTTGCAAGAACTTTGCGACTACTCTTGATTGGTCGCTAGTTTATCTTTCTACCGAAATATCGTTAATTACCGAAATTAAAAGGATTTTAATTTTACCAATTTTTGTCGGTAACATAAAAAATGAGTTGGAGAATCGCGCTACTGATTATAAGTTGACCTAATAGACTTCTCTGCGTAGACCTAAAAACCTTCACCAAAAAGACCTCACGGCCTTCTTTAAGAAATCCTCATGGTCTTCTATAATAAAATTTCAAGGTCTTCTACAGGGAGACTTGATGGTCTTCTATAAGAGGAAGACTTTTTTGCCTACACCCTGAAAACCTCAAAGCCTTCTAAAAGAACACTTCATGATTACGATCGCTTATATGAAGGTTTCATCATCTATAACACAACTTCATAGCCTTCTATAGAAAGAACTCTTAGTCGACCTCATAGACTTGAAGGTCTTCTATAAGAAAAAGATCTGATGGTCTTCTTCAGAAGGAAACATTTCTTCTCTTAATCCAGAAGAATTCAAAGTCTTCTATAAGACGACCTCATGGTTATGATCGCCAATAAGAAGATTTCATGATTTTCTATAAGATGACTTCTTAGCCATCTATAGAAAAACCTCACTGTCGTCTAAAGAAAGACCCCAAGCAGTTTTAAAAGAAGACATCTGCGTCTTCTATAAGAAGTCTTCATGATCATCTATAAGAAGACCTCATGATCTTGGATAAGAAAATCTCATGGTCTTCTATAAGAAAAATATTGATCTTCTTTAAGAAAACCTCAAGTTCATGGTTACCAACACCTTAAGCTCCTTTGTAAACCGACAGCGTCTGCAATAACATGACACCATAGTCTTCTATAAGAAAACTTCATTGTTTTTTATAAGAACGTTCATAAGAAGACTCCATGACCTTCTATAAGAACTTCATGGTCTTCTATAAGAAGATTTATGAGCTTCTAAAAGCGACCTATGAGAAAGAGTCCTAAGAGCACCCTTCCTATGAGAAAGAGTCCTAGGAGTACCCTTTCTATGAGAAATAGTCCTTAGAGTGCCCTTTCTATGAGAAATAGTCCTTAGAGTGCCCTTTCTATGGGAAAGATTCCTAAGAGCACCCTTTCTATGAGAAAGAGTCCTAAGAGCACCCTTTCTTTGAGAAAGAGTCCTAAGAGTACCCTTTCTTATCGAAAAGGTCCTAAAAAGCACCATTTCTTTTCGAAAAGGTAATAAAAAACACCTTTTCTCTTCGAAAAAGGTTCTAAAAAGCACTCTTTCTTTTCGAAAAGGCCCTAAAAAGCACCCTTTCTTTCGAAAAGGTCCTCAAAAGCACCCTTTCTTTTCGAAAGGTTCCTTAAAAGCACCCTTTCTTTTCGATGGTTAATAAAAAACACCCTTTTTATTCGTAAGGTTCCTAAAAATCACCCTTTTCTTTCGTAAGGTTCCTAAAAAGCACCCTTTTTTTTCGTAAGGTTCCTAAAAAGCACCCTTTCTTTTCGAAAGATTCCTAAAAAGCACCATTTCTTTTCGAAAGGTTCCTAAAGAGCACCCTTTCTTTTCGAAAGTTTCCTAAAAAGCACCCATTCTTTTTGAAAGATTCCTAAAAAGCACCCTTTCTTTTCGAAAGGTTCCTAAAAAGCACCCTTTCTTTTCGAAAGTTTCCTAAAAAGCACACTTTCTTTTCGAAAGGGTCCTAAAAAGCAGATTTTCTTTTCGAAAAGGTCCTAAAAAGTACCTTTCTTTCCAAAAGAGTCCTAAAAAGCACACTTTCTTCCCAAAAGGGGCCTAAAAGGCACACTTTCTTTTCAAAAGGGTCATAGAAGGCACCCTTTCTTTGCAAAAGGGTCATAGAAGGCACCCTTTCTTTGCAAAAGGGTCATAGAAGGCACCCTTTCTTTGCAAAAGGGTCATAGAAGGCACCTTTTCTTTGCAAAAGCGTCATAGAAGGCACCCTTTCTTTGCAAAAGGGTCCTAAAAAGCACCCTTTCTTTCCAAAAGGGTCCTAAAAAGCACCCTTTCGTTCCAAAAGGGTCCTTAAAAGCACCCTTTCTTCCCAAAAGGGTCCTAAAAAGCACCCTTTCTTTCCAAAAGTGTCCTAAAAAGCACACCTTCTGTCCAAAAGTTTCCTAAAAAGCACCCTTTCTTTCCAAAAGGTCCAAAATAGCACCCTTTCTTATAAGAAGGTTCCTAAAGAAACCCTTTCTTAAAGAAAGGTTCCTAAAGAACACCCTTTTTTATTGAAAGGGTCCTAAATAGCACCCTATATTTTCGAAACGACCCTAAAAGGCACCCTTTCTTTTCGAAACGATCGTAAAGAGCAACCTTTCTTTTCGAAAGGGTAAAAAAGAGCAGCCTTTCTTTTCGAAAGGGCCCTAAAGAGGACCATTTTTTCTAAATGGTCCTAAAGGGCACCGTTTCTTTTCTAAAGGTCTTAAACAGTACCCTTTTTTCAGAAAAGTTGGAGAAAGGGTACTAAAGAGCACCCCTTTTTAGGAAAAGGGTCGTAAAGAGCACCCATTTTTAGGAAAAGGGTCGTAAAGAGCACCCATTTTTAGGAAAAGGGTCGTAAAGAGCACCCATTTTTAGGAAAAGGGTCGTAAAGAGCACCATTTTTTAGAGAAATGATCCTAAAGAGCACCCTTTCTTAGAGAAAGGGTCCTAAAGAGCACCCTTTCTTAGAGAAAGAGTCCTAAAGAGCACCCTTTCTTAGAGAAAGGGTCGTAAAGAGCACCCTTTCTTAGAGAAAGGGTCCTAAAGAGCACCCTTTCTTAGAGAAAGGGTCCCAAAGAGCACCCTTTCTTAGAGAAAGGGTCCTAAAGAGCACCCTTTCTTAGAAAAAGGGTCTAAATAGCACCCTTTCTTAGAAAAAGGGTCTAAATAGCACCCTTTCTTACAGAAAGGGTCCTAAAGAGCACCCTTTCTTAGAGAAGGAGTCCTAAAGTGCACCCTTTCTTAGAGAAAGGGTCCTAAAGAGCACCCTTTCTTAGAAAAAGGGTCCTAAAGAGCAGATTTTCTTAGAGAAAGGGTCTTAAATAGTACCCTTTCTTATAAAACCCTATTTTTCCGAAAGGGTACTAAAAGCTAGCTTTCTATCCAAAAGGGTCAAGCCCCCTTTCTTCCCGAAAGGGTCCTAAAAAGCACCCTTTCCCTTACCCCAAACTTTTTGAAAAGGTCCTAGAAAGCACCATTTATTTTCGAAAAGGTCCTAAAGAGCACCCTTTATTGTCGAAAAGGTCCTAAATAGCACCCTTTATGGTCGAAAAGGTCTTAAAAAGCACCCTTTGTTGTCGAAAGGTTGCTAAAAAGCAGTTTTTCTTTTCGAAACGGTCCTAAAGAGCACGCCCTCTTTTCGAAATTGTGTCCTAAAAAACAAAGTGTACCCTTTGTTTTCAAATGGGCCCTAAAATGCCCTATAGGGTCCTTTCGTAAGAATTTGTCCTTTTTAAGAAAGAAAACGGGTCGTGTCCTTAAAAAAGAGTTCATTCTTTGGGAAATTGTCATTTCTATAAGAAAGGGCTATTTTTATAATTCTATATTTCTATAAAAAATTTCATTTCTATTAGAAAGGATAATTTTTATAAGAAAACATACTTTCTATCCTTTCCACAGCACAGTGTCTTTTCTATTAGAAAGCGTTATTTCTGTTGGAAATGGTCTCTTCTACAAAAAAGGATACTTTCTATAACAAAGGTTCCTTCTTACAAGAAAGTCCCCTTAGATTGTGAAATCCTCCGTTGGACAGTGTTTCCCCTTCGTAAGCTTTTTATAGCGTAATTTTAATTCTGCTTATTATAAAGTTATATTTTTCACACGCAACTTTTCGATCATAAATATGGCAAAATATACATTCATGTTCACATTTCCCCTCTCCGTCTTACACGCATACACACACAAAGCCATATGCTTTATGTGGATTTTGTAAACGAGCGACAACATATTCTTTGTTCAGGAAGCATATGCCTGATTATAGACCTTTTACATTGACCACAATGCAAATTAAACAATTATAAATATTGACAGAATTATGAACTAACGCCTTTTAGTGCCCGCTGCTCCCCTTACGCTGCGCAGTTATGCCTACTTGCCTGAAATATCATGTGCAGTCGGGGACCAGGGCTTTTGTAGGCCAACATTGGAATTGTTATGACGAGTTAACATACGGAACTTCATCAACAAAGCAAAAAAACTCCAGCTACACTGATAGCTGTAGTGGGCATTGTAAAATGCCCAAACACACACACGCACACACATAATATCCATATTTCAGCCAAACAAAGCCGAGGAAATATGTGGTGGCAGTAACTCGGCCACATTGTCCTGCTGTGTCAGTCGTCGATTTTTATACTGAAACCATACGTTTTCATTTCCATTTATCGTTGAAATGTTATTAATGCGTAATGGCAATTTTTGTTATAAATACCAAACCATAGGATTCAATGGTATTTACCCGTTTGTGAGAGAGTGTGTGTGTGAATGAATTTTACAAAAGGCAGCGGAGGAGTTATGCAAGAGGATCAATGGTACTAAGTAGCAGATTGTTTGCCTAAAGAGGTTCGAAAATTTTTGTACAAATGAATACGAATAAAAAGCATAATCGGTCTAAACCCAAGATATTTTTTTTATAGAAAACAATTATATTTTTCTATAGAGAAAAGAAAATTTTGAAAAAATCATGTCGATAAAGAATTTTTCTATCGAAAATCGTGACAATAACAAATCTTAAAAAGTTTCAATGAAACTCCTTTTAATCCCCTTCGTAGATTGTCCACATTATGGTCTGCAAGTTATGGAATTTACTCAAAAAAATAGTGATATCAGTATGTATAGTGATGCATGTGTGTTTCATGTTGAACGAGATATTGTAAAAGCTTTAAAGAAAAATATCTGCTTATCATTCCATATTCATATCAATGTGACTATATCTGTATATTACCATAAAAATGTCGTTCACCATGTGAAACCTGCATTACAATCACACGGAGCTATGTATCTCTATGTCTGTGTGTGTGTGTGTACAATGAGTAGATGTGCATTTATGATTGCCATATGTTGTTGCAGTTGACACTTTGAGTATTAAACCTACTTAAATAATAAATTGCTCTTATGCATTTTTTGTGTGCAATGCTTCTTCTTTGTCTTTGTTTCTTTTAATGCTGTGGCTGAAGCGTTAAGTAAATTCACAGTCACTTGCAAATATGTCACACAACTCAAGTGACAAACACAACACCAGCAACAAAGCAGTAGTGTGAATATCATCAGCCACTCACTCTCTCACTCTGTCTGTGTCACCCAGTGAGAATAAAGAGGAAACCTTTAGTTTTAATCCATCTTCATTATGGAGATAAATTAAGGTCAAGTAGTGTCATTTAAACGATTGATATTCAAGGTATTTCCATGAAGAGGAAGACTGCTTTATATTTTTTGAAAAGAAAATATTATCAATGAATTAATAGCGAAGTTTGCGGTAAATATTGATGAAGCAAAAAATAACATCACAGAATTAAGAGGATATATTGAATATAAAAAGTTTTCTTTTTCGTTGGAGTATAAATTTGGAAGGGTAACAACGCAACGTAGGGGATCGAAGATACCAAGGAACGGTCCTGACCGGCTTTGACATGGCAAGCCCAGGATTTATCTTGGTCCCTCTTTCATCTCAAGTGGACACTGACCTCCCCGTGGTGTCACCTAGGCCGCTGCCTTTATCGCCCGTTAAAGCTAGTGAGCAAACATGTGCCGCGCTTTCACCCATAAGAACGTTAAAGACTTGCATTTGGGCGCCGGGTTAGTAACCCTCCCCTAAAAAAGCAGCCTACTATGAAAAAACGAAAGAAAAGAAAAACAAACCCCTCTAAAGTTGACGAACCCCGCAAACGTTTTAAGGACCATGATCTGCGAATCTGCACCTTGAATGTTCGCACACTTTATAGAGAAGGTGCAGTTTACGCATTGACAGATGTACTTGAAAAGTACAAGGCCGATATTACTGCCATACAGGAAATACGATGGATTGGGAAAAGCGCCACAACAACACCTAAAGGTGACGCACTGTATTATAGCTGCCATGACTAAGGCATGAGTTTGGTTGTGGATTCGTAGTTAGTCGGAGACTAAAACATCTGGTATCAAGCTTTACCCCAGTGAATGAAAGACTTGCTGCAATTCGAATAAAAGCTAAATTCTTCAACATCAGCTTTATTTGCGCTCATACTCCCACTGAAGAAAAGCACGAACAGACCAAAGATATATTTTACGAGCGCTTAGAAGAAACATATGACCGTTGCCCTGCCCATGACATTACAATTATACTAGGCGATTTTAATGCCAAAATTGGAAAGGAGAATATCTTTGGCCCAACAGTCGGGAAATTCAGTTTTTACAGTGAAACATCTGACAATGGTATGAGGCTGATAGACTTTGCAGCTGCAAAAAACATGGTAGTTAGCAGTACCAGATTTAAGCATCTCGATATTCATAAGGGCATCTGGATGTCTCCAGATCAAAGAACAAATAATCAAATTGATCACGTTGTGCTAGATGGAAGACATGCATCAAGCGTGTTGGATGTACGATCGTTCCGAGGTGCAAACATAGACTCGGACCACTACCTTGTTGCAGCAAAGTTACGTACCAGATTAAACGAAGCAAACAAAGTACGAACAGACACAACACGAAAGTTAGACATCGGTAAGCTGCAATCACAATAGATAGCCACAGCATATTCCACTCAACTAGCCCAATTGCTTAATGAGAGCACTCCTCATCCCGATAACATATCAGCGCAATGGCAAATCATTGCCCACTCCATGCAAACAGCCGCAAAATCCATACTTGGATACCAGAGACCTCCACCAAGGAATCCATGGTATGATGAGGAGTGTCGTGCTGCCACCGAAGAGAAAAATGCGGCATATAGGGCTACTCTACAATCCGTAGCAACGCGTAGCGCACGAGAGAGATGCAGGGAGAAAATGAGAGAGGGGAAACGTCTTTTCCGCGGGAAAAGAGAGAGTGATGGAAAAGCGAGAGTGTGAAAAAATCGAGATGTACAGGATCCAGAATGAAGTCCGAAAATTCTACCAAAGGGTCAAGCATCAAACTGATGGCTTTGGTAGCTTTAGAGACCAGCAAGGTAATTTGGTAACTGATACAGAGAGTGTGCTCAGGATATGAAAAGAACATTTTTCAAAACTGTTGGTATCCAATAGCAGCGAAAACGATGAAGATACCACAGATCCAATCCCTGAGAATGGTATTGAATGTAAACCGCCCAGCCAGGATGAGGTAAAGACAGCAATAAACCGGCTGAAGAATAATAAGGCAGCAGGAGCCGACGACTTGCCAGCCGAGCTGTTTAAAACAGGAAGCGACACGATGATAAGGTGAATGCATAAGCTAGTTAGCACCATCTGGCAGGAAGAACGCGTACCCGACGATTGGAACGTGAGCATCCAGTGCCCTGTCCACAAGAAAGGAGATAAGACTGTACGTTCTAACTATAGGGGCATAAGTCTTCTCCCTATTGCCTATAAAGATAGTGTCAAGGATAATGTGCGAACGACTAAAGCCTATGGTCAATGAAATAATTGGGCCATACCAATGTGGCTTTAGACCTGGAAAATCCACCATTGACCAGATATTTACCTTGCGGCAAATCCTGGAGAAGACCCAAGAGATGCAGATCGACACTTACCACCTTTTTGTTGATTACAAAGCAGCCTTTGACAGTCCCCTACGTTCAAAGGTATTCCGAGCCATGTCTGAATTTGGTATCCCTGCAAAGCTCATCCGACTTTGTAGAATGACATTAACTGACACTCGATCGTCAGTTAAAATAGGAAAGAACCTCTCCGAAGAGTTTGGTACCAAAAGAGGTTTCAGCTTATGTGATATTTTCAATATTCTGCTGGAAAATGTTATAAATGTTTAAAAAGCGCTCCGGCTATTTTTTTAGTTTTTTGATTTTTCTCATCTATGAACATTGTAGTTTCAGAATCCGCAAAAACTTCCCAGGTGTAAGCAACTTCCATTTAAAGTTGCTTCAAGGGCACCGTGATGCCTGATTTTGGTATTCCTGCAAAGCTCATTCGGCTTAGTAGAATGACATTAACTCATACTCGGTCCTCAGTTAAAATAGGAAAGAACCTCTCCGAAAAGTTTATTACTAAAAGCAGTTTCAGACAACGAGACGATCTGTCGTGTGATCTTTTCAACATCCTGCTGGAGAAGGTCATACGAGACGCGAAGGTCAAAAGAATTGGAGCAATCTACACGAACAGCCATATGTTACCTGCCTTTGCCGACGACATTGACATCATGAGTCGATCGGTAAAGGAAGTAACTGACACCTTTGCAAAAGTCGAAAGGGAATCTGCTAAAGTGGGTCTAGCGGTAAACGGCGAGAATACCAAGTTGATGGTGTCGACGCGCAATGCGTCCATAGAGATCGGGCCAACTGTTGACGTTGGTTCCTATAATTTTGAGGTAGTAAAGAACTTCGTCTACCTCGGCACCGCCGTAAACACAACCAACAACATCAGTTGTGAAATACGAAGAAGAATAGTGTTGGCCAACAGTTGCTACTTCGGTTTAGGAATAAAGCCACATCTCGTTAAACAAAAAACAACGCTTTACAAAACACTGATACTACCCGTGCTTATGTATGGTTCTGAAGCCTGGGTACTTGCGCAAGCAGACAAGGCAGTCCTTGGTGTGTTTGAGAGAAAAATTCTTCGAAAGATCTACGGACCAATCTGCGTTGACGGTTAATATCGACGTCCTATGAACCACGATTGTATCTGCTATACAACGACATCAGTATAGACAAACGTATCGAGATGCAACGATTGCGTTGGCTAGGCCATACCATAAGAATGAGCGATGTTGAATCCGCTAAAAAGGCATATAAATACGTGCCACATGGCGGTGCACGCTGAATTGGCAGGCCTAAGCTTAAATGTAGCAAACAAGTACATGAAAAGGCGCGCGGTATTTCTTAGTTCGGCTTATAGAACAAATGTTCTGTAATGGGCCAGCTAAGTAAGTATGTAAGTAACAACGCTCTTCACAAAAAAACAAGTAAAAAAAGCATTAAGTTCGGCCGGGCCGAACTTTTTATAACCTCCACCATAATATATTCTGAACTAAAACGGAATAATTATTTTGTGACCACTGTTACCTAAATAAGGTAAAAAAAATGCATAAAAAATGTCTTGAACCGGTCGGCACCTTTACATGGGACTATATCAAAGTGTGGAACTATATTGACAATTTTTGGTGGAGAAGTTTTGTGACCACTGGGAACTTCAAACGGCAAACTACAGGTAGTTCGGCCATCAAACGTAACTAAAATTCGCAAAATACCGAATATCGGCAGGTGCCGTTGTATGGGGGCTATACAAAAAACGTGGACCTATGTTGACAGTTTTTAGTGGACCTATGTTGACAGTTTTTAGTGGACCTATGTTGACAGTTTCGACCATTGAAAACCTCAAATTAGCTTAAATCCTCAAAATACCGAAAATCGGGAGGTACCTTAATGTGGGGGATATACCAAAACATGGACCTGTGTTGACAGTTTTTAATCGAGTAGTTTTGTGACCACTGGGAACCTCAACTGTCAACTTACAATTAGTTTGGTATATAGTTTTAGCTAAAATCCGCAAAATACCGAAAATCGGGATGCACCGTCATATGGGGGCTATACCAAAACCTGAACCTATGTTGAAAATTTTTGGTGGAGTAGTTTTGTGACCACTGGGAACCTTAAACGTCAATTTATAGGTAGTCCGATCAACAAATATAGCTAAAATCCCCATAATACCGAAAATCGGGAGTTACCGTTATATGGGGCTATACGAAGACATGGACCATTTTGAACTTAACGCTCTAGCAAAATTATTGTGGGCGCTAGAGTAATTACAAAGGACGGACAAACGGACATGTCTATATCGAATCAGAAACTTAATATAGCCTCCATAAACGAAAATCCCATGAGCTTCTCTATAAAGAGAAAAATTCTTCCTCAAAATGTTCTACAGAGAAAAGTCATCTTGAGACAGAAGAATAGCACTTGCGATTTTCTGTATACAGAATACCTCTTTAGTATTTAGAGGAATGCCTCTGAAGTCTTCCATAGTTAGAACAATTCCTCTGGTCTTCCAAAGACCAAAAAATCCAAATTGATGTATTCTATAGAGAGAGAGAGCAAGCCCGCCTCAAGTATTTCATAGACAGATCTGTTATTGATCTTTGAAATCTTATGGTCTTCTGTAGACACAAATGCATATTTAGCGCTTTTATATAGAGTGGTCTTCTTTGATATCATATGGAGGCCTTCCATAGACCGAAGATGATTTCTTCAGGTATTCTGTAAACGGCAGAAGACGTCATGAGGTCTTCCTTAGACCAAAGAAGAACTCTTGAGTTCTTCTTTAGATCAAAGTAGACTTCTTAAGACAAGATCTTGAATTCATTTATAGGCCGAAGGAGACGTTTTGTGGTCTTCTATAGACCGAATAAGACGTCCTAATGTATTTTATTGTGCAGACAAGACTTTTTGAGGTCTTGTCTGGACCTAAATAACATCCTGAGGTCGTCAAAAAAGTCGTAAAGGACAAGACTTCTTAAAACTTTCAATAGACTGAAGAAAATCTCTTGAGGTATTCTATAGACCGAAGAAGACCTGTCAAAGGAGAAGATTTCCTAAAGTCTTCTTTAGACCGTGGGAGAACTCTTGAGGTCTTCTATACACCAAAGAAGACCTATTGAGACCATATGGGGACTTCTATAGAGAAAGGAAAACTTCAGGAGGTCTTATATATGCCGAACAAAACAAATTCAGACTTCATAAGGGTCTTCTGTGGACCGAAGAAGACGTTTTAAGGTATTATATAGACCGAAGAGACCTCTTGAGGTATTCTATAAACCGGGGATGATCTCTTGAGGTATTCAAACACTAAAAAGACGACCCCGAGATCTTCTTGAGGTCTTCCATACACCAAGGAAGGCACCTAAAGGTCTTCTATCGACCGAATAAGTTGTAATGAGGTCTTCTATGAATGCAAGAGGTCCTCTTGAGGTCTCATACGAGTACAGCCAAAAAATATCTTCTGCAGACCGAAGTAGACCTTTTTAGGTCTTCTATATACTCAAGCAGATTTCCGTTTACAGAAAAACACCCCTTGTGGTCCTCTACACACAGATGAGTACCTATTTAAGTCTTCTGTAAACGGCAGTAGTTTTCTATGCTCTTAGAAAGATCTTATGAAGTATTTTATAGATCGATGACGACCTCCTCAGAGCTTCTATAAAACGAAGAATTCCTCTCAGATCTCTTGAGGTCTTCTGTAGACCGAAGTAGACCTCTTTAGGTTTTCTATATACTCAAGTAGATTTCTGTAGACAGAAGAAGATCCCTTGTGGTCCTCTAAGCACAGATGAAGGGTTCTTTTATGTACCTTAATAAACCTCATCAAGTCAGAAGCCATGAAGTCTATACATCGAAGAAGACCTCCTGAAAACGATCTCTTGTTGTCTTCAATAGACCTAAGAAGACCTATTTATTGATCGCAAGGGATCTCTTGTTGTCTTGTAGAGACCGAAGAAGACCTATTGATCAGAAAGGTCCTCTTGTTGTCTGATACAGACCAAAGATGGCTTCTTGAGATAATCAATAGATTGAAGTAGACCACTTGAAGTCGTCTATAGACGGTAAATGATATCTAGTGGTCTTCTATAGGCCCAGCAAATCATTTTGGGGTCATCTATAAAGCGAAGAAGACATATTGAGACCCACTGAGGTCTTCAATTCTTCGAAGTGGACACCCTGATGTTTTGTATAGACCGAAGAAGACATCTTGAGCTAATCCTTAAACTGACCGTGGAAGACCTCCCGAGATGTTCTGTAGACAGGAAATACCTGAAGACATATTGTGGGCTTCCAAAACCAGAAGAGAACATCTTAAAATACTTCATAGAGCGAAAAAGCCCTATTGAGATCTTCTATAGATCAAAGAAAAGCTGTTGAGGTCTTCTATAGTCATCTACAGATCGAAGAAGACCTCTTAAATATTCTACAGGCCGAAAAAGACATATCGCTTTTTTCTATAAAATCGAAGAAGACATCCTGAAGTCTTCTATATACAGAGGAAGATCCTCCGAAGTCGTCCATACACCAAAGAAGGCCTCCTGAGTTCTTCTATACACCGAAGAAGATCTACATACAGAATCAAATCTCCTGAGGTCTTCTATATATAGAATCAGACCCTTAAGCTATCATATAGATCAAAAAATACCTCATGAAGTATTCTATAGACCGAAATAAGACTTGAGTTCTTTTATAGACCGAAGAAGACCTCAGGATGTATTTTATAGGAGGAAGGACACCTCTCTAGGTCTTCTTTTGACCGAAATAGACCTCAGTAGGTCTTCTCTGGAACGAAGAAGACTTTTTGAAGTTCTCTATAGGCGGAACAGTGCCTCAGGATGTCTTCCTTAGACAGAAGGAGACCCGCGGAGGTCTTTTATCGACCAAAGGAAACTTCTATAGAAGAAAACCTTATCTGGTCTTCTATAGACCACATAAGACCACGTGAAATCTTCTATAGAGCGAAGAAAACCTCTAGATGCCCTCTATATTCCGAATAAGTCCCTTTTTATACACCGACGAAGACCTCAGTAGGTCTTCTATTGAACGCAGAAGACCTCAGTACGTTTTCTCCCATAGACAGACGACACTTCCTGAGGTCTTCTATGGATAGAAAAAAAAACTACTTTGGTTTTTTGATACAGGGGTAGATTTCTAGCGGCTTTTTGTAGGCAGAAGAAGACCCCGCGAAGTTTTCTGTAGACAGAAGAAGGCCTCTTGATGCCTTCCATAGACAGAAGAAGACCTATATCAACTTATGTATACCCAAGGAACCTCCTGAGGTTTTATGTATAACGAAAAAAGACCTTTCCATTTCTCCTATAGACCGAAGACCGCATAGACCTCATTAAATATTCTATAGGTCGAGGGATAACTGTTGAGGTCTTCAGTAGTCCGAAATTGACCTCTTAAGGTGCTTTATAGACAGAAGAAGACGTCGGGATGACGTTTATAGACAGAATAAGACGCCAGGATGTCTTTTATAGACAGAAGAACATCTCAGTTGGTCTTCTTCCGACCGAAGAAAACCTCATAAAATCTTATAACGAAGGAGATCTCTTGAAGTTCCCCATAGACGGAAGAAAACCTAAGGATGTCTTCTTTATACAGAATTTTAAAGACCAAAGAAAACCTCTTGATGTCATCTGCAGAACGAAGAAGACCTTTTCGGTCTTCTGTAGATCACAGAAGACCTAGTGAAGAAAACCTCATGATGTTCCCAATAGACTGAAGAAGACCCCAGGAAGTAAATTTATAGACCGACGGAGACATCAGTAGATCTTTTATTGACCGAATAAAACTTCAGTAGGTTTTCTCTATGACGAAGAAGACCTTTTGAGGCCGAAGAAGACTTTTGAATTCTTCTATAGACCGAAGAAGACTTCTAGAGATCTACTATAGACCCAAGAAGACCTCTTGAGATCTTCTATAGCCCAAAAAGACATCTTGAGGTCTTCTTTACACCGAAGACGATCTCAGAAAGTCTTTACAAACCGGAGAAGGCCCCTTCTTGTCTTCTGCAGTCCAACGAAAGCCAAAGCTAAAAGACTCTTGTGGAGAGAAGATGATTTCCTTTGGTATTTTTTAAACTGAAGAAAACTTCAGGAAGTCTTCTATGGAACCAAGAGTAGCTCTTGGGATCTTCTCGTAAGAAAAGATTTTTTTAAGGTCTTCTTCGAACAGAACAGAATATCCTAAAGTTCTCCATATACCGAGAAAGACCTCGTGAGGCCCTCTGTTGGTAGAAGAAGACTTTTTGAGGTCCTTTTAGACAGGAAACACCTTTTGAAGTCTGCTATCGAAAGAAGAAGACCTGTTGAGGTCTTCTGGGACAAAAAATCATATTGCTGTTTCAATTTGAGGTCTTCAAAAGAGAGAAGAAGAACTCTTGAGGCCTTCTATAGTAAAAGAAGACTTCTTGTGATCTTCTACAAACAGGCAAGGATCCTCCATTGACAGACGACACTTCTTGGGGTCTTCTATAGATTAAGTTGTTCGTGTCTTTTTTTAGACTGAGGTAGACTTCTTGAGGTTTTCCGTAGAAGAATATATAGAAGAAGAACTCATGAGATATCCGAACATAAAAAAAGATTTCTTGTGGTCTTCTATAAACATAGACGGACGACACTTTTTGAGGTAATCTATAGATTGAACAAGTAAAAAAGTATCAGTCGGCTTTACCGACAGAGATATACCCTCAGCCTGTGTATATTGAAACAATTTTTTCCCAAAATACGTATGTATTTAGGGCGTTTTAAAGATCAAAAGTTTTGCGGAGGTGATACTAAAAGGAATGGATCGACATTGATTATTATGGAAGTGGATCTCCAGCCACTACATATGGTGTCATAGGGGGTTTTTATACTCTTTGGGCTGTTTGCTCAAGAAGTATGGACTTGCCCCTAACAAAACTTTTACCATCGTAATTGAGGCAGCGAATAAAAGTTGCCAAAACAAAAATCAAAGCGATTCGAGAGATGGCCCTAAACTGAACTTTTCCGAAATTTTGTGTGGGAGGTACCCGAAGGAGTGGACTGATTGAGTCCATATTGAAACCTTATTTAAGTCTGGTACACGTTTCACGATGGGTAAAGTATGGACCAAATCTCCCTTCAAGAGTTATCGTGCGCAGAAATTTTCCGAACATTTTCGAACTTTTGTGGGGGAGGTACCGGAAGGAGTGGACCGATATAGCCCATCTTCGAACTTGAACTAAGTTTGGGTAAAATATTACGAAAGATAAAATTTTAACCGAATCGGTATATCCGTTCGAGAGTTATCGTGCGCTCCAGCCAGCCAGACAGACAGACAGACGGACGGACATTGCTCAATCGACTCCAAATTGTCTGAAACACATTTCGTCCAAACGACAAAACAAGACCTCTCGGTGTCTTGCATAGATAGAAGTAGACCTCTTTATTTCCGTATGCTATATACAGAAGAAGGCAAAGACCTAGAGGGTCTCTTTCATATAGGAAGAAACTTCTTGGAGTAGGTCTCTTGGTCTCGAGGACCTAAGATATTTTGAAAATCGTCTGTCTATGTGTCTATGTCTATGTCGAGTGGAGGTTAACTGGACCTTTTTCTCTCAAAAACTAACCAGAATAAATAGTTCTTTTACAAACAAATCCAAAGATAAGATCTCTCGGCTGCGTAGGAAGAACCAGAAAACTAGATTTGAATTCCGTACCAGGATCGGACCACACAGTCCACACTTCTGGAACAATATGTGTATCGTTGGTATCCATTAAAAAAACAAAAGACCTTCAATATTCACCCTCCTTCAACAAAAGTCTAAAACCAAAATTGTATTTACGTTTTTGACAGTTGTTTCTTGTGACTTCGTAAATACTTAACTATTTTTGTGCGAGCTGAGAGTATGACGGACGAATGAACGACACAACTGTGTAACAACGGAAACGGAAGTTGAGATGGAAATGGAAGTGTGCTGTAAGTTTAACACGCACAAAGCCGTTTCTGTTTTTTGTTTTGCTTCTGATTCTTGTGTCGCTTTCATTTCGTTTGTAAACAAAACGAATTTTAAATTAGAAAAGTTTTGCACGCAAACTTGTTTTGTCGCTACTGCTGCCGGTGTTGTTGCTCCATTCTTTTTTCCATCTTTTTTTTCCACTTTAGATTCTTAATGCCATTGCAAAGCCCAGGCAGTGTTACAAGCTAAGAACTCAAAATCAAGAAAACAAAATGTAAAACTAGTCACAGCTAAAATACAAGTGGAATGGAATGAAATGTGAAGACTTTGCCATTGCTTGACGCTAAGTCGAAGGCTATATAATCATCGTCATGGCTAGCTTACAGCTCACTTAATAATGACATCAAAATCCGGAGGCAGCTGTTCCAGAAAGGCTATCAGAAAAAAAAGTTTTCATTGTTTTGTTGTTTGTGTGGGAGCCAAGGCGAGGCAAGAATCTCCAATCCAATATCCCCTGGAACTTCTTGTTTAGGGGGATAAGGGGGTGTGCAATGCTATGGAATTTTGCAAAAGTTTTAAATGTAAATGCCAGCCTAAGCAAATAGATTTTGCATTAGCTTTTGTAATGTTAGCAGTAATAGTTTTTGCTGATGTTGTTGTCGTTGTTTTATCCTTTTCCTGAGTTTTTTTATGAAAATCGTTTACACTAAAAAACTGTTTTAACTTTTGTCAAGGCAAAGGCATGAAAAAGTGCTAAGAGTATATTCAGAAAGACAAATCCATGAGAAGTGCCAAGGAATTGTTTCCACAATGTTGAATACAGAGACTTAATAGAGTGTTTCTTTTTATTATTTGAAATACAAAATTGGAAATAGAGTTGCAGTTATTACTAACGAACAGTTAAGAGGACATAATCGGGCTAAATTGTATCATGATCATTTAACCTCTAGAGGTCCTCTGTAGACCAAAGGCGTATTAACAACCTGCGCAGACAGAAGACATCTCGAAGTAATTTATAATTAGATAACCACTTAGAGTCATTATTACATGTGTTCTTTTACTATCTGATGGATTTGAAAATGCAAAATAAACTAATTTAGAGGCATTGAAAATATAATTTTCACATTGAAAGTTAATGACAAGAAGCTCCTCATTGAAATTCAATCATCACTTTTAACTTTAAGTTATCCGGAAGGTTATAAATCTGTTCGGTAAATCCAAACTATAACAAAAGAAGACTTATAATAATGGGGGTTAAAGTCGTTTTAAGACCGAAGGTTTCTTGAGGTTGTCTATAGAAAACAAACCCCTTAAAGATGTCTATAGACTGGGGATCATTTGAAGTCTTCTGTATATAGGGAAATACCCCCTGCGAACATACAAAGATAGCTCAAGATCATCTGAGGTCATTGATAGACAGAAAGGACTATAATACTTGCCTAGGTCATCGATAGACTGAATAAAACCCACGAGGTTTTCTATAGACAAAAAGTAAAAGTTTAAAAAAATGTTTTCTATAGGCCGAGGAGGACCTTCTGAGATTTCCTTTACACTTATTCTGAATCAGAGGAGAAATCCTCCTGAAATCTTCTAACTACTGAAGAAGGCCTCCTGCATTTTTCTATTGAAGACCTAGTAGAGTCTGCTATAGGCAGAGGACGGCCTATTAAAGTGTCCTAATGAGTGCTTCTTTAGGTAGAAAAAGACTTCTTTAAAAGTTTTTCCTCAGTAGCAAGAAGACTTCAATAGTACTCCTTCTGCTGAGATTGTGGTCACTCCACGGGGACGTACGCCGGCGACTGAACGTTTCCAGGGTTGGGTGGAACGAGACGTGAACTGGGACCATTATGCGAACTGTGTTAGGGAGGCAGCTATGCCATTAGCGGACTCCCGGGCACTGACGTTAGATGACCAGGTCAGCAAGTTGAATGAGTGGATGAGGTGAGATGAGGCGCCGTCAGGTGAATTCAAATAAGGTCAAATGGTGGACCCGTGAGCTGGGTCTGAGGCGGAGGGGTGTTGCGCGCCTGAGGAAGCGTTTCCAAAGAGCAAGACGAACCAATGCGGAAGACCTGGCTTAGCGTAAAGCTGAGTTCCTTGCTGCTCTTAGGACGTACAAAGACGACCTATCTAGGAGTAAAGAAGATGATTGGAGGAGATTTATACATGACAACAGGGATGATCCCTGGGGAAAGGTATACCGTGTGTGCTGACATGGTGGGTCTAAGCGTCAGGTTGACCTACAGGCGTTGCGTTTTGGCTCCAGTGGCAGGGGTCTTTCTTTCCAAGGTCGGAGACTCATTCACCTCCCCCGCTTATGTGGAAGCTAGGTGAGCCACCGGACTTGGAGCGTAATGAAGTTGCGGACAGTATCTGCCGGATTAGATGTAGAAAATCGACGGTATGACTGGAAGGATGTATAAAGCCATCTGGAAGGTCATGTCTGAGTATATTGAGTCCGTTCTCGGTGGGTACATTAGCCAGGGGTACTTCCCGCGGCCGCGTCGTGTTGCTCCTTAAGTCGCCTGATTGGGTGAGGAGTAATCCTCGCTTGTATCGGGGCATAATCCTGCTCCCAGTGCTTGGAAAAGTGCTAGAGAGGATTATGGTGGCAAGGCTTAGGGAGTGCCACGGCGTGAGTGCTTCACCGCATCAGTTCGCCTTTGTCGAGTGTAAATGTACGGTGGACGCATGGATGCATGTGCAGAACAGTCTGAGCGGGTCAAATGCCAGACATGTCTTAGGCATATTTGTAGACTTTAAGGGCGTATTTGACTTCTTTTCATGGGATAGCGTGCTCGCTAACCAGTCTCAGATTAGGTGTCGGGAGTTTGTTCTCTGGTCGAGTTATTTCAGTGGACGAAGGGCTTGTGTCGTGGGAGCCAATGAGACGGTCTGGACAGATGTGAAGCGAGGCTGCCCTCAGGGGTCTATCTGTGGTCCATTTTTTTGGAACCTCATGATGGATTCTCTTTTGTGGGAGTTAGCGACCACTTTCAAGATCTGTGCGTATGCTGATGACCTTCTTATCATGATAGAAGGTGAGACTCGTATCGAACTGGAACGTCGTGCTAAGGAGGCAATGGGCATCGTGGTGGTCTGGAGTGACCGAGTGGGTGTTGAGGTGTCTAGGGAGAAGACTGAGCTAATACTGCTGAAAGGCAGATTAGCGCACACTCGACCTTCCCACGTTCGATTTGGTGACCACGGCATACGATATGTCAAGCAAGTCAGGTACCTTGAAATAACTATGGCCGAGAGGATGAACTTCCTGCCTCACTTTGATCGTTTGAAGGACAAGTTGACTGCTGTTGCTGGTATGGCCAGAAGGCTCTTGCGGGCCGACTGGGGTTTGCGCAGGCTTTTTGTTGCCTGTGCAACATATGGTGCACCTGTATGGTGTGCCGCAACCGAGTCTGTTCTTGGACGTAGGAAACTGGCATATCTGCCAGTGTGTCGCACTGTGTCTACGGACGCAATGCAGGTGCTACTTGGCGCCCTGCCCTTTAACCTGGAAGCGAGACGTAGGACTGTTCTGTATAAGGTGAAGCGCGGCTTGCAACTGTCTGAGGATGATTGGCTCGGGCCTTCTGATTTGGTGGATGGGGATGTTAGGCGGTGCAGTGCAATCCTTCGGGAGCGTGCTGCTGATAGGTGGCGGACTAGGTGGACGGACAGCGACAAAGGGAGGGTGACGTACGAATTTATTCGTGACGCTACGTTTGTACTGGACCGCCCAGACTTAGGCTTTAGCATGAGTCTGCGATTTTTACTGACGGGGCATTGCTCTCTAAATGCATTTTTGCATGCAAGAGGCCTGTTCGGGACAGATTTGTGTGGGTGCAGGATGGCTGAAGACTGGCGGCATATACTGACGGAATGCCGGGGCTGTTTGGAGTCTAACTGGTAGTGGTTATTGGCCACGAAGCCTGACCGGAGGCTATATTCTGGTACCCCCAGATCCTTGGATCTGGCCTGACAGCTGGGAGTTTTTAGGAGCATCGCGGTGGCTGTGTTTAAGACCCAAATCGCGGGGACAGCTTCGGCACGAGTGTGAAGTTGCACTTCAACCGGGTGCATGACCCAAAGAAAGGTAGGAGTTTAGATAGTGTCCGCTCCTAACTAAGGAGGTGATCACGTCCAAATACGTTTGTGAGAAGGCAGTATTTCTGTGTATAGGGTACGTCGGGAGTTAATCTTTTTGTTAATAGAAAACATCAGAGGTCTTCTTCGCTCTTTGGGAGACCACCATTTTTGTCTACAGGAACACTACAAGGATTAACAGAGGAAGATATCTTGAAAACTTTAAACATACAGAATTTATCTAGGACCTTCATATATACACAGAAATCTGTAGGTAGAAGTGCCTTTTTCAAATTTCGTAAAAGGAAAAATCCCATACACCATGGAACTCTTCATGTCGTTTGCAGACAGGATCTGCTGTAAACGGATGACATATCTATCGAAAACCTCACAAAATTCTTTATTTATAGATGACATCAAGGGGTCCTTTTCGATCAACATAAGACCTCATAAGGTCTTCTCCGATCGAGGTTTTTTCGTGAAGTCTTACATGCACCAAAAAAAAAGACATCAAATGGTTTTATTTGGTCTATAGAAAACCTCAAGAGGTTTTCTTCGACCTATAGCAAACTTCAAGAGGTTTCTTCGGCCCATAGAACAATTCAAGAAGTCGTCTTCTGTACAGAAGACCTCAAGAGGTTCTCTTGGGTCAACATAAGACCTTAAGAGATTTTTCCGATCGAGGTTTTCTTTGTGAAGTCTTCCATGGACCTAAAAGAGTCATGAAATGGTCGCCTTCGGTCTATAGAAAACCCCAAGGGATTTTCTTTGACCTGAAGAAAACTTTAAGAGGTCTTCATCGGATTATAAACATAACAAGGACTTCTTTAGTCAATGAAAGACTTCAACAGGTAATTTTTCTATAGAAGACTTCAAAAGATATTCGTCGATCTAACAAAGACCCACATTAGTCTTCTTCTGAGTACGGAAGACTTCAAGAGGCTCTCTTCTATCTATAAAGACCCCACGAGATCTTTTTCGAATTTCTTCTGTATATGAAGACAAAAAAAGACCTTCATCCTTCTATAGAAAGACTTCTTCGGCCTATAGAAAATCATAATAGGTCTTCTTCAGTTTCTAAGAAACCTTAAGATGTCTCCTTCGGTCTATGAAAGTCATCTTCAGTCCACAAAGGCCTGAAGCGGTCATCTTTGTTCTATAGAAGACTTCAGGGGATCTTTATCGGTCTATAGAAGTCCTCAAGAGGTCTTTTTCGGTTTATAGACGACCTCATGAGGACTTCTTCGGTCTACGTAACACCTCAATAGGTATTCTTCGGTCTAAAAGAATTCAAGAGGTTTTATTTTTTCTATAGAAGACTTCAAGCGATTTTCTTCGGTCTATACAAGTTCCCAAGGGGTATTTTTTGTCTATAGAAGACCTCAAGAAATCTCTCACGGTCTTGGGAAGACCTCAAGAGGTATTTTCTAGTCTGTAGAAGACCTCAAGTAGTCTTCGTCTTTCTAAAGACGGAATCAAGAAGGCTATTCCGGTTTATAGAATACATAAAATGGGCTTCTTTGGTTTATAGAAGACCTCATGAGGACTACTTCGGTCTATGAGACCTCAAGTGTTCTTCTTCGGTCTAAAGAAGACCTCAAATGATCTATTTTGGTCTATGCAAGTCCTGAAGAGGTCTTCTTCGGACTTCTGTTTATGGGAGACCTCTAGAAGTCTCTTCCGGTCTTTGGAAGACCTCAAATCCGGTGTCTAAAAAAATTTCAGATGTCTTCTTCGGCCTATAGAATTCATTTTCGGTCCGAAGAAGACTTCATGGTGTCTTCTTTTCTCTATAGAAGACCTCATGGGATCTTATTCGGTCTACAGAAGCCCTCAAGAGGTCTTCTTCGCTTTATAGAAGACCCAATGGGAACTCCCTCGGTCTATAGAAGACTACATGGTGTCTTCTTTTCTCTATAGAAGACCTGATGGGATCTTATTCGGCCTACAGAAGCCCTCAAGAGGTCTTCATCGGTTTATAGAAGACCCCAAATAGTTTTCTTTGGTCTTTAAAAGACCCCAAGAAGTCTTGCTGGCTCTATAGAAAACTTCAAGATGTTTTTATCTAAATATGACGTCAAGAGGTCGCATTCGAATTGTAGAAGACCCCCTTTTCGGTCTATAGAAGACTTTAAGGGGTTTTCTTCGGTATTTATTAGATCTCAACAGGTCTTTTTCGGTCAGTCAAGAAGTCTTTTCTGGTCTGTAGAAGGTTTTGCTGGTTTAAAGAAGACCTCAAATGTGTTTCTCCGGTTTATAGACCTTCAAGATGTCTTCTTTGGGCTATAGAAGTCATCTTCGGTTCACAGAAGAACTGAAGGGGTCTTATTTGTTCTATAGAAGACTTCAAGGGATCTTATTCGGTCTATAGAAGCATTCAAGAGGTCTTCTTCGGTTTATAGAAGATATTAAAAGGTCTTATTCGGTCTGCACAAGACCTAAAGGTGTCTTCTTCGAACTTTAGTTAACTGAAGACCTCTTAATGTCCCTCCCGGTGTGGAAAAGACTTCAAGAACTCTTCTTCGGTCTATAAAAGGCCTCAAGAGGTCTTATCCCATTTAAAAAAGAGGTCTGCTTCGTTCTATAGAAGACCTTTAGACGTCTTCTTCGTTCTATAGAAGACCTCATGTGTTATACTTCGGTCTATAGATGAGAAAAAAATGTCTCTGACCTGTAGAAGTCCTCAAATAGATTAATCTTATTGTTTGGAAGTCTTCAATAGGTCTTCTTCGGTTAGTATAAGACTTCAAGTGATTTTTATTAGTATTGACACGGTGGTGCAATTGAATGCACACCCGCCTTGCACTCAGAAGGTCTGTGGATCAAATTTTCAACGGTGGCAAAATACCCCTTAGTGTAATGTTGGTGACATTTCCTGAGTATTTCAGTCATGTACAACTTTTCTACAAGTCGTGTCGTAAGACACGCCGTTCGGACTCGGCGATAAACAGTACATCCCAAATCATTGAGCTAATATGAATCGGGGTGCCCTCATTGATATGAGAGAAGTCTCTCTTATCCTTTATAGGATGTTTGTGGAACATTATTGTTATTATTAAGACTTCTTCGGTCCTCTAGAAGTCTTGTTGTGCCCATAGACGACGTCAGGAGTTCTGTTTTGTCTATAGACGGCACAAAGAGTCCACCTTTCGAAAAAAGACCACAAGAGTTCTTTTTCTGTCTAACGAAATTCATAGGATGCATCTTCTTTCTGTAGAAAACCTCGAGCTATCTTCTTCTGTCTACAGCAGACCACAAGACCTCAGACATCAATCCCACGGCAGCGGGTTCTCTGTACCGGATAACATCAGCGTTCCGGCCAGCGGCTGCCACCTCAGTGTACATGTGTTTGTATTTGTTTCGTTTTTCTGTGCTGGGGGCAACATATCCCGGATTGTCTGCTACGGATTCTTTTGGTCCCTGTTGGGACGGAGGAAATACCCAGGACCAATATATTTGTGCTCGGTTTGTCACATCCGCATCTTCACCCATATCCAATCTTCGGTGAGATGCAATAGATGTCAGGAGTGGGTGCATTTAAGGGGTTGCTCTGGACTTGTCCACGTGAGGGACTAAGATAGGGACTATTTTGCTGCATGCTGCGCGAACACAGCCCCCAGTGAGTCGTCGTCGTCAGATTATGAAACTCCTTCGTCGTCAGATAACGAAACTCCCCCGCAGTCCCCCCAACAGCAGCCGCTCGCGCAGCATTTAACACCAGCCGTTGTTGTTCCAATGGCGGAAAATGCATCTTTTTTGCAATTTAATTGCAATGGACTCCGTGGTAAGATCGATGAAATAGTGGAATTTATGAATCGGAAGAAGATCAAGGTCGCGGCGGTACAGGAAACCATGCTGAACGACCACAGCACAGAACGTTGTGATGGTTACAACGTTATAAGGAAGGATAGCACCAGATGTGGAGTTCGGGGTTTAGCTTTCCTCTTGCACCAGTCTGTTCAATACGGACAGACCTATCTCGCTTGAGCCTGCCTCTAACGACCCGTACATGGAATGTATGGGGAAATGTATGGAATTGCTGAACGTATACATCCCGCCGAGAAATAGCTGTATCTCAGATTATAAGCCTGACATTAGCCCGCTTTTGAAAGGTCATAATCGTCTGGTCCTGTGGGACTTTAATGCGCATCACAAGATGTGGCATTCGGCTCTCGGAAACGACCAGAGGGGTATAGCGCTGGCTTAGCAGATTGATAGCTCTACGTTTTGTTCGGTCAATCAGGACGCCCAGACATAACCATCGTGTAACCTGGTCTGGCAAATGACGTCACCTGGCAACCCGTCATTTCCCTTGGATAATTGTCTCCATCAGCAGACCACCCGATTTCATCACCTCTGAACGTCGCACATTCGTCAATAGTGGGGAAGCTGATTGGCCGAGTTTCAGAGAGTTCACCAATCCGTGGTTAAATCATCTAAAGAGTTGCAACATTGGAGCCGGTTTAAGTAAATTGTGGGCAACGGTTAAGTCACTCTCGAACCCCGGAAGGAGGGATGACAGGACCTCAGTTACGTTTGGCGACGTCACGCTGACTGACCCGAAGAGGTGTGCAAGTTACTTCAATCGACAGTTTGTCGAGCACCCCGAGATCACAGGGCGAAGAGAAGAGTGTTACGTCGCATTAGATCTCTTCCTGCCGAGGATGAACCACCACAGTTAACAATGGATGATGTTGCGAATGCCATCAGGACCGCTAAATCATCCGAAGCGTTGGGCCCTGACGGAAATTCCATGGTAATGTTGAAACAGCTGGATGAGCCGGTAGTGGAGTATCTCACTAAAGTTCCCACCCACAAAATCGACGGCCACTCTGTTCTCCACATGGACGGCGCAGTATAGAAGAGAGTTTAATATCAGGGTCGATGGTAGCAGAATTCCGACCACAAACTGCCCCAAAATTCTAGGGGTCACATTCGACACCACTTTCACGTCTTCCTCGCATGCCACAGCTATCTGCGATAATCTGAAATGTAGGAACAAGGTCCTCAAGTCCCTAGCCGGCATCACATGGGGTGCAGATAAAGAAACCTTGCTGACCACTTATAAAGGGATAGGTCGGTCTGTGGTAAGCTATGCGGCGCCAGTTTGGTCCCCGAATTTATGTGACACGCAGGGGGATAAGATTCAAATTTGTCAGAACGCAGCCCTGAGAACAGCAACAGGGTGCCTCCTCAAATCTACAATGGACCATCTACATGAGGCAAAGATTCTTCCAGTACGGCAACATAACGAGATGCTATCGTTGCAGTACTTGCTCGGGTGTTACCGTGAGAGCCATCCCAATCACCATCTGCTGGCCACCGATACACCCAGACATATCAGGAAGGATTTTCATGCTCTGGAGACGGAGGTCCAGCAATAAAGGAGAGAACCTCTAGATCAACAGGCATATCAGGTAGGTTTGAACAGTATTCACACGGACACAGTTGTCAAGGCCAGAAGCAATTATAGTGTGAATGCAGTCATCGGAGTACATCACCCATTTATCGCAGCTGAAGAGGGTTAGCTGCCACGACAAACCAGAGTAGTTTTGGCTCTATTACGCTCGGGATATTGCAGTCGCCTAAATTCCTATTGGGCGGAAATTGATCGCACCGTGCAAGACATCTGTCCAGTATGCGGCATGGGCCCGCACGATACTAAGCACCTATTCAACTGCCCCGTCAAACCTACTCATCTAACTCCGGTTGATCTGTGGTTACACCCCATCGAAGTAGCCACTTTCCTGGAACTGGAGATAGACCCAGAGCCAGATTGAACAGGAGAACGAACATACAAACATAATAATAAAACACTGTTACAACAACAACAACAACAACAACAACAAGACCTCATCTTTTGTTTATGGAAGACCTAAAAAATCTTCCTCGGCTAATATACGACCGCTGGATGTGTTCTTCGGTCTACAGAAAACCTCAAGAGCTCCCCTTCGGTCTTAGAAGACCTCCAGATACTTTCTACGGTCTACAGAATACTTCAAAGGGTCTCCTTCGGTATATAGAAGACCTCAAGAGATCCTCTTTGGTCCATAGAAGACATCAAGAGTTCTTCTTCGATCTATGGAATACCTTAAGGGGTTTTCTTTGGACTATAAATACCTCAAGAGGTCTTCTTCGGTCTATAGAAGATCACAAGAAGTCTTCTTCCGTCTACAGAAGAACGCAAGGAGTCTGCTTCCTTCGATGGATGATATCAAGAGAATTTCAAATCCCCTTTTTCGTTTTTATACCCTATACCACAATGTGGAAAAGGGTATAATAAGTTTGTTTTCCCAAAAATTCATGTAACGCCGCGAAATATTCGTCGTAGACCCCTCATGTGGTATACCAAACTTCATATCTCGACGAGATAAAGCGATTTAGCGATGTGTGTCCGTCCGTCCGTCTGTCCGTCCATTAAAAATTGTAATCAAGCTAGAGGCCGCAATTATGGACCGATTGTCACGAAATTTAGTATGGAGGTCGGGTTTGGACCAGAATAGAACTGATTAGTTTTTGGCGATGATCGTGAAATGTTAAAGGGATGAAATGGACCAAAAACAAAATTTTTGCTCGATTTTGTAGCCGCTCTGTAGGTCGCAATAATAGTCCGATCTTTAAACGTAGTTTTGGTTTGAGATGAAGAAGTAGCGTGCAAGTCAACGGTATGATCGGATAATATTTAGCGGGTTAAATTGATCAAAACTTTTGTGTGAAAATTGGTAAAATTTCTAATGCACATCTTATAACAGCTAGCCCGGAAAGCTAGTGCACAGGGATAGTGGTATAGGGTATCACATGGTCGGCCCCGTCCGACTATAGTCTGTTCTTACTTGTTTTTCCTATATCCTATGGGATTGTAGAGTTTTGCTCAATATTCAAAAGATATAATTTTAAAACGCCCATTTTCACCAATACGGTTTATGGTCGTATAAGTAGTGTCGTAACTCAAACGCCACCATGGCATTCATTCAATTTGTTTGAAAAAATATGTCGTATTTTTGCAATTTCTAATGGCTAATTGCTTTTATCGTTTCCTTAGCAGAGTTCAGTTTTTCGACTTCATCGTCATTAACATTAAAGCTATTTGTTTTTTTTCTGTATGTTTCTCCTTGCCATCACTCTGTATTCCTTTGAACAAACCTTAATAATAGTCTGCTGCCTGTGGCTCTGAGATGGCAACTATTGTTTCATTTTTTACCATTTAATTCCAGCACTTATTAACTATAACTTCCTTTTGATGTCACTCTATAGTTTCCCGTTATTACCATGAGAATCCTGTAAATGAAACCAAACAGCAGCTGCAACAACAAAAAACATTTTGCAAAGCGGAAGAAAATTGTAAGGAAATTATTTTGTATTTGTTTTTTTCTTCTTTCCATTTTCTTGGTAGACTTCATGTCGAATAAATAATTTTTTTTATTAGTGGAATGTGGTGCGGAACGTTTATCTGAAAAATGTATTAGGAGTTGAGCATAATTTTTGAATTAAGTGGCGGTATATTTTAATTGTTTTGTGTAGGAGTGGGCACGTTTTTTTTTTTTTTTTTTTTTTTTTGTAAAAATCCATGTTCACTATAATATTTTTAAAATATTCCTCACTACTGTCTAAGTGTCTGATGTTCTCTTTGAGCTAATAGTTTATTGTTGTCTCTTTTGTTATCATTTGAAATTTAAAGTTTCCCAGTTTTGTAAGTCGGGAAAAGCTGTAATGACCAGCATGCTGACAATGATGATGTTTTTCATAGCAATTCGTTTCCTCAGTTCATTCACGTTTAAAACATAAGTTTTATGAAGTTTCACGACCGCACAGTGGCTGCTAGGTGGTTAAGCAAGTACCTTGAATTTCTATTTAAAGTCATGTTTTGTTAAAATCACACCGTAGGCGTATAAGTGTTGCCATAAGTCATACGTTTATCACTTAATTGGTGAAGGCGTTGTCTCTTGAGGAGTTATGGTTATGAAATATAAGTGGATGAGGTTTTCTACTCGTCATTATCCACCAAGTACGCATTTAAAAGTTTTACGTTTTTGTTTATTTTTAATTACGAAAAAAACCAAAATTGCTTATAGTAATTTAAAAAATATTTAATTTAATGTGTATTAGTAATGTCGTATCTCAAATGCCCATCTACATTCTTTAGGATTTCTTTTTCTGTCCATAGTCGACCTCAAGAGGTCTTCTTCGGCCTATAGTCGACCCCAAGAGGTCTCTTTCGGCAGAGATGTTCTTTCGGCGAGATGTTTTCATCAGCATATATTATCAACCAAGGTTGTACTCTGTCTACAGAAGACCTCAGGAAGTCTTCTTCGATTTTTAGAATACCACAAGAGGTCTTTTTCTGTCTATAGAAGACCGTAAGAGGTATTCTTCGGTATATAGTTCTTCTTCGATCTATGGAATACCTCAAGGGGTTTTCTTTGGACTATAAAAGACCTCAAGAGGTCTTCTTCGGCCTATGGTCGACCTGCAGGGGTCTTCTTCGGTGTATGGCCAACCTCAAGAGGTCTTTTTCGGCATATGGACGAGCTTAAGAGGTTTTATTATCAACCAAAGTTGTCATCTGTCTACAGAACACCGCAAGAAGTCTTCTTCGATAGAAGACCTCGAGAGATTTTATTCTACCTCTCCCAAGGAAAATCTCGCAATAGTATTTATAAAACTCACTTGGTGGTATAGGTGTTGAGGCTACAACAATTCGGCCCAGTCCGGAGTATTCATCGGTCCATAGACGACAAAAAGTTATCATTTGTCTACAGAAGACCTGAAGACGACCTTAAGATGACATTTTCGGTCCAAAGTCGACCTCAAGAGGTCTTCTTTGGCCTAAGGTCGACCTGAAGGGGTCTTCGTCGGCATATAGCTGATCTCAAGAGGTCTTTTTCGGCATATGGACGAGCTTAAGACTGATGTTTCAATAAATATACGAGCGAGATCAAATTGCACCGAGAAAAAGTCTTGGATCAGTTTCTACGAGTCGATAAAAGGAGTCAAGGACGCAACTAAAGGAAGTCAGCGACGTTTCGAAGAATACTCTCCAAGGACCCTACAACCAGTCTGGCTATTTATTCGGATGGTTCCAAGATGGAAGAAGGTACCGGAGTTGGCGTCTACTGTGGAAGGCTAGGTCTTGAATGCCGATACAAGTTGGACAACGACTGTAGTGTAATCCAAGCTGAAATCTTCGTGATAAGAAAACTGTAGAATTCGATCAGGAAAGCTACATCTCTTGTGGGTTACTCATTTGTTATCACACTTCTCTTGTGGGTTATTTCCATAAATAGTCTATTAAGATCTCCAGGTTTTTTATAAAATGAACAACCTTAATGTTTTTTTATGAGAAGACCAGCTTCTACTGGAAGATCATTATGTCTTCTATGTGCAGACCTCCATGTGTTATACGGGAAACCCTAGTGGTTTACTATAGGAATATCTCCATTAGTACTTCTAAAAGAAGACCTCCAACAACTTACAGTACTTTTATAAGGAAATCATCAGTTCTTCTATAAAAAGACTTCCATTTCTTATGGAAGAAGACTTCTAGGTCTTGTATGGTAAGACCTTGAAGTCATCTATGCAAGACCTCCAGTTCTTCTAGAAGGAGACTCCCAGCTATTTTAGAGCAACACAACTAGGTCCTATAGACGAAGACAACGAAGTCTTCTAGAAGAAAACTTCCAGGATTTCAAGGCGAAGAATTAAGGGACTTTGTGAAGTGGACCTCCATTTCTTTTAGATTGAGACTTCCACATTTTCTGTTATAAGGCATCAATATTTTCTACGGGAAGACCTCAAGTTTTTCTTCAGAAAAAAGTCATACAGGGTTAAATGCTGTGGGGATAATCCTGAATTGGAAATTCAAATAGAAAGATCGCACATATTCCTAAACCTCTAAACCTATGGCAAAGTGCGAGTAAGCTGCAGGGGAGAAAAACTACTTCAAAAGTCAAAAGAAGGTGTTGTAAAAATCTACCCTTATACACTACCCTATAGATTAATCAGAAATGAGAGACGATTTCTGAGCGTGGCCTCTTACACCCTCCATTTGGTATGTAAATTTAAATTTGATCAAACAAGTAAAAATGTATCAGAAATGCCGGTGGAGCTATATCCTCAGCCTGCAAATTGAATTCCGGCTACGTATTAGGGGCTTTTCAAAAATAGGGACTATAAATAAAAGGAGTTGCCTATAAATTGAAAACCTCCTAAAGCCAAGAAGTCTCCCTTATAGGATCTTCTACAAACTGAAGGGCTCTAAAAGGGATCTTCTATATTGTTAACACCACCTATACGGGTCTTCTATAAATGCTGGCCAACTAGGGGAGTGTTATGTAAGCACAACCCTCATAAAGCGGTGTTCTGTAAGTAGAAGGCCAACTAAAAATGTCATCTATATGAAAAAGACCATCCTAAAAGGCCTTCTATAAGCAGAAGATTTCCTTAAGAGGCCTTCTTTAAATAGAAAACCTCCTAAAAGGGTCATGGAAGACTCATAAAGTGATATTCCATAAGAAGAAGGCCATCTAAAGGCGTCTTCTATAAGTAAAAACTTCTAAAAGGTGCCTTGAATTAATAGGGGACACTCAACGGGGTCTTTTATGAATAGAAGACCTTATACAGGACTTTTCTATATAAAGAGTACCTCCTAAAGGGCTCTTTTATGATTAGAAGGCCTCCTTAAGTTGTCTTCTTTAAATACATGACCAGTTAAAGGGGTCTTCTAAATATAGAAGACCTCCTAAACGGATTTCCTATAAATATAACACCTCCTTTAGAAGAATTCCTAAAACGGCCTTCTATGAATGGAAGACCTCCTGAAGGGGTTATCTAAAATAGAAAAGCTCCTAGAAGGGTTTTCCATAAATAGCAGACCTTCTAAAAGGGTATTCCATAAACAGACCTCCTAAAGGTGTCTTCTATAAACAGACCTCCTAAAGGTGTCTTCTATAAATAAAAGACCTCCTAAAGAGGTCTTCCAAAAGTAGAAGACCTCCTAACCTGATTTTCTGTAAATATAACACCTCCTAATGACAGAAGACTTCCTTAAGTGGCCTTCTATAAATTGAAGATCTTCAGAAATAGAAAACCTCCTAAAGGGGTCTTCTATAAACAGAAACCCTCCTCAAGAGGTCTCCTTTAAATAAAAGGGGTCTTCTATTAGTATAAGACCTCCTAAAGGGTCTTCTATAAAATGTGGACCTCCTAACCGGGTCTTCTCTAAATATAAGAACTCCTAAAGGAAAGAACTCTTTCTAATAGAGACATCTATATATTGAAAACCTCTTAAAGGGATCTTCTGTGTGTAGAACACCATCTATAGGGGTCTTCTATAAATAATGACTAACTGTGGGAGTCTTCTGTAAGTACACACCTCCTAAAGCAGTGCTCTATAAGTAGAAGGCCAAATTAAGATATTTTCCATAAGAAAACAATTAAAAAAATTACACTGTGAACACAAATTTTGGGGCAGAGATAATTCCTTTTGGATATGAAAGCCCTTGGTGAGTATATTAAGAACCCTGAAGGACAGATCTGCCGTGAGTCGAACTTTCACGTTATGGCGTTATGAAGTTTTTGCTAGAGACCCCGTAAGCCATCAGGAATTAGCTTTATAACTTTGTTCACTGTTGATTTAGCTTATTGTTCAGATAACAAGTCTGCAGTCAAATCGATTGAGGATTATTTTCGTAGAGCACTTCGACCTTCTATCTCGCTTCCTTCAATGTCCTTTACGTCGTTTATTTTAAGAGCCGCTATAAAAGTACCACAAGATGACGTTTTTCAGCTTCGAAATGTTCTGCAAAAATATCGCTCAGAAAACTTAAGTACGGCTCTCATTGACAACTAATCGATTTTGTCGCAAACAAAAACGCTAATTCCTGATGGCTTACAGGGTCAGTAGCAAAAACTTCATCACGCCATAACGCGGAAGTTCGACTCACGGCGGATCTGTCCTTCGGGGTTCTTAATATACTCGCCAAGGCCTTTCTTCCCCAAGAGGAATTTTCCGTGCCCCAGACTTTCACCTCCATTTTGTTGCACAGTGTTATCAGTCGGCTTTGCCGATAGAGATAAATCCTCAACCTGTGTGAATTGAAAATTTCATTTATTGACAATATCGAATTGAATACCAGTTACGCAACCGAAATCATTTTCCCCAATAATTAAAATTCAGATTTTGTGGCCCTTTTTGGACGTATGAAATAGTCGACAAAATAGATTTGGCTTAAAGATCGAAAATGTTGCGGAGGAAGTAACTGAGGAATGCATTGGTATAGCCCATTTTGGAAGTGGAAATTTTTTTGGTAGTCATTTCTTTTCGATAGATAGCGTGCGCTTCAATCGTTTCAGTTAGTCACCGTATAACTTAGAGATTTGGGACCACAAAGTCAGTAAGCATGGACTTGCCCACGAAAAACATAATATCGGTGTAAACAGGACGACAAGGAGTAACATCGGTATACATCTCCAAGGGATCCGTGAACAGACTCTAAACTGCACATAATCGACTTCCGAGAATTTTTTTGCGAGAAAACTTAAAATTGTTTATGAAAGTTATTTTCTTGGGAATTTTTTAGCATTTTTTAATAAATAACTTTTTTCTTCTTTTAAAAGTGCCAAAAACTTTTGAGGATAATATAATCCTTAATACCAATCACTTATATACCAATCCCTTGGTTTTTGTTTCTCAACTCTTACCATATTCCTAACAAATCCCTGACTTGATAGGGTTCTAACATTTGTGATTAAATTTTTATCGCATATTTAAATTTTTCAGCAAAAGTCGAAAAATACAAAAAAGTAGATTTTTTGAATTGCTTGCGTTTTAGGCCAATTGCGGAAAATGGGTAGGTCAAATGAAACTTTATAAGCATGGACTGACAGATGACATGCAATAATATAACAAAATGCAAAAAACCCCTAAATTTTTTTCGAAAATATCGAAGTTTCACGTCAATTTTTAAACCATTGTTTGTGGCGTTTATGTGGGTTAAGCCAAAATGTTGAACTTTTGTGGGGGAGGTACCCTAAGGAGTGGTCCGACATAGCCCATATTCGAACTTTATCTAAGATTCGTAATCATATTACGATGCGCAAAGTATGGACCAAATCAGTTACTGCTTCCGGGAGTTATCGTGCACATCATTTTAGCAAACAATTTTGAACTTTGAGGGGGGGTACTCGATGTAGTGAACCGATATGACTCATCTTCGAAGTAAGCTATGTTTGGACAAAATATTACTAAGGCCAAATTTTGATCCAAATCAGGTGATCCTGCGCTCCAGCAACTAAACATGGTGCCATAGTCGCTTTTTACAATATTCGGCCCATTTTCACAGGATGTATGGACTTACTTACTTACTTAGCTGGCCAATTACCGAACATTTGCTCCATAGACCGAACTAAGGAAAGATTTCCAATTCTCTCTTAGTGCTTCGCTTTCGGGAATACCGCGTCTTTTCATCCCTTCATCCACTTGTTTTGCGAAATCTATTCTTTGGCCTGCCAATTCTGCGTGCACCGCCATGTGGCTCGAATTTATTCGCCTTTTTAGCGGGTTCATCATCGCTCATTCTTATTATATGGCCTAGCCAACGCAATCGCTGCATCTCGATACGTTTAACTATATTGATGTCGTTGTATATCAGATACAGCTCGTGGTTCAGACGACGTCGTTATTCACCGTCAACGCAGATTGGTCCGTAGATCTTTCGAAGAATTTTTCTCTCAAACACGCCAAGTACCCAGGCTTCGGAACCATGCAATAGCACGGGTAGTATGATACTACTACTAGTATCAGTGTTTTGTAGAGCGTTATTTTTGTTTGACGAGTTGTGACTTTGTTTTTGAAGTGCTTACTTAAGCCAAAGTAGCATCTGTTGGCCAATATAATTCTTCTTTTTATTTCACAACTGATGTCGTTTGTTGTGTTTACGGCGGTGCCGAGGTATACGAAATCTTTACTACCTCAAAATTATATGAACCAACTTCAACAGTTGGTCCGATCTCAATGACGCATTGCGCGTCGACACCACCAACTTGGTCTTCTCACCGCTTACCGCCAGACCCACTTAAGCAGATTCTCCTTCCACCTTCATAAAGGTATCGGTTACTTCTTTTACTGATCGTCCCATAATGTCTATATCATCAGCATAAGCAAGTAACATGTGGCTATTGGTGTAGATTGTGCCACTTCTTTTGACGTTTGCCTCTCGTATAACCTTTTCTAGCAGGATGTTGAAAAGATAACACGTAAGGCTGTCTCCTTGCCTGAAACCACTTTTGGTACAAAACTATTCGGAGAGGTTCTTTCCTATTTTAACTGAAGATCTTGTGTCAGTTAGAGTAATTTTACAAAGCCGAATGAGCTTTGCGGGGATACCAAATTCAGACATTGCTAGGAATACCTTTGAACGCAGCGGGCTGTCGAAGGCTGCTTTATAATCGACAAAAAGGTGGTAGGTGTCGATCTGCATCTCTTGGGTCTTCTCCAGGGTTTGCCGCAGGGTAAATATCTGGTCAATGGTGGACTTGCCAGGTCTAAAGCCGCATTGGTATGGTCCCATTACCTCGTTGACCATAGGCTCTAGTCGTTCGCAAAATATCCCTGACACGATCTTGTAGGCAATAGGTAGTAGACTTATGCCCCTATAGTTGGAGCATAAAATCTTATCTCCTTTCTTATGGACAAGACACAGGATGCTCAGGTTCCAATCGTCGGGCACGCGTTCTTCCTGCCAGATGGAGCTAACTAGCAGATGCATAAACCTTATCAGCGTGTCGCCTCCGGTTTTAAACAGCTCGGCTGGTATGCCATCAGCTCCTGCTGCCTTATTATTCTTCAGTCGCTTTATTGCTATCTTTACCTCCTCTTGGCCGGGTGGTATACATTCAATACCATTTTCTGGGATGGGATCTGTGGTATCTTCGTCGACTTCGCTACTATTGGATACCAACCGTTTGGAAAAATGCTCTATCCATATCCTTAGCGCACTATCTGTATCAGTTACCAAATTACCTTGCTGGTCTCTACAGGAGGATGTGCCAGTTCCAAAGCCATCAGTTTGATGTTTCACACTTTGGTAGAATTTTCAGACTTCATTCTGTCTCTTGTACATCTCGATTTGTTCACACTCCCGCTTTTCCATATCTCTCTTTTTCCTTCGGAAAATACCTTTCTCCTCTCTCCTTTCTCCCGATATGTCTTTCGAGCATTACGCGTTGCTACTGATTGTAAAGTAGCCCTATATGCCGCATTTTTCTCTTCGGTAGCAGCACGACACTCCTGTTCATACGATGGAATCCTTGGTGGAGGTCTCTGGTATCCAAGTATGGATTTTGCGGCTGTTTCCATGGAGTGGGCAATACTTTGCCATTTCGCTGATATGTTATCAGGTCGAGGAGTGCTTTGATTAAGCAGTTGGGCCAGTTGAGTGGAATATGCTGTGGCTATCTGTTGTGATTGCAGCTTACCGATGTCCAACTTCCGTGTTGTGTCTGTCCGCACTTTGTTTGCTACGTTTAATCTGGTACGTAACTTTGCTGCAACATGGTAGTTGTCCGAGTCTATGTTTGCACCTCGGAACGATCGTACATCCAACACGCTTGATGCATGTCTTCCATCTATCACAACGTGGTCAATTTGATTTCTTGTTCTTTGATCTGGTGACAGCCAGGTGCCCTTATGAATATCAAGATGCTTAAATCTGGTACTGCTAACCACCATGTTTTTTGCAGCTGCAAAGTCTATCAGCCTCATACCATTGTCAGATGTTTCACTGTGGAGACTGAATTTCCCGACTGTTGAGCCAAAGATATTCTCCTTTCCAATTTTGGCATTAAAATCGCCTAGAATAATTTTAATGTCATGGGCAGGGCAACGGTTATAAGTTTCTTCTAAGCGCTCGTAAAATATATCTTTGGTCTGTTCCTCCTTGTCTTCAGTGGGAGCATGATCGCAAATAAAGCTGATGTCGAAGAATTTTGCTTTTATTCGAATTGCAGAGAGGCTTTCATTCACTGGGGTAAAGCTGGAGACCAGATGTTTTAATATCCGACCAACTACAAATCCGCAACCAAACGCATGCTTTATGTCATGGCAGCTATAATACAGTTCGTCAACTTTAGGTGTTGTTGTGACGCCTTTCCCAATCCATCTTATTTCCTGTATGGCAGTAATGTCGGCCTTGTACTTTTCAATTACATCTGTCAATGCGTAAACTGCACCTTCTCTATAAAGTGTGCAAACATTCAAGGTGCAGATTCGCAGATCATGGTCGTTAAAACGTTTGCGGGGTTCGTCAACTTTAGAGGGGTTTGTTTTTCTTTTCTTTCGTTTTTTCATAGTAGGCTGTTTTTTCTAGGGGAGAGTTACTAACCCGACGCCCAAACCCAAGTTTTTAACGTTCTTATGGGTGAACGCGCGGCACATGTTAGCTCACTACCTTGAACGGGTGTTAAAGGCAGTTCCCCAGGTGACACCACGGGGAGGTCAGTGTCCACTTGAGATGAAAGAGGGAATAAGATAAATCCTGGGCTTTGCCATGTTAAAGCCGGTCAGGACCGTTCCTTGGTATCTTCCATCCCCTACGTCACCCATGTGTGGACTTGCCCTAATGGTGGCAGCGAATACAAGTTGTTACAACAAAAATCAAAGCGATTTGAGAGCAGCTTTTAATCTGCACTTTTCCGAAATTTTGTGTGGGAGGAACCCTACGGAGTGGATTGGCGTAGTCCATATTCGAACCTAATTTATGTCTGGTAGATATATTGCGATATGCAAAGTATAGACTATTTTCGCGATTTATCGTGCACACAATTTTAGCGAATAGTTTTAAACTTTTGTGAGGGGGCTAGGTAACCGAAGGAGTGGACCAATATTCGAACTTATCTTGGGCAAAATGTCACGAAGGCCAAATTTTGGATCGAATCGTCTGATCGATTTGAGAGTTATTGTGCGCTTCATCTAGACATACATACAGATGGATGGACATTGCTATATCGACCCCAAATAGTCTGAAACGGATTTCGATCGAGATCGAGAGGTATCGTTTTATGGGGGCTATATGATGTCGTGGACCTGACAAATTTCTAGGGGGAAATTTAATACCATCAACGAAAACTAAATACTAAATTTCATCCATTTCGGTGTAATATTGAAGCCACTACCTTCAAAATACCGAAAATCGGGAGTTTCCGTTCTATGGGGGCAATATGAAAGCGTGGACCTATATCTACAAGCTTAAGGTGGAAAGTTTTGAACCTTCAATGGGGTACCATGTACTTATACCTGTGCCACCACTTCGGTGGAATATTGAGACAACAAATCGGGAGTACCGCTCTATGGGGGCTATATGAAAGTGTGGACCTATACCTGGTTAGTATGTATACCTAGGGTATAATAATGTGCAACCTCTTGAGTAAAGTTCGAAATTGGATTTTATGCAATAACTATTTTGAATATTTCACCCACAGAAGTTCAAAATTTTGGCATAAGTACTGGCTGTTCGAGAATCGTTTTAAATTGCCACCGAAGGTAGTCCTTGTGAACCTGTTTGCAATGACATAATATTTTCCATGGGCAAGTTTTTACTGACATCGTGGTACAAGTCTCCAAGGATATTTGGAAATCAAAATAGACAGTATAGCTATACATGTTGGAATGTATAGGCTTCCCTAATATCGTAGAGCATAAAATGTGCAGCCCCGGCAAATCTAACACCAATTTACTGATTACATTTCGAAGCCGTATAAGTGCTGGCGTTACTTATACGTCACAAGTTCCCAAGAAACAAGAACATTTTTACTCTCTGTTAGATTTTCCATAAGAAATTTTTGATTTCCTATGAAATTTTCTTGCAAATTCCAAAACCCCTGTGTTACTTCAGAATACTTCACTTTGTCATTTTCGCAAAATACTGATATTGGTGTGGAACTTTGACATTTTCGCAGAATAGTGATAGTGGTAGCGGCAACAACAAAAACTTCTTTTGTTTAATGTGGTGTGACAACACGGAAATAATAAGAGCTTTTAATGAGAAAAGTTTAAAAGCATTCGCAAAAGGCAGGCAGTCTTCTTGCCAAAAGCGAGACCCAAACGCTCAACTCAAATAATTTTTGTGTCATCCAGCACCCAACAACAGTTCAGTGTAAACGATTATCTGTGAGAGAGAGTCTCTTCACCCATCACAAAGAGGTGTATACATAATTGTGTGCATTTGTCTATTTTCTG
This sequence comes from Musca autumnalis, assembly GCF_047663935.1. Classification (NCBI taxonomy): domain Eukaryota; kingdom Metazoa; phylum Arthropoda; class Insecta; order Diptera; family Muscidae; genus Musca; species Musca autumnalis. The sequence continues at coordinate 176,076,748 of NW_027412088.1, forward strand.
AATGGATGACATGGTGTGGGTAAATGGGAATATGATGTGTTTAAATGAAGTAAAAAAGTAAAAAACGCTTAGTGGAAGGTGAAGATAAATGGAGGAGAAGCATAAGAACACAACAACAAACACTATACAACATAAAATGACTTTTGTAAGTCATCATTGAGTTGACACTTTAACATTGGCGACGTTGTTGTTGTGTTGTGTAAACAGAATTCTGACTTTGACACCAATGGTGGTGGGGCACCATGGCTATGATGATGAGGAAGCTCATCAACAAAACTGTCATTGCAGATAATACAACTTGCAACGCACTTGGATGCAGCCAACAACAGTTATTCATACTCCTCATATCGCAGTTACACTGACTCTCTGATAAACATACACATAACCTTTACACTTACTTCTCCGCACTCATTCACTCCACCATTCAAAGGAAAGTCGCTCAAGTGAAGCTAAATGAAAAGGAAATGAGAAAAAATCGCTTTGTGCGTTCAGACACTAACGCAAATAACGCAACGCAACAAAGACAATCATCTAAAGAAATTCTATTCTAACGCTCAAAAACCTCCGAAAATGTTCTTTATAAATATTGAAAGTTCATTTTGGTAGAAGAATAATAATTTAAAGAACAGTAGAAAATGCGAGGGATGGAAGGGACAATAAAAGGGGAAAATTCTTTCAGAAGTCTAGGAGGATTTCTTATAGAACAGCTTTCTTCTAGAACAAGACCTTACAAATTTTCAAGAAGAAGACATAAGTTCATTTATAGGAATATCTGAAGGTCTTCGACTGAACACGTTCAGGCTTTCTAGAAAAGTCCGCAGGGTTATGTGAAGAATCCAGGTATTCTATAAGAAGAAACCCAGGTGTTTATAAGAAGACAGAAAAGTCTTATACAAGGAGATCTAACAGAAGACTTACGGGCTATCTGTGAGAAAATTTCCAGGCCTTAATTAATAAAATCTACAGGTCTTTTATGAGAAGATCTACAGGTATTCTATGAGAAGACCTCTAGGTCTTCAATGAAAGGACATCCAGGTCTTCAATGAGAAGACCTCCAGATCTTCTATGAGAAGACCTCCAGGTCTCCTATGAGAAGACCTCCAGGTATCCTATGAGAAGACCTCCAGTTCTTCTGTGAGAAGGCCTCCAGGTCTTCTATGAGAAGACCTCCAGGTCTTCTATGAGAAGACCTCCAGGTCTTCTATGAGAAGACCTCCAGGTCTTCTGTGAGAAGACCTCCAGATCTTCTATGAGAAGACCTCCAGGTCTTCTATGAGAAGACCTCCAGGTCATCTATGAGAAGACCCTCAGGACATCTATGAGAAGACTTCCAGGTCTTCCATGAGAAGATCTCCAGGTCTTCCATGAGAAGACCTCCAGGTCTTCTATGAGAAGACCTCCAGGACTTCTATGAGAAGACCTCCAGGTCTTCTATGAGAAGACCTCCAGGTCTTCTGTGGGAAGATCTTCAGGTCCTCTGTGGAAGACATCCAGGTCGTCTATGAGCAGACCTACAGGTTTTGTATGAAAATACCTCCAGGTCTTCTCTGAAAAGACCTCCCGGTTCTATGAGATAACCTCCAGGTCTTCTATTGGAAGCCCTTCAGGTCTTCTATTAGAAGACCTCAAGGTCTTCAATTAGAAGACCTCCAGGTCTTCTATGAAAATACCTCCAGGTCTTCCCTGAGAAGACCGCCAAGTTCTATGAGATGACCTCCAGGTCTTCTATAAGAATCCCTCCAGGTCTTCTATGAGAATCTCTCCGGGTCTTCTATGAGAATTCCTTCAGGTCTTCTATGAGAAGATCTTCATTTCTTCTGTGGGAAGACTTCCAGGTCTTCAATGAGAAGACCTCCAGGTCTTCAAAGAGAATACCTCCAGGCCTTCAAAGAGAAGACCTCCAGGTCTTCAAAGAGAAGACCTCCATGACATTAATGAGAAGACCTTCAGGTCTTCTTTCAGAAGACCTCCAGATCTTCTATTATAAGTCCTCCAGGTCTTTAATGAGAAGATTTCAAGGTCTTCTATTGGAAGCCCTTCAGGTCTATTCTATTAGAAGACCGCCAAATTCTATGAGATGACCTCCAAGTCTTCTATGAGAATCCTAGAACCTGGCGGTCTTTTCATGAGAACACCTCCAGGTCTTCTATGAAAAGACCTCTAGGTCCTCTATGAGAAGATCTTCAGGTCTTCTGTGGGAAGATCTTCAGGTCTTCTGTGGGAAGACCTCCAGGACTTCTATGAACAGACCTACAGGTCTTGTATAAAAATACCTCCAGGTCTTCTCTGAAAAGACCGCCAGGTTCTACGAGATGACCTCCAGGTCTTCTAAGAGAAGCCCTTCAAGTCTTATAAGAGAAGCCCTTTAGGTCTTCTATGAGAAGACCTCCAGGTCTTCTATGAGAAGACCTCCAGGTCTTCTATGAGAAGACCTCCAGGTCTTCTATGAGAAGCCCTCCAGGTCTTCTATGAGAAGACCTCCAGGTCTTCTATGAGAATACCTCCAGGTCTTCTATGAGAAGACCTCCATGCCTGCTATGAGAAGACCTCCAGGTCTTCTATGAGAAGACCTCCAGATCTTCTATGATTAGACCTCCAAGTCTTCTATAAGAAGACCTCCAGGTTTTCTATGAGAAGACCTTCAAGTCTTATAAGAGAAGCCCTTTAGGTCTTCTATGAGAAGACCTCCAGGTCTTCTATGAGAAGCCCTCCAGGTCTTCTATGAGAAGCCCTCCAGGTCTTCTATGAGAAGACTTCCAGATCTTCTATGAGAAGACCTCCAGGTCTTCTATGAGAAGACTCCCAGGTCTTCTATGAGAAGACCTCCAGGTCTTCTATGAGAAGACTCCCAGGTCTTCTATGAGAAGACTTCCAAGTCTTCTATGAGAAGACCTCCAGGTCTTCTATGAGAAGACCTACATGTCTTCTATGAGAAGACCTACATGTCTTCTATGAGAAGACCTATATGTCTTCTATGAGAATATTTCCAGGTCTTCTATGAGACGACCTCCAGGTCTTTTATGAGAAGACCTCCAGGTCTTCTATTAGAAGACCTCCAGGTCTTCTATGAGAAGACCTACAGGTCTTCTACGAGAAGACCTACATGTCTTCTATGAGAAGACCTACGTGTCTTCTTTAAGAAGACCTACGTGTCTTCTTTGAGAAGACCTACGTGTCTTCTTTGAGAAGACCTACATGTCTTTTATGAGACGACCTACATGTCTTCTATGAGAAGATTTCCAGGTCTTCTATGAGAAAACCTCCAGGTATTCTATAAGAAGACCTCCAAGCCTTCTATGAGAAGACCTCCAGGTCTTTTATGAAAAGACCTTCAGGTCTTCTATAAGAGACCTCCAGATCTTCTATGATAAGCCCTTTAGGTCTTCTATGATAAGCCCTTCAGGTCTTCTATGATAAGCCCTTCAGGTCTTCTATGAGAAGACCTCCAAGTCTTCTATGAGAAGACCTCCAAGTCTTCTATGAGAAGACCTCCAAGTCTTCTATGAGAAGACCTCCTCTTTATTATAAGCCCTTCAGGTCTTCTATAAGAGACCTCCAGATCTTCTATGATAAGCCCTTTAGGTCTTCTATGATAAGCCCTTCAGGTCTTCTATGATAAGCCCTTCAGGTCTTCTATGAGAAGACCTCCAAGTCTTCTATGAGAAGACCTCCAAGTCTTCTATGAGAAGACCTCCAAGTCTTCTATGAGAAGACCTCCTCTTTATTATAAGCCCTTCAGGTCTTCTATAAGAGACCTCCAGATCTTCTATGATAAGCCCTTTAGGTCTTCTATGATAAGCCCTTCAGGTCTTCTATGATAAGCCCTTCAGGTCTTCTATGAGAAGACCTCCAAGTCTTCTATGAGAAGACCTCCAAGACCTCAATGTTTTTTATGCGAAGACCTCAATGTCTTCTATGACAACACTTCCAGGTCTTCTATTACAACACATCCAGGTCTTCCATGGGAGGGCATCCAAATCTTCTATGGAAATACATTCAGGTCATTTACAAGAAGACCCTCAAGTCTTCCATGGGTTGGCCTCCAGGCCTTCTATGGGAAGACCTCCACAGGTTTTATGGGATGACCTCCAGGTTTTCTGTAGGAAGACCTCTAGGATTTCTATAGTAAGACTTTCAGATCTTCTGTGAGAATAAATCCAGTCCAGTTATCCCGAAGAAGATCTCTAGTTCTGCTAGGAGAAGACTTCCAGTCCCATTATGTAAAGACCTCCGGATCTGCTTTGTGAAGACTTCCTGGTATTCTGTAAGAAGAGCTCATGCAGCTCATTCAGATCTTCTATTAAAATACTTCCGTTTTGTCTTCTACCAGAGGACCACCTCATGGTATTCCAAATGAAGACCTCCTTCTGGTTTTCTGTAAAAAAGACTTTCACAGGTCTTCTATAAGAAAAACTAGTCCAGATTTTTTATAAGAAGACGTTTTCCTGAACTTCTATAAATAGACCTCCTTCAGGTCTTGCACATGAAGACCTCCTTGTGGTTTTCTTAAGAAGACCTCTTCCTGGTCTTTTATAACAAACCCCCTGCAGATCAGGCAAATAGACGCCTATAATTAGACCTCCTATAAGAGTATCTGCTATAAGAAAATCTCTTTCGTGTCTTATCTAAGAAGACCTTCACCAGGTCTTCTCTAAGAAGATGTCCTCCAGGTCTTCAATAAGAAGACTTCGATGTATTCCATTCCAAAGATTTCGAGGTCTTCTTCAGAAAATTTTCCAGGTTTTTTAAGGCTTCCGGGTATTATTAAGGCATCTATAAGAAGACAGCCAGGCATTCTGAAAGGCGACATCGAGGTTTTCTATAAGAAGATTATAGGGTTTTCTAAGAGAAAAAATTAATAAGAATACCTTCCGCTTCGATAAGAAATCCTGAGTATCTTAAGATCCCAAAGGACATTATACTAAACTTATACTTCTATAAAAGTCTTAGAAAATTTTTTGTACAAGTTTTTTTAATAGAAGACCTTTTGGTCTTTTTTAAGAAGACCTGTGTCTTCTTATAGATGACTTTGAGGTCTTCTTATGTAAATTAGTATACCAGTCGGATTTCCTCAAAGAAGTAGCTCAGTAAATGCTATTTCTTATATCCCTGGTTAACCAACCCCTCGTTAATGTTCCTCCTGCCTCCCTCCCCCTTTCAAAATAAGACTTTGAAATAGGATTTATGCTCTACTAAATTTCACGCTTGAAATTGTCACTTTGAATGAAAAACTATTTGTTGCCAAACGCCAAATAAACAAACAAACGAAAATTGTTTGGTGTAAAACGCTCATAGATCAAAGCTAAAGCATTTCTAAGCAATAAAATTTAATTAAAAACTTCTTAGTCTAAAAATTTAACAAATATTTGAAAAACAGAAATTCTATCGCAAAAAAAAAAAACAATCTCGTTGAACAAAATGTCGTTGTAGCAACAGCTATGAACAAAAACATGAACTAAATTAACTCGCCAAACTTTAATTTGACATCAAACATGACAATGTGTGTTTGTCGTTTTGTAATGAAAATTGATCTTTAAAAATAATACAAAAATGGAAAAATAGAACAACAACAAAACAAATGATTTAGTTTAAAAAAAAAAAAACTTTTTTATTTCCAAATGCCAGCAATGACCAGACTAAAGACAACAACAAAAACAGCCAGACTACAACAAATGGTGACCATGTCATATGAAGAATGGTCTTTAAAAAAATATTAGGTGAGAGTGGGAAATATGCTGGGCTTCGAGATATATTTAGGTATAAAGCTATATTTAATCTAATAATAGAATTCTGATATTGCTATTTTTATAGCATTTGCAGTGTTAGAAGTTTTCAGACTTTGAGTATTTCCAAGCATTTGTGGATTTTGAGAAATGGTTTACGTGGCGTATAAGTATCGACAACGCCAATACGCCACATATTTCTTATATGACTAACTATGCTTATAATAATTAGACATAATAGTTTTTCTTCTTCTTGGGTGACGTAGGGGATGAAAGATACGAAGGAACGGTCCTGACCAGCTTTAACATGCCAAAATCCAGGATTTATCTTGGTCCCTCTCTCATCTCAAGTGGACACTGACCTCCCCGTGGTGTCACCTAGGGTAGCTGCCTTTAACACCCGTTAAAGATAGTGAGCTAAAATGTGCCGTACTTTCACCCGTAAGAACGTTAAAAGCTTGGGTTTGGGCGCAGGGTTAGTAACCCTCTCCTAGAAAAAGCAGCATACTATGAAAAAACAAAAGAAAAGAAAAACAAATCCCTCAAAAGTTGACGACCCCCGCAAACGTTTTAAGGAGCATGATCTGCGAATCTGCACATGGAATGTTCGCACTCTGTATAGAGAAGGTGCAGTTTACGCACTGGCAGATGTACTTGAAAAGTACAAGGCCGAGATTACTGCCATACAGGAAATACGATGGAATATGAAAGGCATCACAACCGCACCTAAAGGTGACGCACTGTATTATAGCTGCCATGACATAAAGCATGAGTTTGGTTGCGGATTTGTAGTTGGTCGGAGGTTAAAACACCTGGTCTCCAGCTTCACCCCAGTGAATGAAAGACTTGCTACAATTCGAATAAAAGCAAAATTCTTCAACATCAGCTTTATTTGCCCTCATGCTCCCACTGAAGACAAGGACGAACTGACCAAAGATATATTTTATGAGCGCTTAGAAGAAACATATGACCGTTGTCCTGCCCATGACATTAAAATTTTTCTAGGCGATTTTAATGCCAAATTTGGCCCAAGAGTCGGAAAATTCAGTCTCCACAGTGAAACATCTGACGATGGTATGAGGCTGATAAACTTCGCAGCGGCAAAAAACATGGTAGTTAGCAGCACCAGATTCCCACATCTCGACATCCAAAAGGGCATTTGGCTGTCTCCAGAACAGAAAACAAAAAATCAAATTGATCATGTTGTGATAGATGGAAGATATTCATCGAGTGTGTTGGATGTGCGTTCGTTCCAAGGAGCAAACATAGACTAGGACCACTACCTTGTTGCAGCAAAGGTACGCATCCGGTTAAACGTAGCAAACAAAGTACGAACAGACGCAACACGAAAGTTAGACATCGGTAAGCTGCAATCACAACAGATAGCCACAGCATACTCCACTCAACTAGCCCAATTGCTTAATGAAAGCACTCCTCGTCCCGATAACATATCAGTACAATGGCCAAATATTGCCCACTCCATGCAAACAGCCGCAAAATCCATACTTGGATACCAGAGACCTCCACCAAGGAATCCATTGTATGATCAGGAGTGTCGTGCTGCTACAGATGAGAAAAATGCGGCATATGGGGCTACTTTGCAATCCGTAGCAACGCGTAGCGCACGAGAGAAATATCGGGAGAAAAAGAGAGAGCAGAAACGTCTTTTCCGCAGGAAAGAGGGCGAGATGGAAAAGCGGGAGTGTGAAAAAGTCGAAATGTACAGGAACCAGAATGAAGTCCGAAAATTCTTCCAAAGAGTGAAGCATCAAACTGATGGCTTTGGTACAGGCACATCCTCCAGCAAGGTGTTTTGGTAACTGATACAGATAGGGTACTCAGGATATGAAAAGAACATTTTTCAAAACTGTTGGTATCCAGTAGCAGCGAAGACGACGAAGATACCACAGACCCAATCCCAGAAGATGGTATTGAATGTACACCGCCCAGCCACGATGAGGTAAAGACAGCAATAAATCGGCTGAAGAATAATAAGGCAGCAGGAGCCGATGGCTTACCAACCGAGCTGTTCAAAACCGGAGGCGACACGCTGATAAGGTGTATTCATCAGCTAGTTAGCACGATCTGGCAGGAAGAACGAGTACCCGACGATTGGAACCTGAGTATCCTGTGCCCCGTCCACAAGAAAGGAGATGAGGCTGAATGCTCTAACTATAGGGGCATAAGTCTACTCCCTATTGCCTACAAGATCGTGTCAGGGATATTGTGCGAACGACTAAAGCCCATGGTCAACGAGATAATTGGACCATACCAATGCGGCTTTACACCTGGCAAGTCCACCATTGACCGGATATTTACCTTACTGCAAAACCTGGAGAAGACCCAAGAGATGCAGATCGACACCTACCACATTTTTGTCGATTATAAAGCAGCCTTCGACAGCCCGCTGAGTTCAAAGGTATTCCAAGCCATGTCTGAATTTGGTATCCCCGCAAAGCTCATTCGGCTTTGTAAAATGACTTTAACTGACACGAGATCCTCAATTAAAATAGGAAAGAACCTCTCCGAAGAGTTTGGTACCAAAAGAGGTTTCTGACAAGGAGACAGCCTTTCGTGTGATCTCTTCAACATCCTGCTGGAAAAGGTTATACGAGAGGCAAACGTCAAAAGAAGTGACACAATCTACACCAATAGCCACATGTTACTTGTTTATGCTGATGATATAGACATCATGGGACGATCAGTAAAAGAAGTAACCGATACCTTTATGAAGGTCGAAGGAGAATCTGCTAAAGTGGCACAATCTTCACCAATAGCCACATGTTACTTGCTTATGCTGATGATATAGACATCAAGGGCCGATCAATAAAAGAAGTAACCGATACCTTTATGAAGGTCGAAGGAGAATCTGCTAAAGTGGGTCTGGCGGTAAACGGTGAGAAGACCAAGTTGATAGTGTCGACGCGCAAATTGTCCATTGAGCTCGGACCACCTGTTGAAGTTGGTTCCTATAATTTTGAGGTAGTAAAAGACTTCGTCTACCTCGGCACCTCCGTAAACACAACAAACGACATCAGTTGTGAAGTAAAAAGAAGAATTGTATTGGCCAACAGATGCTACTTTGGTTTAAGTAAGCAGTTTAAAAACAAAGCCACATCAAGTAAAACAAAAATAACGCTCTACAAAACACTGATACTACCCGTGCTGATGTATGGCTTCGAAGCCTGGGTACTTGCGCAAGCAGATACGGCAGTGCTTGGCGTGTTTGAGAGAAAATTTCTTCGAAAGATCTACGGACCAATCTGCGTTGGCGGTGAATATCGACGTCGCATGAACCACGAGCTGTATCTGCTATACAACGACATCAATATAGTTAAACGTATCGAGATGCAGCGATTGCGTTGGCTAGGCCATATCATAAGAATGGGCGAAGATGAACCCGCTAAAAAGGCGTATAAATACGAACCGTTTGGCGGTGCACGCAGAATTGGCAAGCCAAGGAATAGATGGCGCAAACAAGTGGATGAAGAGATAAAAAGGTGTGGTATTCCAGAGTGCGCTGCAAAAAATAGAGAGAATTGGAGATCTTTTCTTAGTTCGGTCTATGGAACAAATGTTCTGTAATGGGCCAGCTAAGTAAGTAAGTTTTTCTTCTTCCGGATCCCTAGTAAGAAGAACAACTATTACTATATCTAATTATTATAGGCATAGTTAGTTATATAGGATATCTGTGGCGTATTAGTGTTGTCGATACCTATACGCCACATAAACCATTTCTTAAATCCACAAATGATTGAGAATACTCAAAGTCCGAAAACATCTAAATAAATGGAAAGGAAACCATTATAACATTTTATACTCCCTCCATAAGGGAAATTTGTTGCCCATCACCTCCAAATAAATTTTGAGTTCAAGAAAAGGAAAATCAAACTGATGGCTTTGGTACAGGCACATCCTCCAGCAAGGTGTTTTGGTAACTGATACAGATAGGGTACTCAGGATATGAAAAGAACATTTTTCAAAACTGTTGGTATCCAGTAGCAGCGAAGACGACGAAGATACCACAGACCCAATCCCAGAAGATGGTATTGAATGTACACCGCCCAGCCACGATGAGGTAAAGACAGCAATAAATCGGCTGAAGAATAATAAGGCAGCAGGAGCCGATGGCTTACCAACCGAGCTGTTCAAAACCGGAGGCGACACGCTGATAAGGTGTATTCATCAGCTAGTTAGCACGATCTGGCAGGAAGAACGAGTACCCGACGATTGGAACCTGAGTATCCTGTGCCCCGTCCACAAGAAAGGAGATGAGGCTGAATGCTCTAACTATAGGGGCATAAGTCTACTCCCTATTGCCTACAAGATCGTGTCAGGGATATTGTGCGAACGACTAAAGCCCATGGTCAACGAGATAATTGGACCATACCAATGCGGCTTTACACCTGGCAAGTCCACCATTGACCGGATATTTACCTTACTGCAAACCTGGAGAAGACCCAAGAGATGCAGATCGACACCTACCACATTTTTGTCGATTATAAAGCAGCCTTCGACAGCCCGCTGAGTTCAAAGGTATTCCAAGCCATGTCTGAATTTGGTATCCCCGCAAAGCTCATTCGGCTTTGTAAAATGACTTTAACTGACACGAGATCCTCAATTAAAATAGGAAAGAACCTCTCCGAAGAGTTTGGTACCAAAAGAGGTTTCTGACAAGGAGACAGCCTTTCGTGTGATCTCTTCAACATCCTGCTGGAAAAGGTTATACGAGAGGCAAACGTCAAAAGAAGTGACACAATCTACACCAATAGCCACATGTTACTTGTTTATGCTGATGATATAGACATCATGGGACGATCAGTAAAAGAAGTAACCGATACCTTTATGAAGGTCGAAGGAGAATCTGCTAAAGTGGCACAATCTTCACCAATAGCCACATGTTACTTGCTTATGCTGATGATATAGACATCAAGGGCCGATCAATAAAAGAAGTAACCGATACCTTTATGAAGGTCGAAGGAGAATCTGCTAAAGTGGGTCTGGCGGTAAACGGTGAGAAGACCAAGTTGATAGTGTCGACGCGCAAATTGTCCATTGAGCTCGGACCACCTGTTGAAGTTGGTTCCTATAATTTTGAGGTAGTAAAAGACTTCGTCTACCTCGGCACCTCCGTAAACACAACAAACGACATCAGTTGTGAAGTAAAAAGAAGAATTGTATTGGCCAACAGATGCTACTTTGGTTTAAGTAAGCAGTTTAAAAACAAAGCCACATCAAGTCAAACAAAAATAACGCTCTACAAAACACTGATACTACCCGTGCTGATGTATGGCTTCGAAGCCTGGGTACTTGCGCAAGCAGATACGGCAGTGCTTGGCGTGTTTGAGAGAAAATTTCTTCGAAAGATCTACGGACCAATCTGCGTTGGCGGTGAATATCGACGTCGCATGAACCACGAGCTGTATCTGCTATACAACGACATCAATATAGTTAAACGTATCGAGATGCAGCGATTGCGTTGGCTAGGCCATATCATAAGAATGGGCGAAGATGAACCCGCTAAAAAGGCGTATAAATACGAACCGTTTGGCGGTGCACGCAGAATTGGCAAGCCAAGGAATAGATGGCGCAAACAAGTGGATGAAGAGATAAAAAGGTGTGGTATTCCAGAGTGCGCTGCAAAAAATAGAGAGAATTGGAGATCTTTTCTTAGTTCGGTCTATGGAACAAATGTTCTGTAATGGGCCAGCTAAGTAAGTAAGTTTTTCTTCTTCCGGATCCCTAGTAAGAAGAACAACTATTACTATATCTAATTATTATAGGCATAGTTAGTTATATAGGATATCTGTGGCGTATTAGTGTTGTCGATACCTATACGCCACATAAACCATTTCTTAAATCCACAAATGATTGAGAATACTCAAAGTCCGAAAACATCTAAATAAATGGAAAGGAAACCATTATAACATTTTATACTCCCTCCATAAGGGAAATTTGTTGCCCATCACCTCCAAATAAATTTTGAGTTCAAGAAAAGGAAAATCTTTGAACATTCTGGAAATCATTCAGTATCGTTGTTTTTTTAACCATCATACACCCAAAGTTTCAAGTTTGTAATATTGTTTTCTCTGTTTGGGGTATCGGTACTGCTTGGGAAGCGCCACCAATAATTGTTAATCTTCATTCATTGCCTGTCTATAAAACACCCTTTGATGAGGGGACATCCCAATATCGTTAAATTAAACAAAATGCATCAATTTAATTTTCCAATCAATTGAATAGCATAAAAAATTGCGTCTGTTGGGCAATAGTTGGACAGACAATTTGGAAATCACAGTCATACAACGAACACACGTTCAGATGAGAGTACGCAATATGTGTAGACGACACACATGAGCAGCAACAAAACAGAACTAGACAAAGTAGCCATAGCTGCCAGAACAACCAAAGCTTGAAAGGGCAATAGAAAATTGTAATAGAATTTACAGTTGTTGCAAATGGTGGCACTAAAACTGAAGCAAAAAAAAAACAGATAAAATGATATAAATAAAAAATTGCTAACGAATAATGGAAAACGTACAGAGAACATATGTAGCTGCATGAAAAAGAGAATGACACTTTGGGAAGATGGGATGGAGAATTCGGTACTAAAATCCTTTAAAATGGGAATATCAAAGAAGTGGAGACAGATAGATGGACGGATAGGTCTACAATGTCGTCCAAAATGTACCTACTAACGGCTGGAGGTATAAAAACTAACAAATGAACCCGTCCTCTGGTCTATGAAGACTCTTTCAACTCATCTATAAGAAATCCTTAACCTTGTCTATAAAATCTACATTCACATTGTCTATCGGCTCATTCAAAAAACTGCTTTCCTTTCTTAAATAGACTGGTTTAAACCTTTCTTAAATACTTTTTTCACTGCGATCAGCTCGTCTTTACAGATTTCCATCAAGTATTCTATAAAGATCCTCTTAAGCTCGTCTTTAAAGACTCACATCAGCACGTCTATAAAGCTCCCTTCAGCTCATGTACAATAAATCCCTTAAGCTCGTTTAAAAAGACTCCTTAAGCTCGTATGTAAAGACTCCCTTAAGCTCTGCTTTCTACCGGACTTCTATATGCAGACCTAGAAGTATCTGTAGCTTGCAATGTTTCGGTGGTTTCGTAGTTTTACGAAATGATCGTAAAAAAACGAAGGAGGAAGACTTGCCTTTATTTTACACCAGTCTATCCATCACAGTCCTACCTCGCTTGAGTTTGATTCTAGTGAAGGATACCTACCTGGAATGTATGGGGTAGCAGTAAAGTGTGGGACTACCGAGGTAGAATTGTTTAATGTGTACATACCGTCCATGGAATGTTGTGCCCTTCATTATATGCCTGATATTAATTGGATTTTTAGAGGGCGATAAACATCTGATGCTAGGCATAGCGTCCTAGGTAATCACCAAAATTGTACAGTGCTGGTCGAGCAAATTAATTGTTCCATATTTTGCACGATGAACGAAGATGCTTCTACAAGACATCATCAGTTATTACCATTGCCTTTGGCTCAGGCCATTCTCCTGACATCGTCACCCTTAATAGACCACCTCACTTCATAAGTCTAACGAATACTGGAGACACAAGAGTTAGGGAACTTACTCTTGAAGTCAATAGGCCCGTAGGCCGAAAAAGTGTAAAGAAGAGCGTCCTACGTCGCAAAAGAGACCTCTCAAGCGAGGAGGTGCCACCAAAATTATATCTCCTGATCCACCATTCTGAAATTTCACATCCTCCAAGCGCCAAAAGAGATCGTAATGTTTGCGTACGATTGTACGAATTTAGCGTGTGGTTAAATATCTACATAGCTGGCTTAGTGCAGTTTTTTTCGTTTGAGTAATATGAAAATATCCATCACTTAATCCACTGCCACACTATTCACCAACTGGACGGCTGATATGAGGTTTCTGCTGATGTTGTCCTGATTGCGACCACCTTAAGTGGAGTTGTGTAACTCATTTTTCAAGTTTCCGACAAAAATCGATCGAATTAAAACGCTTATAATTTCGGTAATTAACGAAATTTTTCGGTAAGATAACAACCAAAATAATGTCGTCGCTAAGTCCTACCGAAAGCAACAGTGTTGTCAACGTTTATTGATATTTTACATTTATAATTTTGCGCTTTATTTTTACTAATTTTTGTCGGTAACTTGAAAAATAAGTTACAGAATTCCACTACAGTAGTGGAATTTTTGGGCACTTTCTGAAGATATTGGTCGATGTTGCTCTGATTCCGCATGCATGTGTAAGTGTTCCATGCAAGTAACAACTACAAAATGAGAAGTAAGAAAAAGACAAAAATTCCTCCAAAAGCTGGCCGGCAGCACTTGGAAAGCAGACAAAGGTATATTCTGGACCTTCAAATTTATAAACGAGTACCTCTATACCAACGCGCCCATTAGGCAGGCTTGGATAGCATTTACACGGATGCAGTTGCGTAGGAAACCGTACTCAGAGACCATCCCCCATCAATCGCAGCATAAGAACGCCAGCTGCAAAGCCAAACATGAGAGGTTGTACTCCAATTAAAATCCGGTCGATGTCACTTCCTTAGCTTCCCCATGAAAAACATTATATAGCCGTAAACATCACCACAAGGGACACATTCGGCATAAATTTCAAAACGATCCTCAAACAACCGTTGAATCGAACATATGGAATTTTTGTGAAGTAAGCCCCCGAAGGATTTTTCCAATCTAGAACATTTTACACTTCTCCCTTTGAGTGATATCTTGCGCACCATTTTAGAGAAAAATTTTGATTTTCTGTGATTGATGAATCCGAAGAAAATGGCCGAACTTTATCTAAGCATGGGCAAAATAGAACTAGGTGTAACGTTTTAACCAAATCATTTGGTCCATTTGAGAGTTATCGTGCGCATCGGCAACCATACAGACGAACGGTGCTAAAGTGATCCCAAATTGTTCGAAATGGATTTTCTAAAAACATATTTGGGTTTGAAAACCATTTTGATACGACACATTTTGGATCGTTGCAAAATGTATATATCCTCCTTACCCTAAAAGCTAAGGGTATACCAAACTTCACAGTCACTTACAAATTTTGGGATCAGGCTTCATTATGATCGTAATATTTTTGAGAGGGTTTGCAGCTACTGCTGTGACCTGTCTTCTATAAGAAAACCTACTGAAAAAAAACCTGCTGACCTATAAGTCTCTTAGGAAACGACCTACAAGAAGACCTACTGGCCTTCAATGAGAATATTTGCCAATTTTTCATGAGAAGAGAACATCCCTGAGAATTCCTATCTGCCTCCTATAAGAGTAGCTACAGGCCGTCTGTATGAAAAGATAACCGGTTTATTGTGGCCTGTTTGTCTTCTATTAGAAATACTATTAGAAGACCTAGAAGTCTCTTGTGAGACAACCTATATTAGAAGCCTTATATTAGAAGATCTAACCGGCCTTCTATCAAAAGAACTACAAGTCTATGAGAACTCCGATCTTCGATGAAAAAACCTAACTGCCTTCATTGAGAAGATCTACCTGTTTCCCATGATAAGACATACCTGTCTTCTATACGAAGACATGCCGACTTTCTAGGAAAATTACTACAACCCTTCTATGAAAATAAATACGGTTCTTCTATAAGAAGACCTAACAACCGTATGTAAAAAAGAAAACCGACAACTATGAGAAGGGCACATCGGCATCCTATGAAAAAACGATGAGAAGTGTCATCGGTATTTTACTACGTACGTATCTCCTATGAAAAAGCCTAACTGAACTATCGACCTTCAATGTGAATAACTGCAGCCCTACTATGAGAATCAACTGTCTGTGAAAGTAACTACCGACTAACTATGAGAAGACCTATCGGCTGTCTTTGAGAAGCAGATCTATCTGCCTTGTGTAAGAAGACTTACTGACCTTCTAATAGAATGCCTACCGGCATTGTATGAGAAGACCTTTCGGTCTTTTACGAGTAGGACTATTGGCCTAAATGAGAAGCAGACCTACGGTCCTTCTATGAGAACACCCATTATCCTTCTATGAAAAGAAGACCTACTGGCAATCTATGAGAAGACCTACCGACTTTCTACTACCACCTTGTGTAAAAAGGCCCACTGACCTTCTATGAGAAGATCTACATATTACTTACTTAGTTGGCCCATTACAGAACATTTGTTCCATAGACCGAACTAAGAAAAGATCTCCATTTCTCTCTGTTTTTCGCTTGACTTTTTGGAATACCGCGCCTTTCCATTTCTTCATCCACTTGTATGCTCCATCGAAGCTTAGGCCTGCCGATTCTGCGTGCACCGCCATGTGGCATGTACTCATACGCCTTTTTAGCGGGTTCATCATCGCTCATTCTCATGATTTGGCCTAGCCAACGCAATCGTTGCATCTCGATACGTTTAACTACATTCATGTCTTTGTATAGCTTATATAGCTCGTGGTTCATACGACGTCGATATTCATCGTCAACGCAAATCGGCCCGTAGATCTTTCGAAGAATTTTCCTCTCAAACACATCAAGCACTGCCTTATCTGCGTGCGCAAGTACCCATACTCCGGAGCCATACATTAGCGTTTTGTATAGTGTTATTTTTGTTTGACGAGTTGTGGCTTTGTTTTTAAATTGCTTACTTAAACCATAGTAGCATCTGTTGGCCAATACAATTCTTCTTCTTATTTCACAACTGATGTTGTTTGTTGTGTTTATGGCAGTGCCGAGGTAGACGAAGTCTTTAACTACCTCAAAATTGTAGGTACCAACTTCCACAGTTGGTCCGAGCTCTATGGACGCTTTGCGCGTCGACACCATCAATTTAGTCTTTTCGCCGTTTACCGCCAGACCCACTTTCGCAGATTCTGCTTCGACCTTCCTAAAGGTATCAGTTACTTCCTTTACTGATCGTCCCATGATGTCTATGTCATCAGCATAAGCAAGTAACATGTGGCTATTGGTGTAAATTGTGTCATTTCTTTTGACATTTGCATCTCGTATTACCTTTTCCAGCAAAATGTTGAATAGGTCACACGAAGGGATGTCTCCTTGTCTGAAACCTCTTTTGGTACTGAACTGTTCGGAGAGGTTCTTTCCAATTTTAACTGAGGACCTAGTATCAGTTAAAGTCATCTTATAAAAGCCGGATGAGCTTTGCGGGGATACCAAATTCAGACATTGCATGGAATACCTTTGATCGGAGGCTTTATAATCGACAAAAAGGTGAAATGTGTCGAACTGCATCTCTTGGGTCTTCTCTAGGATTTGCCGCAGGGTAAATATCTGTTCAATGGTGGACTTGCCAGGTCTAAAGCCACATTGGTATGGTCCAATTATTTCGTTGACCATTGGCTTTAGTCGTTCGCACAATATCCCTGACACTATCTTATAGGCAATAGGGAGAAGACTTATGCCCCTACAGTTGGAGCATACAGCCTTATCTTCTTTCTTGTGGACGGGACATAGGATGCTCAGGTTCCAATCGTCGGGTACGCGTTCTTCCTGCCAGATGGTGCTAACTAGCTGATGCATACACCTTATCAGCGCGTCGCCTCCGGTTTTAAACAGCTCGGCTGGTAAGCCATCGGCTCCTGCTGCTTTATTATTCTTCAGCCGGTTGATTGCTGTTTTTACCTCATCTTGGCCGGGTGGTATACATTCTATACCATCTTCTGGGATTGGATCTGTGGTATCATCGTCTTCGCTACTATTGGATACCAGCAGATTGGAGAAATGTTCCTTCCATATCCTGAGCACGCTATCTGTATCTGTTACCAGATTACCTTGCTGGTCTCTGCAGGAGGATGTGCCTGTACCAAAGCCATCTGTTTGATGTTTCACTCTTTGGTAGAATTTTCGGACTTCATTCTGGCTCTTGTACATCTCGATTTTTTCACACTCCCGCTTTTCCATTTCTCTCTTTTTCTTGCGGAAAAGACGTTTCTCTTCTCTCCTTTTCTCCCGATATCTCTCTCATGCGCTACTCGTTGCTAATGATTGTAAAGTAGCTCTATATGCCGCATTTTTATCTTCGGTAGCAGCACGACACTCCTGGTCATACCATGAATTCCTTTGTGGAGGTCTCTGGAATCCAAGTATGGATTTTGCGGCTGTTTGCATGGAGTGGGTAATATGTTGCCATTGTGTTGTTATGTTATCGGGACAAGGAGTGCTCGCGTTAATCAATTGGGCTAGTTGAGTGGAATATGCTGTGGCTATCTGTTGTGTTTGCAGCCTATCGATGTCCAACTTCCGCGTTGTGCCTGTTCGTGCTTTATTTGCAACGTTTAGACGGGTACGTACCTTTGCTGCAACAAGGTAGTGGTCCGAATCAATGTTTGCGCCTCGGAACGATCGTACATCCAACACGCTCGATGAAAGTCTTCCATCTATCACAACATGATCAATTTGATTACTTGTTCTTTGATCTGGAGACAGCCATGTGCCCTTATGAATATCGAGATGATTAAATCTGGTAATGCTAACTACCATGTTTTTTGCAGCTGCAAAGTCTACCAGCCTCATACCATTGTCAGATGTTTCACTGTGGAGACTGAATTTCCCGACTGTTGGGCCAAAGATATTCTCCTTTCCAATTTTGGCATTAAAATTGTCTAGAATGATTTTAATGTCATGGACGGGGAAACGGTCATATGTTTCTTCTAAGCGCTCGTAAAATATATCTTTGGTCTGTTCGTCCTTTTCTTCAGTGGGAGCATGAGCGAAAATAAAGCTGATGTTGAAGAATTTTGCTTTTATTCGAATTGCAGCAAGTCTTTCATTCACTGGGGTGAAGCTGGATACCAGATGTTTTAGTCTCCGATCAACTACGAATCCGCAACCAAATTCATGCTTTACGTCATGGCAGCTATAATACAGTGCGTCAACTTTAGGTGTTGTTGTGACGCCTTTCCCAGTCCATCGTATTTCCTGTATGGCAGTAATATCGGCCTTGTACTTTTCAAGTACGTCTGCCAATGCGAAGACTGCACCTTCTCTATAAAGAGTGCGAACATTCCAGGTGCAGATTCGCAGATCATGGTCCTTAAAACGTTTGCGGGGTTCTTCAACTTTAGAGGGGTTTGTTTTTCTTTTCTTTCGTTTTTTCATAGTAGGCTGCATTTCTAGGGGAGGGTTACTAACCCGACGCCCAAAACCCAAGTTTTTAACGTTCTTATGGGTGAACGCGCGGCACATGTTAGCTCTCTACCTTTAACGGGTGTTAAAGGCAGTTCCCCAGGTGACACCACGGGGAGGCCAGTGTCCACTTGAGATGAAAGAGGGACCAAGATAAATCCTTGGCTTTGCCATATTAAAACCTGTCAGGACTGTTCCTTGGTATCTTCCATCCCCTACGTCACCCATATACATATACATATATAAAAAACATTCACACCGTCTTCTTGGAGTGAACTTCACGGCCTCCATGAAAAGGCCCATCGAAATTCTACCTATCTCTTTCCTTTGAAAAAAATTGCAGAATTTTCAGAATCGATGTACATCGGTGAGGAACTGTCTATCTTCTTTAATGAATTAAATAATATAACAATTTATTGCAAAGCTCAGCTCTTTGTGTCTCAAAAAGGTGGTATCCGGCTTTGCTATGATCGGCAAATTGTTTGAGACGGTCTGGCTCGAAAGAGCTACCACCTATCAATTTTATTTAAGAGGCTTGAATCTAGTAATGATATCAGAAATTGCTCACACAATTCCTTTTAAATTTTATTGAGTCGGCATATACCTTCTTAGTTTCTATCATTTACTCAGTACAGTCCTATGTCCCCCTTTCGATGACCATTAAGTACACCATCATTGAACAAATAACAAATGTGCAAAAAGTTCAAACAGTTCAATTGAACAAAAGTAATAACAAAATGGTTTTTGTAGGAACGATACACATGTTCATACACACACACATCCTTTGAATGTGTTAAAAGATAAGTTTTGCCAATGCTGGTTTATACAAACGTCAGACATATTATTATCTAGTTTTAATATACCTTTCAGTACAAGGAAATTCTCAAAGGAACTAATAAAGGATAACGTTATCTTTGATAACACAAACAAAGTACATATATTCCCAGAGAGAGACAATAATAATAATTGAATAAAATGGAATAGAATCTTAGATATAGGGGGGGGGGGGGCTTCGGAAACGCACAGGAATGATTCCACATGTAGGTAAATAAATTTATAATTTTCCAAATCGAAGTAAGGGCTTAGGAATTTTGCTGTATGAAATATTCAATAATTAGCGCTATTAGTAATTCACATGAAAATCCACGGGTCTTCTAAAATAGCAGCTATTGAATGACCTATTTGAGAATACTAATTGTTCTGCTATATAAGGATTACAATACCTTTTAAATCTTTAGCCGTTTCATTTTATTTCTTTATTTTATGTCATTTCGGGTTTAATCAGAGATCTACATACAATCCTTTAGCCGGTAGCCTTAGATGCTATTGCTATTTTTTACCCTCCACCATAAGATGGGTGGTATATTAAGTTTGTCATTCCGTTTGTAACTACTCGAAGTAATCATTGTAGATCCAACAAACTATATATATTCTTGATCAGCGTGCAATTCAATATCAATATAGGCATGTCCGTCCGTCTGTCCGTCTGTGAAAATCACTCTAGCGTCCGAACGGATTGAAGTAGTTGGATGAAATTTTGGTAGAATGTATTATATGTACATAGCACTTTTGGTATTGAAAGTGGCCTATGTAGGTCTACGTTTTCGTATAACCACCATACAAAGTGAAGCGTGACGCGTAGTCGTTTTCAGGAAATTTTAGGATATTTGTCCCATTTTTCCACGGAAATGGTTGTAATTCGGTATTTTGTGTTTCCAGAGGCTAAAAACATTTCTACCAAAGTTTGTTTATACAGGTCCACGTTTTGATATAGCCACCATATATCTCCATTGGACCATACCAATGCGGCTTTAGACCTGGCAAGTCCACCATTGACCAGATATTTACCCTGCGGAAAATCCTGGAGAAGACCCAAGAGATGCAGATCGACACCAACCACCTTTTTGTGGATTATAAAGCAGCCTTCGACAGCCCGCTACGTTCAAAGGTATTCCAAGCCATGTCTGAATTTGGTATCCCCGCAAAGCTCATTCGGCTTTGTAAAATGACTTTAACTGACACGAGATCCTCAGTTAAAAAAGTACCTCTCCGAAGAGTTTTGTGCCAAAAGAGGTTTCAGGCAAGGAGACAGCGTTTCGTGTGACCTCTTCAACATCCTGCTGGAAAAGGTTATACCAGAGGCAAAGGTCAAAAGAAGTGGCACAATCTACACCAATAGCCACATGTTACTTGCTTATGCTGATATAGACATCATGGGACGATCATTAAAAGAAGTAACCGATACCTTTATGAAGGTCGAAGGAGAATCTGCTAAAGTGAGTCCGGCGGTAAACGGCGAGAAGACAAATCTGATGGTGTCGACGTGCAATGCGTCCATTGAGATCGGACCAACTGTTGGTTCCTATAATTTTGAGGTAGTAAAAGACTTCGTATACCTCGGCTCCGCCGTAAACACAACAAACGACATCAGTTGTGAAATAAAAAGAAGAATTGTATTGGCCAACAGATGCTACTTTGGCTTAAGTGAGCACTTTAACAAGTAAAAAAGTGTCAGTCGGCTTTGCCGACAGATATATACCCTCAGCCAAAGTGAAGCGAAACTTTTACCTCCGGACAGATAGAATGTATTTCAGGTCTCTTCAGAATTTGGCCCTTTTTGGACATTTGAACTTGCCGACAATAATGTGGAATAGGAATTAACTGCGCAAAGACACAAATGTTGAACTTTTGTAGGGTAGGTACTCTTAGGGAGGACCTATATTGGCCATTTTAGAAGTTTAAGTAAATTTTGATAAAATATTAGGAGATCCAAAGTGATATATTTTAAATATTGGGGAGAAGTACCGAAAGTTGTGGACCGGTATTGCCCATGTGACTAAGTTTGGATATAATATGACGAAGACCAAATGTTGGACCAAATCGGTTGAACAGTTCGAGAGTTATCGTGCTCTTCGACCGCCACATATGGTGACATAGGGGTTTTTTACACCTTTCGGGCTGTTTTCGCAAGAAATATGGACTTACCCCTGAAAAAACTTTTACCGTGGTAATGGTGGTAGCGTATGCAAATAGCTTCAACAAAAATCCAAGGGATTCGATAGCAGGTCTTAAAGTGAACTTATCCGAAATTTTGTGTGAGAGTTACCAGAAGGAGTAGACAAATTTAGTCCATATTCGAACCTGATCTATATCTGGTAGATATATTAGGATGTGCAAAGTATGGATTACATCGGTCACTCCCTTCAAGAGTTATCGTGCGCAAAATTTTTCCGAACATTTCTGACGTTCTGTGGGGGAGGTACCTGAAGGAGTGGACCGATATAGCCCATCTTCGAATTTAAACTATGTTTTGGTAAAATATTACGAAGGCCAAATTTTGGACCGAATCGACAGATCCGTTCGAGAGTTATCTTGCGCTCCTACCACTACACAAGGTGTCGTAGAGGTTTTTTGCAACTTTTCGGCCATTTTCTCGGGAAGTATGGACTTGCCCCTGATGAAACTTGTACCTTCGTATTGGGAACAGTGAATACAAGATGTTACAACAAAAACCAAGGCGATTCGAGAGCAGGTCCTAAACTGAACTTTTCCGAAATTTTGTGTGGGAGGTACTCGAAGGAGTTTACCGATTGAGTCCATATTGGAACCTCATCTAAGTCTGGTAGAAATTTCATAATGTGCAAAGGATGGACAAAATCGGTAACTCCCTTCAAGAGTTATCGAACGCACAAATTTTCCGAACATTTTCGAACTTTTGTGGGGGAGGTACCGGAAGGAGTGGACCGATATAATCCATCTTTGAACTTGAACTAAGTTTGGACAAAATATTACGAAAGCCAAATTTTGGACCGAATCGGCAGATCCGTTCGAAAGTTATCTTGCGCTCCAACCACTACACACGGTGTCATAGGGTATTTTGTAACTTTCAGGCTATTTTCTCAGGAAGTATGGACTTGCCCCTAATAAAACTTACATCGTCGTATAGAGGACAGCGAATACAACTTGCGTAAATAAAAATCAAAGCGATTCGAGACCAGGTCCTAAACTGAACTTTTCCGAAATTTTGTGTGGGAGGTACCCGAAGAAGTGGACCGATTGAGTCCATATTGGAACCTCATCTAAGTTTGGTAGAAATTACACGATGTGCAAAGTATGGACCGAATCGGTTATTCCCTACAAGAGTTATCGCGCGCACAATTTTTGCGACAATTTTTGAACATTTGTGGGGGAGGTACCTGAAGGAGTGGACCTATATGGCCCATCTTCGAACTTAAATCGAATCTGGACAAAATATTTCGATACCCAAAATTTGAACCGAATCGATTGATCCGTTCGAGAGTTATCGTGCGCACCAGCCAGCCAGACAGACAGACGGACAGACAGACAGACGGACGGACATTGCTAGATCTACTCAAAATTGTCTGAAACGAATATCGTACAAACATACTTGGGGTCTAAAACCATTATTTCGATGAGGCACATTTTTGGTCGTATCAAAGTGTAAATACCCTCTTTAGCCTAAAGGCTGAGGGTATAAAAACAAAGCCATAACTCGTCAAACAAAAATAACGCTTTACAAAACACTGATACTACCCGTGATGATGTATAGTTCCGAAGCCTGGGTACTTGCGCAAGCAGATAAGGCAGTGCTTGGCGTGTTTGAGAGAAAAATTCTTCGAAAGATCTACGGACCGATCTGCGTTGACGGTGAATATCGACGTCGTATGAACCACGAGCAGTATCTGCTATACAACGACATGAATATAGATAAACGTATCCAGATGCAGCGATTGCGTTGGCTAGGCCATATAATAAGAATGAGCGATGATGAACCCGCAAAAAAGGCGTATAAATTCGAGCCACATGGCGGTGCAGGCAGAATTGGCAGGCCAAAGAATAGATGGCGCAAACAAGTGGATGAAGAGATGGCGAGGCGCGGTATTCCAAAAAGCGAAGCACTAAACAGAGAGAATTGGAAATCTTTTCTTAGTTCGGTCTATGGAACAAATGTTCTGTAATGGGCCAGCTAAGTAAGTAACCATATAACTCCCCATATGTAGTACGCGTCACTTAAGATATTTTGAATGTATTAGTTTCATTTGACCTCAGAATCGGTTGTAACTTTGTATTTTGTGTTTACAGAGTCTAAGAAACATTTCTACCATAAAATTGTTATATAGGTCCACGTTTTAATATAGCCCCCATAGGACGATGTCTCCAGATTTTCGGTATTTTGAAGTTTTTAGCCTCATTATCACACCGAAATGGCTAAAATTTGGCATTAGGTCTTCGTAGGGGGCACAAAACTTTCCCCAGAAATTTGTAGGTACAGGTCCACGCATTCATATAGCCCCATAGAACTATTCCTCCCGATTTTCGGTATTTTAAAGATTGTGGCAACATTAATCCACCGAAATGGCTGAAATTTGGTATTTGGTCTTCATTTGGGGTACTAAACGTTCCATATGAAATAAGTTGGTATAGGTCCACGTCTTCATACAGCCTCCATAGAACGGTACCTCCTGATTTTCGGTATTTCGAAGGTTGTGACCTCAATATCCCACCGAAATGACTGAAATGTGGTAGTAAGTCTTCGTTACGAGTATACAACTTTCCACCTGAAATTTGTCGGTATAGGTCCACGCCCTCATATAGCCCCCATAAGACGATATCTCCCAATTTTCGGTTTTTTTTAAGGTTTTAGCTATAATATCTTACCAAAATGGCTGAAATTTGATATTTCGTCCTCCTTTGAGATGTAAAACTCCCTTCCAAGAAATTTATCGGTTTCGGTCCACGTTTTGATGTACATCCCAATTTTCGGTATTTTGAAGGGTTTAGCCTCATTATGACACCGAAATGGCTAGAATTTGGTACATAGTCTTCGTTGAGGGTATAAAACGTTCCGCCTGAAATTGGTCGGTATAGGTCAACGTCTTCATATAGCTCGCATAGAACGGCACCGCCCGATTTTCGGTATTTTGAAGTTTTGCCTCATTATTCCACCGAAGTGGCTGAAATTTGGTATTTAGTCTTTTTCTGGGCTACAAAAATTTCTCTCAGAAATTTATCGGTATACCTTCACGTTTTGATTACCCCCCATAGAACGGTATATTGAAGGTTTTAGTCTGATTATAACACCGAAATGGCTGCAAGTTGGTACTTAGTCTTCGTTGAGGGTATACAACTTTCGACCTGAAATTTTTCGGTATATGTCCATGTCTTCATATAGCCCCCATAGAACGGTACCTCCCGATTTTCGATATTTTGAAGATTGCTGCTCAATATGCCATCGAAATGACTGACAATTGATAGTTAGCCTTCGTTCCCCACCGAAATAGCTAATATTTGGTATTAAGTTCTTGATAGGGGTATGAAACATTCAACCCGAAATGTGCCGCTATAGGTCGACGTCCTCAAATAGCTCCCATAGGAGCGTACCTCCCGATTTATGGTATTTTGAAAGTTGTGGCCTCAATATACCACCGATATGACTGAAATTTGAAAAGAGAATTATCATTGTAAGCCCTTTTCTTCAAATAACCCCCATAGAAGCGTACTTCCCGATTTTTCGGTATTTTGAAGGTTGTGTCATCAATATCCCATCGAAACGGATAAAATTAAATATTTCGTCTACGTTGGTGGTATAAAACCTTCCACTTGAAATTTTCCCGTATTTTCCCATGCTTTATATAGCCCCCATTGAAAGGTCCTTCCCAACTTTCGGTATTTTGAAAGTTTAACCACATTATTTACGGGAATAACTGAAATTTGGTATTTAGTCTTCGCTGGAGTTACGAAACTTTCCTCCAGAAATTTATCGGTACAGGTCAACGTTTTAGACAGCATGCATAGAACGTTGCTCCCGATGTTGTTAACTATCCAAATCCAGAATATCCAGGTTAAGGTTTAGTCGGTTTAGCCCAATTTTAGGTTTTTCGCTCAATTGTAAATATTGGTCCATGTTTTGGAAAGAACACAAATGTCACCCCATATGAGCTGTTTTGGAGGGAGTACTATCATACCTCAAGTGATACTACTCCTGTAATAAAACGAAATTAAACTAATTGTTCCTATTCACTTCAATATTGTTCGTGGTTGAGGGTATAACAAGTTCGAACTTAACGCTTTTCTTACTTGTTTTATATAATTTTATTGTAATTTTTTATTATAATAAATATTTGAAATAAAAAATAAAAACATTCTAAACAATGACCTATGAACATTTAGTGGAGTTCGATAAGAATATTCTCCGTCTTCTATAATTAGTCTCAACTTTTTATACCCTACACCACTATGTGAGGAGGGTATTATAAGTTGGTTTTGCCCAAAAAGTTTGTAACGCATCGAAATAATGGTCGTAGACCCATACTTATATATACCAAAATGAATGTCTCGACGACCTGAGTCGATCTGGCAATGTGTGTCCGTCCGTCCGTCTGTCCATCTAAACCTTGTAATCAAGCTACAGGTCGCCTTGTAATCACGCAAACTAGGTCGGCGTAGGTGAACAAATAACGGAGATATTGCAATAGTCGGTAATACATCCCATTTTTCCATTTTTGTGAAAATCACGCTACAGGTCGCAATTTTGATTGGATCGTCACGAAATTTTGGGTGTTGATGGAGGTCCCGGAGGGGAAGTAGCCTATTGATTTTGGTGATGGTCGGATAATAATTAGGGGTCGGAATGAGCCAAAAAGTTATTTGGAGAAAACGTCTACATTTTATTCCAAAGCAAATATCTCAGCGTCTATAGGGGGTATATAAAAAGCAAAACTTTGCAATGAAAGTATAAAATATCACCTTTGAAACAATGTAACGTAGGTTGTCGTAGGAGGTCACACAACGATGATATCGCAATAGTCGCTTATAGAACCCAACTTTTCATTTTTGTGATTTTAATAATAATGACGGATATCACACCTTTGGTTGGGGACCTTCTAAAAGCATAGTCTGTTTAAGAAAGTAGAAAATCCGATCTTTAAAATTATGCAAATTAGGTTGGCGTAGGTGGTCAAATAATAGAGATATCGCAATAGTCGGTAATGCATCCCTTTTTTCCACTTTTTCGGCAATCACACTACAGGTCGGAATTTTGATCGGATCATCAGGAAATTTTCTCACAGAGATAGAAGCCTATTGATGTTGGTGATGTCGAGAGTAGTCAAATATAAAACTAAATATTATTTATTTTGGTTCAGTTCGCCTTAAGTCATTTAGTATAAAAGCCAGATAGGTGAAAACTTTCGTATCTCCCTAAAAGAAATGTTTTCGAGTGAAAAGATTATGCACAGGGGTAGTGGTGTAGGGTATCACATAGTCGGCCCCGTACCGACTATAGCCTTTTGTCACTTGTTTTTGTATTGGAACACCTGTTTATTTTTCTTGAGAAGATCCATTTATTATTCCCCAGAAGAGGTGCTAAGCTTTCTGAAAAGACTCAAGAAAACCAACCTGTCTTCTTAAAGAATACCTCCTGGTCTTCTATAACTTTTTAACATGTGTTAAGATCTCTCATTCAAAATTAAGTCTTCCTTCCATTTCATTCAAATGACCCCGACTAGGACACATTCAACAGTTTATGAATTTTCTTACTAAATTTTATCTCTTTTTTTTCCATAAAGGTTTTTAATATTTTTTCTTCTTAAAAAATGAAAATAAATTACAATCATATTTTTGCAGAAATATGAATTCTTGATGTAGTGGCCTCGGTAACCTTCGCATTTGCATGTTCCAAGAAAAGGGGGGGGGGGACTTTCATTTAACATATGAGTTGTCGTAAAACGAGAAACCCAGTGCCTCAGTGGCGGCGGACAGAATAAATTCCATGTCTTTTTTCATATCAACGCTCTTCGCTTTGGAAACAGCATTCGTTTGTCGTAACAGCTTTATCATTTTAACACATAAATAAAGATATAATATACAGCATATTTTTCATACTTACCTTTTATGCATGCCAGCTTGCCAACAGACCCACGAACACACCCACACATATGTGTGTATGTAAAGTTTACATTCTTCAACAAACCATTTACCTGGCAGTGAAGCAAGAACGCATGGAGAAAAAAGAACACCCGGCTTTACTGTCGATGGGGGGACACAACTAAACTTTAATCATTCTTTGGCTCAACGAAACCGAAAACAAAGTGAAAGCAAAATTGCCAGGAAAGCAAGATGAAATGTTTGCGAAACAAGAAAAAAAGCCAAAGACTTCATGGAATATAGATGTGATTTTTCAAACACTTACCTGAGAGAATGGCAGCAGAGAATCTCCAAACAAAAGGAGAACAGATGAAAAAAAAATCACAAAATAGCATTTGACCAAAATGCGGATGTGGAAGTGTATCAGTCAACAACAGCGTGAATCCTTATAAAGGAGCTTGTTGCAAAACAAAATCACCAATAACAACAATACTATGTGCAAATGAGCATAATTTTTCTAGATTTTAGGTCAACTCACTTACTCGCTGGAGTGCCTGACAAAAGGCAACAGGAACCGTAGGGCAGGGCAACAAAAGATGGAAACAAAGCGGCAGCAGGGCAACAAAAGATGGAAACAAAGCGGCAGCTAAACAAAGATGTTACAAATATCGACCTGTAACAGCGAGTGGTGAGTGGTTAATGGCAAGGAAGCAGGAACAAAAACAACAAAAGATAGTTTGTAAAAATGTTAGGGAATTATGAAGTCACCATGGGGACCATGGTGAAGGGAAGTGTATGTGTGTGTAATGGTGTTGGATACATTGATACACTTCAGCGAATAGTGGAGTGTGAATTACCTGTGAGAGACTTACACTCGAAGAGAAAGTTTACATGATAAAGGGTCATTTGAAAAATATTCTTTAAAAATCCACGTTTATTGCTCGGCTCATCCTTAGAAAAATATTCTCTAAAAATCCACATGAGTGACGTAGGGGACGGAAGATACCAAGCAACGTTCCTGACCGGCTTTAACATGGCAAAGCCCAGGATTTATCTTGGTCCATCTTTCATCTCAAGTGGACACTGACCTCCCCGTGGTGTCACCTTTAACACCCGTTAAAGGTAGTGCCGCGCGTTCGCCCATAAGAACGATAAAAACTTGGGTTTGGGCGTCGGATTAGTAACCCGCCCCTAGAACAAACAGCCTACTATGAAAAAAAAACGAAAGAAAAGAAAAACAAACCCCTCTAAAGTTGACGAACCCCGCAAACGTTTTCAGGACCATGATCCGCGAATCTGCACCTGGAATGTTCGCACTCTTTATAGAGAAGGTGCAGTCTTCGCATTGGCAGACGTACTTGAAAAGAACAAGGCCGATATTACTGCCGTACAGGAAATACGATGGATTAGGAAAGGCGTCACAACAACACCTAAAGGTGACGCACTGTATTATAGCTCCCATGACGTAAAGCATGAGTTTGGTTGCGGATTTGTATTGGTCGGAGGTTAAAACATCTGGTCTCCAGCTTCACCCCAGTGAATGAAAGACTTGCTGCAATTCGAATAAAAGCTAAATTCTTCAACATCAGCTTTATTTGCGCTCATGCTCCCACTGAAGAATAGGACGAACAGAACAAAGATATATTTTACGAGCTCTTAGAAGAAACATATGACCGTTGCCCTGCCCATGACATTAAAATCATTCTAGGCAATTTTAATGCCAAAATTGGAAAGGAGAATATCTTTGGCCCAACAGTATGGAAATTCAGTCTCCATAGTGAAACATCTGACAATGGTATGAGGCTGATAGAACTTGCAGCTACAAAAACATGGTAGTTAGCAGTACCAGATTTAATCATCTCGATATTCATAAGGGCACCTGGCTGTCTCCAGATCAAAGAACATGTAATCGAATTGATCATGTTGTGATAGATGGAAGACATTCATCGAGCGTGTTGGATGTACGATCGTTCCGAGGCGCAAACATTGATTCGGACCACTACCTTGTTGCAGCAAAGGTACGTACCCGTCTAAACGTTGCAAATTAAGCACGAACAGACACAACGCGGAAGTTGGATATCGATAGGCTGTAAACACAACAGATAGCCACAGCATATTCCACTCAACTAGCCCAATTGCTTAATCCGAGCACTCCTTGTCCCGATAACATAACAACACAATGGCAAAATATTGCCCACTCCATGCAAACAGTCTCAAAATCCATACTTGGATAACAGAGACCTCCACAAAGGAATTCATGGTATGACCAGGAGTGTCGTGCTGCTACCGAAGAAAAAAATGCGGCATATGGAACTACTTTCCAATCAGTAGCAACGCGTAGCGCACGAGAGAGATATCGGGAAAAAAGGAGAGAAGAGAAACGTCTTTTCCGCTAGAGAAGAGAGAAAAGGAAAAGCGGGAGTGTGAAAAAATAGAGATTTACAGGAGCCAGAATGAAGTCCGAAAATTCTACCAAAGAGTGAAACATCAAAGAGACCAGCAAGGTAATCTGGTAACAGATACAGATAGCGTGCTCAGGATATGGAAGGAACATTTCTCCAATCTGCTGGTATCCAAAAGTAGCGAAGATTATGATACCACAGATCCAATCCCAGAAGATGGTATAGAATGTATACCGCCCGGCCAAGATGAGGTAAACAACAGCAATCAACCGGCTGAAGAATAATAAAGCAGCAGGAGCCGATGGCTTACCAGCCGAGCTGTTTAAAACCGGAGGCGACGCGCTGATAAGGTGTATGCATCAGCTAGTTAGCACCATCTGGCAGGAAGAACGAGTACCCGACGATTGGAACCTGAGTATCCTGTGCCCCGTCCACAAGAAGGGAGATAAGACTGTATGCTCTAACTATAGGGCAGGGTCGCGCTGTCTTTGCAAAGAAGTATAGTAAGGGCGCCCACTGAGTTGTTTTTGCATTTGCTTCTCTCTCACGTACAGTGTACGTGTAAATAAACAAACGATGAATATCATGTGGTTGTTGTTTTTTTTCACCCATGTATTGATGGAAATATTATGGGCGACGCTGCTATAGGGGCATAAGTCTACTCCCTATTGACTACAAGATCGTGCAGGGATGTTGTGCGAACGACTAAAGCCCATGGTCAACGAAATAATTGGACCATACCAATGCGGCTTTAGACCTGGCAAGTCCACCATTGACCAGACATTTACCCTGCGGCAAATCCTGGAGAAGACCCAAGAGATGCAGATCGACACCTACCACCTTTTTGTCAATTATAAAGCAGCCTTCGACAGCCCGCTGCGTTCAAATGTATTCCAAACCATTTCTGAATTTGGTATCCCCGCAAAGCTCATCCGGCTTTGTAAAATGACTTTAACTGACACGAGATCCTCAGTTTTGTACCAAAAGAGGTTTCTGACAAGGATACAGACTTTCGTGTAATCTCTTCAACATCCTGCTGGAAAAGGTTATACGAGAGGCAAACGTCAAAAGAAGTGGCACAATCTAAACAAATGGCCACATGTTACTTGCTTATGCTGTTGGTATAGACGATCAATAAAAGAAGTATCTTATACCTTTAGGAACGTCGAAACAGAATTTGCGAAAGTGGGTCTGGCGGTAAACGGCGAAAGGACCAAATTGATGGTGTCGACGAGCAAAGCGTCCATAGAGCTCGGACCAACTGTGGAAGTTGGTACCTATAATTTTGAGGTAGTTAAAGACTTCGTCTACCTCGGCACTGCCATAAACACAACAAACAACATCAGTTGTGAAGTAAGAAGAAGAATTGTATCGGCCAACAGAGGCTACTATGGTTTAAGTAAGCAATTTAAAAACAAAGCTACATCTCGTCAAACAAAAATAACCCGATTTGCGTTGACGGTGAATATCGACGTCGCACAGTGTTGCCTTAGTGGACAAAAATCGAAATATGTGTTCTGACTTTTTCATAATTTTATGGTTTTATTTTATTGAGAACACTTCAAATAGGACAAACCTCAAAGATGTTGTCGATATTTGGTGTTACTATAAAGTTATAGCTCGTTAAACATAGAACATTTTTCGTATGTGACATTTACTAAAATGTATTTAAAAAAGAAACCCATGTTCATGGAAATTTTTTAAAGAAGTTATTGACATATTCCACAACTTTTGAATAGGGAATTAAAGAGTGGTCGATAGTCTTGCAATTTATGAAAAAAAAGTTTACATATAATGTGTATACATAAGGTACCGTTATGTTGATTGAAACAGTAACGTGTTATACAAAACTCAGGAATTTCGCTTCTTTCATGGAGTGTATCTAAAAATTGCAGCAAATTGCAGTTTCGATCATTTGGTATATGAAACAGACATCCCTTTCGAATTAAAAAATTCAAAGTTTACATCCTATAAAATCCGATTCTCGGAGCCACAACCATATCATTGTAAACTATTTGTACGAAAGGAGCAAGAATCCTTGTTTTGCGTCAGTGGATAAATTCACTTTATTTGACTGCTTATATATCCAAATATGAACCGATTTTTAACAAAATCGGTAAAACTGATCAGAGGCCCAAGCAAATATCGCATATTAAATTTGAAGGCGGTTCAATTAAAATTGGCTGAGTTATAGCAAAATCGGGGAAATATATATGTGTGGGGGCTATATCGAAATCTGATCCGATTTTTAACAAAATCGGTAAAACTGATCAGAGGCCCATGCAAATATCGCATATTAAATTTGAAGGCGGTTCAATTAAAATTGGCTGAGTTATAGCAGAATCGGAGAAATATATGGGGGATATATCCAAATCTGAACCGATATGGACCAAAATGGGAATTTTTTCATTCCTATGCCCGCATAAGTACTTGTATAAAAATTCATCGACCTAGGTCAACCCCTTCTATTTTTGTCCAAGTTTACAAGGAAGCGGCAACACTGTGCGTCGTATGGACCACGAGCTATATCAGCTATACAAAGACATCAGTTAAACGTATCGAGATGCAACGAGTAAAAATTCACGTTTATTGCTTGGAGGTTACATTGAAAAATATTCTCTAAAAATCCACGTTTATTGGTTGGGGGTTACTTTGAAAAATATTCTTTTAAAATCCACGTGTATTGCTTGGAGGCTACTTTGAAAAATATTCTTTAAAAATCCACGTTTATTGCTTGGCGGCTACTTTGAAAAATTATTCTTTAAAAATCTACATTTTTTCCTTAAAGGTTTCTTTGAAAAATATTCTTAAAAAATCCACGTTTATTGCTTGGCGGCTATTTTGAAAAATATTCTTAAAAAATCCACGTTTATTGCTTGGCGGCTATTTTGAAAAATATTCTTAAAAAATCCACGTTTATTGCTTGGCGGCTATTTTGAAAAATATTCTTTAAAAATCCACGTTTATTGCTTGGAGGCTACTTTCAAAAATATTCTTTAAAAATCCACGTTTATTGCTTGAAAATGACTTTGAAAATATTCTTTAAAAATCCACGTTTATTGCTTGAAAATTACTTTGAAAAATATTCTTTAAAAATCCACGTTTATTGCTTGAAAAGTACTTTGAAAAATATTCTATAAAAATCCACGTTTATTGCTTGAAAATGACTTTGAAAAATATTCTTTAAAAATCCACGTTTATTGCTAGGAGGCTAATTTCAAAAATATTCTTTAAAAGTCCCCCTTTATGTGAGGGAGGATCCATTCAAAAATATTCTTTAGAAATCTAAGCCTATTTGATAAAAATTCTTTTCAAAACCCACGTTTAAATGATGTCGGATGGTGCCTTGAAAAAACCTCTTTTTATAAGTTTTCCATTTGAATTGTTTTTTTTCCTAGAGTGTTCTGCCATAATTTCCTTCTTTACATGTTAAATAGTCTATTATTCCGCTGAGCAATGCCGCTGTTCCTTTTTTATCCTGTCGTTGTCTCGAACAAAGCAAACTGGCCGAGTACACCTAGAATGCTGTTGTTGGCGGCTTGTTGAGGAAATAAATACTATATATCAGTTGAGTAGTGAGTGGGAGCACCACAACAATACCCTTCCACACACACATTCCCAGTTCAGCGTCATATCCTGTTCTGAATGGTTTACAAGACAGGCATGCACTCCAGTTATCATCCATTTATAGATGGTCATAAAGCTGTACGCCACATAAGTAAGTTTGAAAACCCCTTTTATGTGTTGTTGTGTCAGTGATGCCTCCCCCCTCTCCCTTCCCCTTATACCTACAGACATGAAAGGGCATTTGGAACAAACGACGTATAGTCAACGACCAAAAGCAAATAAAGCCTCACTAAAAAGGGGCAAAATGTTTGATTTATGTAAATTTTTTATTTTTGTTGCTTCATTTTTGTTGTTGTTTGTTTCTAGTGTGTCTTTTGCCGTTCACTTTTTGTTTTGGTATATTGCCTCCAA
Organism: Musca autumnalis; assembly: GCF_047663935.1. Classification (NCBI taxonomy): domain Eukaryota; kingdom Metazoa; phylum Arthropoda; class Insecta; order Diptera; family Muscidae; genus Musca; species Musca autumnalis. Next base: position 176,110,858 of record NW_027412088.1, read on the forward strand.
TGATTGCTTAGGAAATACACCGACACTATCTCACACATACGTACATTTGTATAGCCTTTGGCCTGTAGCATGAACAAGTGAACAGCAGTGGTAAGGACTAGCAGCAGTCAGAGCATGTCTAGTTTATATTTGCATCGTCGTATGTTTCAGGATCACTGCCCTGTCATGGCAATACACCAGTCATCGGCATTATCAGCATTTGAAGTCATCTGAAAATGAGGTTTACAAACAACAACAACAGCAAAACATGAAGCAGCAGCAACAACAACAGGTGTCATCCATTGATATAGGATTTCCTGATTTTGAATAATAAAACACTGGAAAATGTATGCAAAAAAGCAGAACGATTGAATTTTGTCGGAAGGTGGGTGAGAAACATAGGGATTAGAAATATATATTTGGGATGAAGAATTTTTAAATTTATTTTTCTTTGATAAGTTCTGAGATTTTTTTTTCTATATAAAAAAAAATCAGAACCCATGTTCTGAGATTTTTTTTCTATAGAACACAAATTCAGAACCCATGTTCTGAAATTCATTTCAATTCTGAAATGGGTTCTGAATTTGTTTCTATAGAAAAAATCTCAGAACATGGGTTTTGAATTTGTTTCTATAGAAAAAATCTCAGAACATGGGTTCTGAATTTGTTTCTATAGAAAAAATCTCAGAACATGGGTTCTGAATTTTTTTCTATAGAAAAAATCTCAGAACATGGGTTCTGAATTTTTTTCTGTAGACAAAATCTCAGAACATGGGTTCTGAAGTTTTTTCTATAGAAAAAAATCTCAGAACATGGATTCTGAATTTTTTTCTATAGAAAAAAATCTCAGAACATGGATTCTGAATTTTTTTCTATAGAAAAAATCTGAGAGCGTGGGTTCTGAATTTTTTCTATAGAAAAAAATCTCAGAACATGGGTTCTGAATTTTTTTCTATAGAAAAAAATCTCAGAACATGGGTTCTGAATTTTTTTCTATAGAAAAAAATCTCAGAACATGGGTTCTGAATTTTTTTCTATAGAAAAAAATCTCAGAACATGGGTTCTGAATTTTTTTCTATAGAAAAAAATCTCAGAACATGGGTTCTGAATTTTTTTCTATAGAAAAAAATCTCAGAACATGGGTTCTGAATTTTTTTCTATAGAAAAAAATCTCAGAACATGGGTTCTGAATTTTTTTCTATAGAAAAAAATCTCAGAACATGGGTTCTGAATTTGTTTCTATAGAAAAAAATCTCAGAACATGGGATCTGAATTTTTTTCTATAGAAAAAAATCTCAGAACATGGGTTCTGAATTTTTTTCTTTAGAAAAAAATCTCAGAACATGGGTTCTGAATTTTTTTCTATAGAAAAAATCTCAGAACATGGGTTCTGAATTTGTTTCTATAGAAAAATCTCAGAACATGGGTTCTGAATTTGTTTCTATAGAAAAAATCTCAGAACATGGGTTCTGAATTTGTTTCTATAGAAAAAATCTCAGAACATGGGTTCTGAATTTTTTTCTATAGAAAAAATCTCAGAACATGGGTTCTGAATTTTTTTCTATAGAAAAAATCTCAGAACATGGGTTCTGAATTTTTTTCTATAGAAAAAATCTCAGAACATGGGTTCTGAATTTTTTTCTATAGAAAAAATCTCAGAACATGGGTTCTGAATTTTTTTCTATAGAAAAAATCTCAGAACATGGGTTCTGAATTTTTTTCTATAGAAAAAATCTCAGAACATGGGTTCTGAATTTTTTTCTATAGAAAAAATCTCAGAACATGGGTTCTGAATTTTTTTCTATAGAAAAAATCTCAGAACATGGGTTCTGAATTTTTTTTCTATAGAAAAAAATCTCAGAACATGGGTTCTGAATTTTTTTCTATAGAAAAAATCTCAGAACATGGGTTCTGAATTTTTTTCTATAGAAAAAATCTCAGAACATGGGTTCTGAATTTTTTCTATAGAAAAAAATCTCAGAACATGGGTTCTGAATTTTTTTCTGTAGACAAAATCTCAGAACATGGGTTCTGAATTTTTTTCTGTAGACAAAATCTCAGAACATGGGTTCTGAAGTTTTTTCTATAGAAAAAAATCTCAGAACATGGATTCTGAATTTTTTTCTATAGAAAAAATCTGAGAGCGTGGGTTCTGAATTTTTTTCTATAGAAAAAAATCTCAGAACATGGGTTCTGAATTTTTTTCTATAGAAAAAAATCTCAGAACATGGGTTCTGAATTTTTTTCTATAGAAAAAAATCTCAGAACATGGGTTCTGAATTTTTTTCTATAGAAAAAAATCTCAGAACATGGGTTCTGAATTTTTTTCTATAGAAAAAAATCTCAGAACATGGGTTCTGAATTTTTTTCTATAGAAAAAAATCTCAGAACATGGGTTCTGAATTTTTTTCTATAGAAAAAAATCTCAGAACATGTGTTCTGAATTTTTGTCTATAGAAAAAAATCTCACAAAATGGGTTCTGAATTTTTTTCTATAGAAAAAATCTCAGAACATGGGTTCTGAATTTGTTTCTATAGAAAAATCTCAGAACATGGGTTCTGAATTTTGTTTCTATAGAAAAAATCTCAGAACATGGGTTCTGAATTTTTTCTATAGAAAAAAATCTCAGAACATGGGTTCTGAATTTTTTTCTATAGAAAAAATCTCAGAACATGGGTTCTGAATTTTTTTCTATAGAAAAAATCTCAGAACATGGGTTCTGAATTTTTTTCTATAGAAAAAATCTCAGAACATGGGTTCTGAATTTTTTTCTATAGAAAAACTCTTATTGACCTGTTTATTGATACAGAGTCAGCGGTTAAGAGAACTGATGAGGAAGTTTGGCTGCTTCCGAAACTATAGTATTCTCTGCCTCCGCTCGTAGTAATCAATTTCAATACCCACTGTTAAACATTTTGTTTCTTCAAATTTTGAAGCAACAAAGTATGGACTTTAGCTGAAATAAATACACAACTAGAAAAAAAATCTCAGAACATGGGTTCTGAATTTTTTTCTATAGAAAAAAATCTGAGAACATGGGTTCTGAATTTTTTTCTATAGAAAAAAATCTGAGAACATGGGTTCTGAATTTTTTTCTATAGAAAAAATCTCAGAACATGGGTTCTGAATTTTTTTCTATAGAAAAAATCTCAGAACATGGGTTCTGAATTTTTTTCTATAGAAAAAATCTCAGAACATGGGTTCTGAATTTTTTTCTATAGAAAAAATCTCAGAACATGGGTTCTGAATTTTTTTCTATAGAAAAAATCTCAGAACATGGGTTCTGAATTTTTTTCTATAGAAAAAATCTCAGAACATGGGTTCTGAATTTTTTTCTATAGAAAAAATCTCAGAACATGGGTTCTGAATTTTTTTCTATAGAAAAAATCTCAGAACATGGGTTCTGAATTTTTTTCTATAGAAAAAATCTCAGAACATGGGTTCTGAATTTTTTTCTATAGAAAAAATCTCAGAACATGGGTTCTGAATTTTTTTCTATAGAAAAAATCTCAGAACATGGGTTCTGAATTTTTTTCTATAGAAAAAATCTCAGGACATGGGTTCTGAATTTTTTTCTATAGAAAAAATCTCAGAACATGTGTTCTGAATTTTTTTCTATAGAAAAAATCTCAGAACATGGGTTCTGAATTTTTTTCTATAGAAAAAATCTCAGAACATGGGTTCTGAATTTTTTTCTATAGAAAAAATCTCAGAACATGGGTTCTGAATTTTTTTCTATAGAAAAAATCTCAGAACATGGGTTCTGAATTTTTTTCTATAGAAAAAATCTCAGAACATGGGTTCTGAATTTTTTTCTATAGAAAAAATCTCAGAACATGGGTTCTGAATTTTTTTCTATAGAAAAAATCTCAGAACATGGGTTCTGAATTTTTTTCTATAGAAAAAATCTCAGAACATGGGTTCTGAATTTTTTTCTATAGAAAAAATCTCAGAACATGGGTTCTGAATTTTTTCTATAGAAAAAATCTCAGAACATGGGTTCTGAATTTTTTTCTATAGAAAAAAAATCTCAGAACATGGGTTCTGATTTTTTTCTATAGAAAAAAATCTGGGAGCGTTGGTTCTGAATTTTTTTCTATAGAAAAAATCTCAGAACATGGGTTCTGAATTTTTTTCTATAGAAAAAAATCTCAGAACATGGTTTCTGAATTTTTTTCTAAAGAAAAAAATCTTTTTTTTTTCTATAGAAAAAAATTCAGAACCCATATTCTGAGAGTTTTTTCTATAGAAAAAAATTCAGAACCCATGTTCTGAGATGTTTTAAAAATATCATGTTTATTGGCCTGCAAACCCTTAAAACTCCTATTTTCCCAAATTCCATCATTTTTCCTGCAAAACCACTTTCCCCAACAATTCCTCCGCAAAAACTACAAAACAAACAAATTGCAACCCTCGTTTTTTTCTTTTCAAGTGCAAATAAAAGTTAAAGACGAATAACTCCCATAAAACAGAGGCAAAGATGAAAGAAGAAAAAAGCAGCAACAACAACACCTACAACAAAATACCTTTAACATCCTTTTATTTGCATGTTATGAGAATATATGATTTTCATGACTTTGCATGTTTTATGGTCCTGATATGGTCGGTAAAAATTGTTAGTGCTACTCATGGTGAACATTTAATATTGTGTCACTAACACACACACTCTCTCTCTCTTACGTTAACCCTTTCACTAAAAGCATCGGGCCATAAACACACACACTATACAGTTTGGCTAAGTATATGCCAAAAGGCATTTTCTCGGAACTGAGCTGAGATTGTTTAGATTTATGCAAATAAGTTTTCCGTGTGCTGTTGCTAAAGCTGTAGCCGTACTCTACTGTTGCCGCTGCCGCTTTTGCTTCTAGTTGTTGTTCTCTTCTTATAAAACAAATTATGTCCACGGGGTGTAATTTTTTGAAAAGTGCAAAACTTTCACCAAGATTCCGACAATAAAGAAAAGAAAGCACTATGCGAAAAAATATGAGGTGTGATAAAATTTGTTTGGCCAACTTCAAGGGGGAATGACGTGTTTAAGGAAGGAACTGATTTTTCTCCCTTAAGCAGAGTGTTTCATTGAATGTGAAAAATCTTTTGCGAAATAAAAATCCTTAAATTTTTCATGTTTATTACTCGGCATTTATTTCATTTAGTGGCGCATTTCCACCACACAAACACAGTCGTGTAGAATATTGCGGAAGGATATGTGAGATAGGGGAAATGTTTAAGATTTGGGCTTATATATTGATATATGTTTCCTAACAAAATTCACGTTTATCATTTGGTCTCTATGTCTGATAGGGCGGTTCTTGTGTCCACAAGCCACACCTACAAGGTAGATGCTCATACAAGTCTATATCTTGAGTATCTATTCATAATCTACCAGAAATATTTGTCCCTAACTTATCGAGTGAGAGAAGGAAAATGGTTCTGCGTTGGAAGATTGCAGGAAGGATTGCCTTGGGTATCCTACATTCAGGTTCAATAAGCCATCTGCAGTGCGCCTTTCCAAATTCGATATCTCAAAATTTGTGGATGTAGTATTCATCAATAGGAAAACTGATCGACTTAGAACCAGCCGAGCTAGTTTACCTGCTAATTATAGTACTATATCCTGGAACACAGCAAAGTCTCGTATATTATATAAAGCCCTTCTACAGTCAACGATATCTCGCGAGTTTATGATCCATAACTTAAGAGCCTAAGGCCCGTCTTAATATCGACATAGAGTCATGGGTCCTGTAAGACTGGTTGCAAGTCCCCTAACCAGAATCTCTACTTATATAGACATCTCTAATGTATAGTTAAGGCTAGGCTTATATGAGCATTTACTTTATAAATTTTCGCAGTAGACATAGTTGCCAGTACCTTCCTCGAGCTTGGTGACAGTTAATTATGCCTCGCCATGTTCCTGAATCTCGGGATTTAAATCCCGTCCCCGCCGCTTGAAACTGAACCAGCATATCGAAAGGTTGGTGATTCAAGATTACCTTCAATGCAGTCTAAATGGGCTTTTGATTGCTCCAGTGATGAGAATAGACGTAGCGATTTGCTTTACAACCAAATGCTTAAGATGGGCAGAACCACGGTTATATACAACCACTTGTGGTTTGAGTCCCGAACTTTTGCCAACGGAGATCTTACATAAGCAGAGTGCAATAACACATTTATTTCCTTTTCATTTTTTTCTTTTGCATGCCAACCGTTTACCCAGGATTTTGCAGAAAATTATTATGCAAATCCATTCAAAATGGTGGCTGGAAGTTTGCTCTTTCAGGTGAATAGTATTAGTGTAAGCCCAGCAAGGCCCTTGAACCAGTACACCCTGCAGAAGGTCAGATAAGGTTGGTAAACATTTACAGAAAGTCTATGTGTAGAAGATCTCAACACGTCCTCTGTCTGTAAAATACCTCAATAGGTCTTCTGTCTATAGCCGTCTATTTGTCTATGAAACACATCAAGAGGTACTCCGCGTACAGAATACATCAAGAGATCTTCTGTCTATAGAATATTTCAAGAGAAGACTCCAAGTGTATTCTGCAAACATAGATAGATTTCAAAAGGTTGTCTGTCTATAGAAGGCTTCCAGAGCTTTGCTATCGATAGAAGTCCTTAAGAGGTCTTCTGTTTAAAGAAAACCTTAATAGATCTGCTTTCGATAGAAGGCCTACAGCAGGCCTCAATAGATCTTCTGGAGATAAAAAAACACAAATTGTCTATAGAAGACAACAAGGGATCTTGTACTTATGGAACACATCGAGAGGCCTTCTATATATAAAAGACGTCAAGAGGTCTTCTGCCTATATAGAAGACTTTAAAAGTTATTCTATCAATAGAAGGCTCCAAGAGATGTTCTATCTCTAGAGAACCTCAAGAGGTCCTCTGGGAATAGAAGACCGAAAGACAAAAGACCTCTGCAGATATTCTGTAGACTTGTGAGGTTTCTTCGCGACAGAAGATTTAAAGAGGTCATCTGTTTATAGACCTCAGAAGATCTTCTGTCTGTAGAAGCAGGCCCCATGAGGTATTCTTCCTAAAGAAGCAGACCAAAGAAGTCTTCTGTCTGTAGAAATTGACATTAAGTGGACTTCTGTAGATAGAAGACCACAAGAGGTCTATAGAAGACATCGAGAGGTCTTCCGTTTACGGAACACATAATGTGTTCATTATGTGTAGCTATAGAAATCATCAAGAGGTCTTCTGTTTATAAAAGCACTAGCTGACCCGGTCCGCGTTGCTGGCCCGTTGTTTGGGTTCTCTGTGTAAACTTTAGTTATCTGTCCAGTATTGATGTCAATGTTTTGACATAAATTCCATGTAATGGTATCTCCCAAATTTAAGATATAAAATCTCTTTTATTATGCGCTTTGTGACCCACATATAATGGTCGGTGCAGGTCAATTAACATTGCTATATATTGGTTTGTTGGTCTCGGTTGGGGTCATAAATATTACTGCAGAAAATTGTCAGTATAGGTCCACGTTTTGATATACATAGCTCCCATAGAACGGTACCGGCTGATTTTCACTCTTTTTTTAGGATTTAACATCATTATCACACCAAAATGGCTGTAAACTGGTTTTAATATAATTTAAAGATGAGAGCATAAATATTCGGATCGACCGAAAGACACGCCTTTTTCTTTGCGCTCGGTATGCAACAGCTATAGGTTCACGTTTTGATATATCTCCCAAAAAACAGTACCTCCCGATTTTCGATAGTTCGGAGATATAGCCACTGTTGGGGGTCGTAAACAGTCTTGCAGAAAATTTTCAGTATACGTCCTCGTTTTGATATACATAGGTCCCATAGAACGGTGGCGACTAATTTTCTCTATTTTTGGTGGATTTAACCTCATTCAGCCCGATCGAACGTAACGCCTTTTTTCTACGCGCTCTATTTTACCACTATTGCATGGTAAAATACCCCTCAGCGAAATGTATGTTCCTTCGGTATATGTATGGCACCATTTATATAATTCATAAAAAATTACTACTATAAACTGAAATCAATGCTCATGAAGTTTCACTTCCCACATTTTGAGATTTTATCCGTAATTTTAATATTTTCAAAAATCGGACACTATCGCGGTATTCTGATTCTAATGATGATATTGTATTGTATATCAATAACTTTGTCTGATGTCCAATCATTTTTCTGGAATTTCGGTCTAGTGACATCTCAAGTTATCGGGATTTCACTGTATTCCAAAATGTGGAGTTGATCGAGCTATCCCACTTATTGTTAAGTGTTCAGGGTTTGTAGCGTTTTTATGCACACTTACAAAATTATGTATATTATCTGAAATAATAAATGTTTGAACATTTTGTGATGACCATGATATTTCACTTCCGCGAAGACCATTCAGGTTCAAGACGGTATTACAATAGTATTGCAAACAATCTGTAAACAATACGTTCAAAAATATCATGGACTTCAGATTTTTTTTTTTTAATTTTGAAGGAGAACCTCCGGTCACTACCTCCGGCCACTACCACTTGTTCAAGCTAGTGTTTTTATCATTTTTGTGTCACGCTTACTAAAATTAATGTATATTAATTGAAATAATACATTTTTGAAAACTTTGTGATGACCGCGATTTCAGATTTTATTAAAAACATTGTAGTGGAGGACCACCGGTCACTACTCTCAGTCGTATAAAAACAGCTTACGAACGTTCTAATTAATTGAAATAATACATTTTTGAAAATTTTGGGATGACCGCGATATTTCACTTCCGCGACGACCATTCAGGGTCAAGACAGTAATTACCATAGCATTGCAAACAATTTGTAAACAATATATTAAAACGTATCTTGAATTTCGCTGTTTTCTTAAAAAATTGTGGGGAGGACCACCGGTCACTACACTTAGCGGGTTAAATAAATAGATTACGACCTATTCTCAGACCTAAAAACTTCACATACAAAATTTTATAAGATTTCCCAATCGATTTTTCGGAATTGCTTTATCGTGCCATCTCAAGTTATCGGGATTTTACTGTATTCCAAAATATGGCGTTGACCGCGTTATCCCACACATAGAAGCCAGTGTTAGAGCGGTTTTATAGTCACGCTTACTAAAATTTGCTATACTATCTGAAATAGTACATTTTTGAATAATTTAGGATGACCGCGATATTTCATTTCCGCGACGACCATTCAAGAAAATATATAGCCTATTTTCACCACCGGTGTTCCCTGTACATTATCTGAAATTTTCAAGAAAATCTGTTCAGCCGTTTTTGAGTCTATTCGGAACATACAAACATACAAACATAGTAACATACACACATTGTCTTTTATATATTAGATACCTCAAGGGGTCTTCTGTCTATAGAAGCAAACCTCAAGATAACTTCTGTCTATAGAAGACCCCAATAGGTCTATAGAGAACACAAGAGATTTTCTGTTTTTTTTAGAAGCAGGTCTACTATCTATGGAATACCTCCAGAAATCTTCAGTGTATAGAGGAACTCGAGAGGTCATCCGTCTATAAAACAGACGTCAACAGGTCGTATGTCTATGGAAGCAAACCCCAAGCGGTCTTTAGAAGGTCTCAAGAGGTATTCTGTTTATTGATGTTTAATCTGTATAGAAGACCTCAGGAGGTATTTCTATGAAAGATCTCAAGAGGTCTTTCGTTAATGGTGGACCTGAAGAAGTATTCGGTTTATGGGAGACATCAAGCGGTCTTGTGTCAATCGAAGACACCAAAAGGTCCCCTGCTTAGGTAATATATTAAGAGGGCTCTAATCTATAGGAGACACCCAGAAGTCTTCCGTCTATGAAAGACATCAAGAGGTCTTCCTTCTATAGAAACAGTCAAGAGGTCTTCTGTCTATAGAAGCAATCAAGAGGTCTTCTGCCCTCCTCACGTAGTCTTCTGTCTGTAGAAGACCTAGCGAGTCCTAATGACTATAGATGAGATTAAGAGATCCTCTCACATTTTGTCTATAGAATACTTCAAAGGGTCTTCTTTCTATAGAAAATCCCAAGAGATCTTCTGTCTATAGAAAACCTCAAAAGGTATTCTGTCTATAGAAGACCTCAAGATGGTCATTAGAAAAATATTCTTTAACAATCCATGTTCATTGGTCCAATGGTCCTTAGAAAAAATATTCTTTAAAATCCACGTTTATTGGTCCAATGGTCCTTGGAAAAAATATTCTTTAAACATTCACGTTTATTGGTCCTATGGTCCTTAGAAAAAATATTCTTTAAAAATCCACGTTTATTGGTCCAATGGTCCTTGGAAAAAATATTCTTTAAAAATCCACGTTTATTGGCCCAAGGTCCTTAGAAAAAATATTCTTTAAAAATCCACGTTTATTGGTCCAATGGTCCTTAGAAAAAATATTCTTTAAAAATCCACGTTTATTGGTCCAATGGTCCTTAGAAAAAATATTCTTTAAAAATCCACGTTTATTGGTCCAATGGTTCTTAGAAAAAATATTCTTTAAAAATCCACGTTTATTGGTCCAATGGTCCTTAGAAAAAATATTCTTTAAAAATCCACGTTTATTGGTCCAATGGTCCTTAGAAAAAATATTCTTTAAAAATCCACGTTTATTGGTCCAATGGTCCTTAGAAAAAATATTCTTTAAAAATCCACGTTTATTGGTCCAATGGTCCTTAGAAAAAATATTCTTTAAAAATCCACGTTTATTGGTCCATTGGTGCTTAGAAAAAATATTCTTTAAAAATCCACGTTTATTGGTCCAATGATCCTTAGAAAAAATATTCTTTAAAAATCCACGTTTATTGGTCCAATGGTCCTTAGAAAAAACATTCTTTAAAAATCCACGTTTATTGGTCCAATTGTCCTTAGAAAAAATCTTCTTTAAAAATCCACGTTTATTGGTCCAATGGTCCTTAGAAAAAATATTCTTTAAAAATCCATGTTTATGGTCCGATGGTCCTTAGAAAAAATATTCTTTAAAAATCCACGTTTATTGGTCCAATGGTCCTTAGAAAAAATATTCTTTAAAAATCCACGTTTATTGGTCCAATGGTCCTTAGAAAAAATATTCTTTAAAAATCCACGTTCAATGGTCCTTAGAAAAAATATTCTTTAAAAATCCACGTTCAATGGTCCTTAGAAAAAATATTCTTAAAAAATCCACGTTTATTGGTCCGATGGTCCTTAGAAAAAATATTCTTTAAAAATCCACGTTCAATGGTCCTTAGAAAAAATATTCTTTAAAAATCCACGTTTATTGGTCCAATGGTCCTTAGAAAAAATATTCTTTAAAAATTCACGTTTATTGGTCCAATAGTCCTTAGAAAAAATATTCTTTAAAAATCCACGTTTATTGGTCCAATGGTCCTTAGAAAAAATATTCTTTAAAAATCCACGTTTATTGGTCCAATGGTCCTTAGAAAAAATATTCTTTAAAAATTCACGTTTATTGGTCCAATAGTCCTTAGAAAAAATATTCTTTAAAAATCCACGTTTATTGGTCCAATGGTCCTTAGAAAAAATCTTCTTTAAAAATCCACGTTTATTGGTTCAATGGTCCTTAGAAAAAATATTCTTTAAAAATCCACGTTTATTGGTCCAATGGTCCTTAGAAAAAATCTTCTTTAAAAATCCACGTTTATTGGTCCAATGGTGCTTAGAAAAAATCTTCTTTAAAAATCCACGTTTATTGGTCCAATGGTGCTTAGAAAAAATATTCTTAAGAAATCCACGTTTATTGGTCCAATGGTCCTTAGAAAAAATATTCTTTAAAAATCCTCGTTTATTGGTCCAATGGTGCTTAGAAAAAATATTCTTTAAAAATCCACGTTTATTGGTCCAATGGTGCTTAGAAAAAATATTCTTTAAAAATCCACGTTTATTGGTCCAATGGTGCTTAGAAAAAATATTCTTTAAAAATCCACGTTTATTGGTCCAATGGTGCTTAGAAAAAATATTCTTTAAAAATCCACGTTTATTGGTCCAATGGTGCTTAGAAAAAATATTCTTTAAAAATCCACGTTTATTGGTCCAATGGTCCTTAGAAAAAATATTCTTTAAAAATCCACGTTTATTTGTTCAATGGTCCTTAGAAAAAATATTCTTTAAAAATCCACGTTTATTGGTCCAATGGTCCTTAGAAAAAATCTTCTTTAAAAATCCACGTTTATTGGTCCAATGGTGCTTAGAAAAAATCTTCTTTAAAAATCCACGTTTATTGGTCCAATGGTGCTTAGAAAAAATATTCTTAAGAAATCCACGTTTATTGGTCCAATGGTCCTTAGAAAAAATATTCTTTAAAAATCCACGTTTATTGGTCCAATGGTGCTTAGAAAAAATATTCTTTAAAAATCCACGTTTATTGGTCCAATGGTGCTTAGAAAAAATATTCTTTAAAAATCCACGTTTATTGGTCCAATGGTGCTTAGAAAAAATATTCTTTAAAAATCCACGTTTATTGGTCCAATGGTGCTTAGAAAAAATATTCTTTAAAAATCCACGTTTATTGGTCCAATGGTGCTTAGAAAAAATATTCTTTAAAAATCCACGTTTATTGGTCCAATGGTCCTTAGAAAAAATATTCTTTAAAAATCCACGTTTATTTGTTCAATGGTCCTTAGAAAAAATATTCTTTAAAAATCCACGTTTATTGGTCCAATGGTCCTTAGAAAAAATCTTCTTTAAAAATCCACGTTTATTGGTCCAATGGTCCTTAGAAAAAATATTCTTTAAAAATCCATGTTTATGGTCCGATGGTCCTTAGAAAAAATATTCTTTAAAAATCCACGTTTATTGGTCCAATGGTCCTTAGAAAAAATATTCTTTAAAAATCCACGTTTATTGGTCCAATGGTCCTTAGAAAAAATATTCTTTAAAAATCCATGTTTATGGTCCAATGGTCCTTAGAAAAAATATTCTTTAAAAATCAACGTTTATTGACCCAATGGTCCTTAGAAAAAATATTCTTTAAAAATCCACGTTTATTTGTTCAATGGTCCTTAGAAAAAATATTCTTTAAAAATCCACGTTTATTGGTCCAATGGTCCTTAGAAAAAATCTTCTTTAAAAATCCACGTTTATTGGTCCAATGGTCCTTAGAAAAAATATTCTTTAAAAATCCATGTTTATGGTCCGATGGTCCTTAGAAAAAATATTCTTTAAAAATCCACGTTTATTGGTCCAATGGTCCTTAGAAAAAATATTCTTTAAAAATCCACGTTTATTTGTTCAATGGTCCTTAGAAAAAATATTCTTTAAAAATCCACGTTTATTGGTCCAATGGTCCTTAGAAAAAATCTTCTTTAAAAATCCACGTTTATTGGTCCAATGGTGCTTAGAAAAAATCTTCTTTAAAAATCCACGTTTATTGGTCCAATGGTGCTTAGAAAAAATATTCTTAAGAAATCCACGTTTATTGGTCCAATGGTCCTTAGAAAAAATATTCTTTAAAAATCCACGTTTATTGGTCCAATGGTGCTTAGAAAAAATATTCTTTAAAAATCCACGTTTATTGGTCCAATGGTGCTTAGAAAAAATATTCTTTAAAAATCCACGTTTATTGGTCCAATGGTGCTTAGAAAAAATATTCTTTAAAAATCCACGTTTATTGGTCCAATGGTGCTTAGAAAAAATATTCTTTAAAAATCCACGTTTATTGGTCCAATGGTGCTTAGAAAAAATATTCTTTAAAAATCCACGTTTATTGGTCCAATGGTCCTTAGAAAAAATATTCTTTAAAAATCCACGTTTATTTGTTCAATGGTCCTTAGAAAAAATATTCTTTAAAAATCCACGTTTATTGGTCCAATGGTCCTTAGAAAAAATCTTCTTTAAAAATCCACGTTTATTGGTCCAATGGTCCTTAGAAAAAATATTCTTTAAAAATCCATGTTTATGGTCCGATGGTCCTTAGAAAAAATATTCTTTAAAAATCCACGTTTATTGGTCCAATGGTCCTTAGAAAAAATATTCTTTAAAAATCCACGTTTATTGGTCCAATGGTCCTTAGAAAAAATATTCTTTAAAAATCCATGTTTATGGTCCAATGGTCCTTAGAAAAAATATTCTTTAAAAATCAACGTTTATTGACCCAATGGTCCTTAGAAAAAATATTCTTTAAAAATCCACGTTTATTTGTTCAATGGTCCTTAGAAAAAATATTCTTTAAAAATCCACGTTTATTGGTCCAATGGTCCTTAGAAAAAATCTTCTTTAAAAATCCACGTTTATTGGTCCAATGGTCCTTAGAAAAAATATTCTTTAAAAATCCATGTTTATGGTCCGATGGTCCTTAGAAAAAATATTCTTTAAAAATCCACGTTTATTGGTCCAATGGTCCTTAGAAAAAATATTCTTTAAAAATCCACGTTTATTGGTCCAATGGTCCTTAGAAAAAATATTCTTTAAAAATCCACGTTCAATGGTCCTTAGACAAAATATTCTTTAAAAATCCACGTTTATTGGTCGGATGGTCCTTAGAAAAATTTTTCTTTAAAAATCTACGTTTATTGGTCGGATGGTCCTTAGAAAAATTTTTCTTTAAAAATCCACGTTTATTCGTCCAATGGTCCATAGAAAAAATATTCTTTAAAAATCCACGTTTATTCGTCCAATGGTCCATAGAAAAAATATTCTTTAAAAATCCACGTTTATTGATCCGATGGTCCCTAGATAAAATATTCTTTAAAAATCCACGTTTATTGGTCCAATGGTCCATAGAAAAATTTTTTTTAAAAAATCCACGTTTATTGATCCGATGGTCCCTAGATAAAATATTCTTTAAAAATCCACGTTTATTGATCCGATGGTCCCTAGATAAAATATTCTTTAAAAATCCACGTTTATTGGTCCAATGGTCCGTAGAAAAATTTTTTTTAAAAAATCCACGTTTATTGATCCAACGGTCCTTAGAAAAAATATTCTTTACAAATCCACGTTTATTGATCCAATGGTCCTTAGAAAAAATATTCTTTAAAAATCCACGTTTATTGATCCAATGGTCCTTAGAAAAAATATTCTTTAAAAATCCACGTTTATTGATCCAATGGTCCTTAGAAAAAATATTCTTTAAAAATCCACGTTTATTGATCCAATGGTCCTTAGAAAAAATATTCTTTAAAAATCCACGTTTATTGATCCAATGGTCCTTAGAAAAAATATTCTTTAAAAATCCACGTTTATTGATCCAATGGTCCTTAGAAAAAATATTCTTTAAAAATCCACGTTTATTGATCCAATGGTCCTTAGAAAAAATATTCTTTAAAAATCCACGTTTATTGATCCAATGGTCCTTAGAAAAAATATTCTTTAAAAATCCACGTTTATTGATCCAATGGTCCTTAGAAAAAATATTCTTTAAAAATCCACGTTTATTGGTCCAATGGTCCTCAGACAAAATGTTATTTAAAAATCCACGTTTATTGATCCGATGGTCCCTAGATAAAATATTCATTAAAAATCCACGTTTATTGGTCCAATGGTCCATAGAAAAATTTTTCTTTAAAAATCCACGTTTATTCGTCCAATGGTCCTTAGAAAAGATATTCTTTAAAAATCCACGTTTATTGGTCCAATGGTCCTTAGAAAAAATATTCTTTAAAAATCCACGTTTATTGGTCCAATGGTCCTTAGAAAAAATATTCTTTAAAAATCAACGTTTATTGGCCCAATGGTCCTTAGAAAAAATATTCTTTAAAAATCCACGTTTATTGGCACAATGGTCCTTAAAAAAATATTCTTTAAAAATCCACGTTTATTGGCCCAATGGTCCTTAGAAAAAATATTCTTTAAAAATCCACGTTTATTCGTCCAATGGTCCTTAGAAAAAATATTCTTTAAAAATCAACGTTTATTGGCCCAATGGTCCTTAGAAAAAATATTCTTTAAAAATCCACGTTTATTGGCACAATGGTCCTTAAAAAAATATTCTTTAAAAATCCACGTTTATTGGCCCAATGGTCCTTAGAAAAAATATTCTTTAAAAATCCACGTTTATTCGTCCAATGGTCCTTAGAAAAAATATTCTTTAAAAATCCACTTTTATTTGTCCAATGGTCCTTAGAAAAAATATTCTTTAAAAATCCACGTTTATTGGTCCAATGGTCCTTAGAAAAAATATTCTTTAAAAATCCACGTTTATTCGTCCAATGGTCCTTAGAAAAAATATTCTTTAAAAATCCACGTTTATTGATCCAATGGTCCTTTGAAAAAATATTCTTTAAAAATCCACGTTTATTGATCCAATCGTCCTTAGAAAAAATATTCTTTAAAAATCCACGTTTATTGGTCCAATGGTCCTCAGACAAAATGTTATTTAAAAATCCACGTTTATTGATCCGATGGTCCCTAGATAAAATATTCATTAAAAATCCACGTTTATTGGTCCAATGGTCCATAAAAAATTTTTCCTTAAAAATCCACGTTTATTCGTCCAATGGTCCTTAGAAAAGATATTCTTTAAAAATCCACGTTTATTCGTCCAATGGTCCTTAAAAAAATATTCTTTAAAAATCCACGTTTATTCGTCCAATGGTCCTTAAAAAAATATTCTTTAAAAATCTATTTATTGGTTGGATGGTCCTTAGAAAAAATATTCCTTAAAAATCCACTTTATTGGTCGGACGGTCCTTAGAAAAAATATTCTTTAAAAATCCACGTTTATTGGTCCAATGGTCCTTAGAAAAAATATTCTTTAAAAATCCACGTTTATTAGTCCAATGGTCCTTAGAAAAAATATTCTTTAAAAATCCACGTTTATTGGTCCAATGGTCCTTAGAAAAAATATTCTTTAAAAATCCACGTTTATTAGTCCAATGGTCCTTAGAAAAAATATTCTTTAAAAATCCACGTTTATTGGTCCAATGGTCCTTAGAAAAAATATTCTTTAAAAATCCACGTTTATTGGTCCAATGGTCCTTAGAAAAAATATTCTTTAAAAATCCACGTTTATTGGTCCAATGGTCTTTAGAAAAAATATTCTTTAAAAATCCACGTTTATTGGTACAATGGTCCTTAGAAAAAATATTCTTTATAAATTCACGTTTATTGGTCCAATGGTCCTTAGCAAAAATATTCTTTAAAAATCCACGTTTATTGGTCCAATGGTCTTTAGAAAAAATATTCTTTAAAAATCCACGTTT
Organism: Musca autumnalis; assembly: GCF_047663935.1. Taxonomy (NCBI): domain Eukaryota; kingdom Metazoa; phylum Arthropoda; class Insecta; order Diptera; family Muscidae; genus Musca; species Musca autumnalis. The sequence goes on from NW_027412088.1 coordinate 176,127,937, forward strand.
ATTGGTACAATGGTCCTTAGAAAAAATATTCTTTATAAATTCACGTTTATTGGTCCAATGGTCCTTAGCAAAAATATTCTTTAAAAATCCACGTTTATTGGTCCAATGGTCTTTAGAAAAAATATTCTTTAAAAATCCATGTTTTTTTGGTCCAATGGTCTTTAGAAAAAATATTCTTTAAAAATCCACGTTTATTGGTCCAATGGTCCTTAGAAAAAATATTCTTTATAAATCCACGTTTATTGGTCCAATGGTCTTTAGAAAAAATATTCTTTAAAAATCCACGTTTATTGGTCCAATGGTCCTTAGAAAAAATATTCTTTAAAAATCCACGTTTATTGGTCCAATGGTCCTTAGAAAAATATTCTTTAAAAATCCACGTTTATTGGTCAAATGGTCTTTAGAAACAATATTTTTTAAAAATCCACGTTTATTGGTCAAATGGTCCTTAGAAACAGTATTTTTTAAAAATCGACGTTTATTGGTCCGATGGTCCTTAGAAAAAATATTCTTTAAAAATCCACGTTTATTGGTCCAATGGTCCTTAGAAAAAATATTCTTTAAAAATCCACGTTTATTGGTCCAATGGTCCTTAGAAAAAATATTCTTTAAAAATCCACGTTTATTGGTCCAATGGTCCTTAGAAAAAATATTCTTTAAAAATCCACGTTTATTGGTCCAATGGTCCTTAGAAAAAATATTCTTTAAAAATCCACGTTTATTGGTCCAATGGTCCTTAGAAAAAATATTCTTTAAAAATCCACGTTTATTGGTCCAATGGTCCTTAGAAAAAATATTCTTTAAAAATCCACGTTTATTGGTCCAATGGTCCTTAGAAAAAATATTCTTTAAAAATCCACGTTTATTGGTCCAATGGTCCTTAGAAAAAATATTCTTTAAAAATCCACGTTTATTGGTCCAATGGTCCTTAGAAAAAATATTCTTTAAAAATCCACGTTTATTGGTCCAATGGTCCATAGAAAAAATATTCTTTAAAAATCCACGTTTATTGGTCCAATGGTCCTTAGAAAAAATATTCTTTAAAAATCCACGTTTATTGGTCCAATGGTCCTTAGAAAAAATATTCTTTAAAAATCCACGTTTATTGGTCCAATGGTCCTTAGAAAAAATATGCTTTAAAAATCCACTTTATTGGTCGGATGGTCCCTAGAAAAAATATTCTTTAAAAATCCACGTTTATTGGTCCAATGGTCCTTAGAAAAAATATTCTTTAAAAATCCACGTTTATTGGTCCAATGGTCCTTTGAAAAAATATGCTTTAAACATCCACTTTATTGGTCGGATGGTCCCTAGAAAAAATATTCTTTAAAAATCCACTTTATTGGTCGGATGGTCCCTAGAAAAAATATTCTTTAAAAATTCACGTTTATTGGTCCAATGGTCCTTAGAAAAAATATTCTTTAAAAATCCACGTTTATTGGTCCAATGGTCCTTAGAAAAAACATTCTTTAAAAATCCACGTTTATTGGTCCAATGGTCCTTAGAAAAAATATTCTTTAAAAATCCACGTTTATTGGTCCAATGGACCTTAGAAAAAATATTCTTTAAAAATCCACGTTTATTGGTCCAATGGTCCTTTGAAAAAATAGGCTTTAAAAATCCACTTTATTGGTCGGATGGTCCCTAGAAAAAATATACTTTAAAAATCCACGTTTATTGGTCCAATGGTCCTTAGAAAAAATATTCTTTAAAAATCCACGTTTATTGGTTCAATGGTCCTTAGAAAAAATATTTTTTAAAAATCCACTTTATTGGTCGGATGGTCCTTAGAATAAATATTTTTTAAAAATCCACTTTATTGGTCGGATGGTCCTTAGAATAAATATTCCTTAAAAATCCACTTTATTGATCGGATGGTCCTTAGAAAAAATATTCTTTAAAAATCCACGTTTATTGGTCCAATGGTCCTTAGAAAAAGTATTCTTTAAAAATCCACGTTTATTGGTCCAATGGTCCTTAGAAAAAATATTCTTTAAAAATCCACGTTTATTGGTCCAATGGTCCTTAGAAAAAATATTCTTTATAAATTCACATTTATTGGTCCAATGGTCCTTAGAAAAAATATTCTTTAAAAATCCACGTTTATTGGTCCGATGGTCCTTAGAAAAAGTATTCTTTAAAAATCCACGTTTACTAGTCCAATGGACCTTAGAAAAAATATTCTTTAAAAATCCACGTTTATTGGTCCAATGGTCCGTTGAAAAAATAGGCTTTAAAAATCAACTTTATTGGTCGGATGGTCCCTAGAAAAAATATACTTTAAAAATCCACGTTTATTGGTCCAATGGTCCTTAGAAAAAATATTCTTTAAAAATCCACGTTTATTGGTCCAATGGTCCTTAGAAAAAATATTCTTTAAAAATCCACGTTTATTGGTCCAATGGTCCTTAGAAAAAATATGCTTTAAAAATCCACTTTATTGGTCGGATGGTCCCTAGAAAAAATATTCTTTAAAAATCCACGTTTATTGGTCCAATGGTCCTTAGAAAAAATATTCTTTAAAAATCCACGTTTATTGGTCCAATGGTCCTTTGAAAAAATATGCTTTAAAAATCCACTTTATTGGTCGGATGGTCCCTAGAAAAAATATTCTTTAAAAATCCACTTTATTGGTCGGATGGTCCCTAGAAATAATATTCTTTAATAATCCACGTTTATTGGTCAATGGTCCTTAGAAAAAACATTCTTTAAAAATCCACGTTTATTGGTCCAATGGACCTTAGAAAAAATATTCTTTAAAAATCCACGTTTATTGGTCCAATGGACCTTAGAAAAAATATTCTTTAAAAATCCACGTTTATTGGTCCAATGGTCCTTTGAAAAAATAGGCTTTAAAAATCCACTTTATTGGTCGGATGGTCCCTAGAAAAAATATACTTTAAAAATCCACGTTTATTGGTCCAATGGTCCTTAGAAAAAATATTCTTTAAAAATCCACGTTTATTGGTCCAATGGTCCTTAGAAAAAATATTCTTTAAAAATCCACGTTTATTGGTCCAATGGTCCTTAGAAAAAATATTCTTTAAAAATCCACGTTTATTGGTCCAATGGTCCTTTGAAAAAATATGCTTTAAAAATCCACTTTATTGGTCGGATGGTCCCTAGAAAAAATATTCTTTAAAAATCCACTTTATTGGTCCGATGGTCCTTAGAAAAAATATTCTTTAAAAATCCACGCTTATTGGTCCAATGGTCCTTAGAAAAAATATTCTTTAAAAATCCACGTTTATTGGTCCAATGGTCCTTAGAAAAAATATTCTTAAAAAATACACGTTTATTGGTCCGATGGTCCTTAGAAAAAATATCCCTTAAAAACCCACGTTTATTTGCGTAATGGCCCTTAAAAAAATATTCTTTAAAAATCAACGTTTATTGGCCTAATGGTCCTTAGAAAAAATTTTCTTTAAAAATGCACGTTTATTGGTCCAATGGTCCTTAGAAAAAATATTCTTTAAAAATCCACGTTTATTGGTCAAATGGTCCTTAGAAAAAATATTCTCTAAAAATCCAAGTTTATTGGTCAAATGGTCCTTAAAAAAATTTCTTTAAAAATCCCCGTTTATTGGTCCAATGGTCCTTAGAAAAAATATTCTTTAAAATCCATGTTTATTGGTCCGATGGTCCTTAGAAAAAATATTCTTTAAAAATCCACGTTTATTGGTCCATTGGTTCTTAGAAAAAATATTCTTTAAAAATCCACGTTTATTGGTCCAATGGTCCTTAGAAAAAATATTCTTTAAAAATCCACGTTTATTGGTCCAATGGTGCTTAGAAAAAATATTCTTTAAAAATCCACGTTTATTAGTCCAATGGTCTTAGAAAAAATATTCTTTAAAAATCCACGTTTATTGGTCCAATGGTCCTTAGAAAAAATATTCTTTAACAATCCACGTTTATTGGTCCAATGGTCCTTAGAAAAAATATTCTTTAAAAATCCACGTTTATTGGTCCAATGGTCCTTAGAAAAAATATTCTTTAAAAATCCACGTTTATTGGTCCAATGGTCCTTAGAAAAAATATTCTTTAAAAATCCACGTTTATTGGTCCAATGGTCCTTAGAAAAAATATTCTTTAAAAATCCACGTTTATCGGTCCGATGGCCCATAGAAAAAATATTGTTTAAATATTCACGTTTATCGGTCCAATGGTCCTTCGAAAAAATATTCTTCAAAAATTCACGTTTATTGGTGCAATGGTCCTTAGAAAAAATATTCTTTAAAAATCCACGTTTATCGGTCCAATGGTCCTTCGAAAAAATATTCTTCAAAAATCCACGTTTATTGGTCCAATGGTCCTTAGAAAAAATATTCTTTAAAAATCCACGTTTATTGGTCCAATGGTCCTTAGAAAAAATATTCTTTAAAAATCCACGTTCATTGGTCCAATGGTCCTTAGAAAAAATATTCTTTAAAAATCCACGTTTATTGGTCCAATGGTCCTTAGAAAAAATATTCTTTAAAAATCCACGTTTATTGGTCCAATGGTCCTTTGAAAAAATATGCTTTAAAAATCCACTTTATTGGTCGGATGGTCCCTAGAAAAAATATTCTTTAAAAATCCACTTTATTGGTCCGATGGTCCTTAGAAAAAATATTCTTTAAAAATCCACGCTTATTGGTCCAATGGTCCTTAGAAAAAATATTCTTTAAAAATCCACGTTCATTGGTCCAATGGTCCTTAGAAAAAATATTCTTTAAAAATCCACGTTTATTGGTCCAATGGTCCTTAGAAAAAATATTCTTTAAAAATCCACGTTTATTGGTCCAATGGTCCTTTGAAAAAATATGCTTTAAAAATCCACTTTATTGGTCGGATGGTCCCTAGAAAAAATATTCTTTAAAAATCCACTTTATTGGTCCGATGGTCCTTAGAAAAAATATTCTTTAAAAATCCACGTTTATCGGTCCGATGGCCCATAGAAAAAATATTGTTTAAATATTCACGTTTATCGGTCCAATGGTCCTTCGAAAAAATATTCTTCAAAAATTCACGTTTATTGGTGCAATGGTCCTTAGAAAAAATATTCTTTAAAAATCCACGTTTATCGGTCCAATGGTCCTTCGAAAAAATATTCTTCAAAAATCCACGTTTATTGGTCCAATGGTCCTTAGAAAAAATATTCTTTAAAAATCCACGTTTATTGGTCCAATGGTCCTTAGAAAAAATATTCTTTAAAAATCCACGTTCATTGGTCCAATGGTCCTTAGAAAAAATATTCTTTAAAAATCCACGTTTATTGGTCCAATGGTCCTTAGAAAAAATATTCTTTAAAAATCCACGTTCATTGGTCCAATGGTCCTTAGAAAAAATATTCTTTAAAAATCCACGTTTATTCGTCCAATGGTCCTTAGAAAAGATATTCTTTAAAAATCCACGTTTATTGGTCCAATGGTCCTTAGAAAAAATATTCTTTAAAAATCCACGTTTATTGGTCCAATGGTCCTTAGAAAAAATATTCTTTAAAAATCAACGTTTATTGGCCCAATGGTCCTTAGAAAAAATATTCTTTAAAAATCCACGTTTATTGGCACAATGGTCCTTAAAAAAATATTCTTTAAAAATCCACGTTTATTGGCCCAATGGTCCTTAGAAAAAATATTCTTTAAAAATCCACGTTTATTCGTCCAATGGTCCTTAGAAAAAATATTCTTTAAAAATCAACGTTTATTGGCCCAATGGTCCTTAGAAAAAATATTCTTTAAAAATCCACGTTTATTGGCACAATGGTCCTTAAAAAAATATTCTTTAAAAATCCACGTTTATTGGCCCAATGGTCCTTAGAAAAAATATTCTTTAAAAATCCACGTTTATTCGTCCAATGGTCCTTAGAAAAAATATTCTTTAAAAATCCACTTTTATTTGTCCAATGGTCCTTAGAAAAAATATTCTTTAAAAATCCACGTTTATTGGTCCAATGGTCCTTAGAAAAAATATTCTTTAAAAATCCACGTTTATTCGTCCAATGGTCCTTAGAAAAAATATTCTTTAAAAATCCACGTTTATTGATCCAATGGTCCTTTGAAAAAATATTCTTTAAAAATCCACGTTTATTGATCCAATCGTCCTTAGAAAAAATATTCTTTAAAAATCCACGTTTATTGGTCCAATGGTCCTCAGACAAAATGTTATTTAAAAATCCACGTTTATTGATCCGATGGTCCCTAGATAAAATATTCATTAAAAATCCACGTTTATTGGTCCAATGGTCCATAAAAAATTTTTCCTTAAAAATCCACGTTTATTCGTCCAATGGTCCTTAGAAAAGATATTCTTTAAAAATCCACGTTTATTCGTCCAATGGTCCTTAAAAAAATATTCTTTAAAAATCCACGTTTATTCGTCCAATGGTCCTTAAAAAAATATTCTTTAAAAATCTATTTATTGGTTGGATGGTCCTTAGAAAAAATATTCCTTAAAAATCCACTTTATTGGTCGGACGGTCCTTAGAAAAAATATTCTTTAAAAATCCACGTTTATTGGTCCAATGGTCCTTAGAAAAAATATTCTTTAAAAATCCACGTTTATTAGTCCAATGGTCCTTAGAAAAAATATTCTTTAAAAATCCACGTTTATTGGTCCAATGGTCCTTAGAAAAAATATTCTTTAAAAATCCACGTTTATTAGTCCAATGGTCCTTAGAAAAAATATTCTTTAAAAATCCACGTTTATTGGTCCAATGGTCCTTAGAAAAAATATTCTTTAAAAATCCACGTTTATTGGTCCAATGGTCCTTAGAAAAAATATTCTTTAAAAATCCACGTTTATTGGTCCAATGGTCTTTAGAAAAAATATTCTTTAAAAATCCACGTTTATTGGTACAATGGTCCTTAGAAAAAATATTCTTTATAAATTCACGTTTATTGGTCCAATGGTCCTTAGCAAAAATATTCTTTAAAAATCCACGTTTATTGGTCCAATGGTCTTTAGAAAAAATATTCTTTAAAAATCCACGTTTATTGCTACAATGGTCCTTAGAAAAAATATTCTTTATAAATTCACGTTTATTGGTCCAATGGTCCTTAGCAAAAATATTCTTTAAAAATCCACGTTTATTGGTCCAATGGTCTTTAGAAAAAATATTCTTTAAAAATCCATGTTTTTTTGGTCCAATGGTCTTTAGAAAAAATATTCTTTAAAAATCCACGTTTATTGGTCCAATGGTCCTTAGAAAAAATATTCTTTAAAAATCCACGTTTATTGGTCCAATGGTCTTTAGAAAAAATATTCTTTAAAAATCCACGTTTATTGGTCCAATGGTCCTTAGAAAAAATATTCTTTAAAAATCCACGTTTATTGGTCCAATGGTCCTTAGAAAAATATTCTTTAAAAATCCACGTTTATTGGTCAAATGGTCTTTAGAAACAATATTTTTTAAAAATCCACGTTTATTGGTCAAATGGTCCTTAGAAACAGTATTTTTTAAAAATCGACGTTTATTGGTCCGATGGTCCTTAGAAAAAATATTCTTTAAAAATCCACGTTTATTGGTCCAATGGTCCTTAGAAAAAATATTCTTTAAAAATCCACGTTTATTGGTCCAATGGTCCTTAGAAAAAATATTCTTTAAAAATCCACGTTTATTGGTCCAATGGTCCTTAGAAAAAATATTCTTTAAAAATCCACGTTTATTGGTCCAATGGTCCTTAGAAAAAATATTCTTTAAAAATCCACGTTTATTGGTCCAATGGTCCTTAGAAAAAATATTCTTTAAAAATCCACGTTTATTGGTCCAATGGTCCTTAGAAAAAATATTCTTTAAAAATCCACGTTTATTGGTCCAATGGTCCTTAGAAAAAATATTCTTTAAAAATCCACGTTTATTGGTCCAATGGTCCTTAGAAAAAATATTCTTTAAAAATCCACGTTTATTGGTCCAATGGTCCTTAGAAAAAATATTCTTTAAAAATCCACGTTTATTGGTCCAATGGTCCATAGAAAAAATATTCTTTAAAAATCCACGTTTATTGGTCCAATGGTCCTTAGAAAAAATATTCTTTAAAAATCCACGTTTATTGGTCCAATGGTCCTTAGAAAAAATATTCTTTAAAAATCCACGTTTATTGGTCCAATGGTCCTTAGAAAAAATATGCTTTAAAAATCCACTTTATTGGTCGGATGGTCCCTAGAAAAAATATTCTTTAAAAATCCACGTTTATTGGTCCAATGGTCCTTAGAAAAAATATTCTTTAAAAATCCACGTTTATTGGTCCAATGGTCCTTTGAAAAAATATGCTTTAAACATCCACTTTATTGGTCGGATGGTCCCTAGAAAAAATATTCTTTAAAAATCCACTTTATTGGTCGGATGGTCCCTAGAAAAAATATTCTTTAAAAATTCACGTTTATTGGTCCAATGGTCCTTAGAAAAAATATTCTTTAAAAATCCACGTTTATTGGTCCAATGGTCCTTAGAAAAAACATTCTTTAAAAATCCACGTTTATTGGTCCAATGGTCCTTAGAAAAAATATTCTTTAAAAATCCACGTTTATTGGTCCAATGGACCTTAGAAAAAATATTCTTTAAAAATCCACGTTTATTGGTCCAATGGTCCTTTGAAAAAATAGGCTTTAAAAATCCACTTTATTGGTCGGATGGTCCCTAGAAAAAATATACTTTAAAAATCCACGTTTATTGGTCCAATGGTCCTTAGAAAAAATATTCTTTAAAAATCCACGTTTATTGGTTCAATGGTCCTTAGAAAAAATATTTTTTAAAAATCCACTTTATTGGTCGGATGGTCCTTAGAATAAATATTTTTTAAAAATCCACTTTATTGGTCGGATGGTCCTTAGAATAAATATTCCTTAAAAATCCACTTTATTGATCGGATGGTCCTTAGAAAAAATATTCTTTAAAAATCCACGTTTATTGGTCCAATGGTCCTTAGAAAAAGTATTCTTTAAAAATCCACGTTTATTGGTCCAATGGTCCTTAGAAAAAATATTCTTTAAAAATCCACGTTTATTGGTCCAATGGTCCTTAGAAAAAATATTCTTTATAAATTCACATTTATTGGTCCAATGGTCCTTAGAAAAAATATTCTTTAAAAATCCACGTTTATTGGTCCGATGGTCCTTAGAAAAAGTATTCTTTAAAAATCCACGTTTACTAGTCCAATGGACCTTAGAAAAAATATTCTTTAAAAATCCACGTTTATTGGTCCAATGGTCCGTTGAAAAAATAGGCTTTAAAAATCAACTTTATTGGTCGGATGGTCCCTAGAAAAAATATACTTTAAAAATCCACGTTTATTGGTCCAATGGTCCTTAGAAAAAATATTCTTTAAAAATCCACGTTTATTGGTCCAATGGTCCTTAGAAAAAATATTCTTTAAAAATCCACGTTTATTGGTCCAATGGTCCTTAGAAAAAATATGCTTTAAAAATCCACTTTATTGGTCGGATGGTCCCTAGAAAAAATATTCTTTAAAAATCCACGTTTATTGGTCCAATGGTCCTTAGAAAAAATATTCTTTAAAAATCCACGTTTATTGGTCCAATGGTCCTTTGAAAAAATATGCTTTAAAAATCCACTTTATTGGTCGGATGGTCCCTAGAAAAAATATTCTTTAAAAATCCACTTTATTGGTCGGATGGTCCCTAGAAATAATATTCTTTAATAATCCACGTTTATTGGTCAATGGTCCTTAGAAAAAACATTCTTTAAAAATCCACGTTTATTGGTCCAATGGACCTTAGAAAAAATATTCTTTAAAAATCCACGTTTATTGGTCCAATGGACCTTAGAAAAAATATTCTTTAAAAATCCACGTTTATTGGTCCAATGGTCCTTTGAAAAAATAGGCTTTAAAAATCCACTTTATTGGTCGGATGGTCCCTAGAAAAAATATACTTTAAAAATCCACGTTTATTGGTCCAATGGTCCTTAGAAAAAATATTCTTTAAAAATCCACGTTTATTGGTCCAATGGTCCTTAGAAAAAATATTCTTTAAAAATCCACGTTTATTGGTCCAATGGTCCTTAGAAAAAATATTCTTTAAAAATCCACGTTTATTGGTCCAATGGTCCTTTGAAAAAATATGCTTTAAAAATCCACTTTATTGGTCGGATGGTCCCTAGAAAAAATATTCTTTAAAAATCCACTTTATTGGTCCGATGGTCCTTAGAAAAAATATTCTTTAAAAATCCACGCTTATTGGTCCAATGGTCCTTAGAAAAAATATTCTTTAAAAATCCACGTTTATTGGTCCAATGGTCCTTAGAAAAAATATTCTTAAAAAATACACGTTTATTGGTCCGATGGTCCTTAGAAAAAATATCACTTAAAAACCCACGTTTATTTGCGTAATGGCCCTTAAAAAAATATTCTTTAAAAATCAACGTTTATTGGCCTAATGGTCCTTAGAAAAAATTTTCTTTAAAAATGCACGTTTATTGGTCCAATGGTCCTTAGAAAAAATATTCTTTAAAAATCCACGTTTATTGGTCAAATGGTCCTTAGAAAAAATATTCTCTAAAAATCCAAGTTTATTGGTCAAATGGTCCTTAAAAAAATTTCTTTAAAAATCCCCGTTTATTGGTCCAATGGTCCTTAGAAAAAATATTCTTTAAAATCCATGTTTATTGGTCCGATGGTCCTTAGAAAAAATATTCTTTAAAAATCCACGTTTATTGGTCCATTGGTTCTTAGAAAAAATATTCTTTAAAAATCCACGTTTATTGGTCCAATGGTCCTTAGAAAAAATATTCTTTAAAAATCCACGTTTATTGGTCCAATGGTGCTTAGAAAAAATATTCTTTAAAAATCCACGTTTATTAGTCCAATGGTCTTAGAAAAAATATTCTTTAAAAATCCACGTTTATTGGTCCAATGGTCCTTAGAAAAAATATTCTTTAACAATCCACGTTTATTGGTCCAATGGTCCTTAGAAAAAATATTCTTTAAAAATCCACGTTTATTGGTCCAATGGTCCTTAGAAAAAATATTCTTTAAAAATCCACGTTTATTGGTCCAATGGTCCTTAGAAAAAATATTCTTTAAAAATCCACGTTTATTGGTCCAATGGTCCTTAGAAAAAATATTCTTTAAAAATCCACGTTTATCGGTCCGATGGCCCATAGAAAAAATATTGTTTAAATATTCACGTTTATCGGTCCAATGGTCCTTCGAAAAAATATTCTTCAAAAATTCACGTTTATTGGTGCAATGGTCCTTAGAAAAAATATTCTTTAAAAATCCACGTTTATCGGTCCAATGGTCCTTCGAAAAAATATTCTTCAAAAATCCACGTTTATTGGTCCAATGGTCCTTAGAAAAAATATTCTTTAAAAATCCACGTTTATTGGTCCAATGGTCCTTAGAAAAAATATTCTTTAAAAATCCACGTTCATTGGTCCAATGGTCCTTAGAAAAAATATTCTTTAAAAATCCACGTTTATTGGTCCAATGGTCCTTAGAAAAAATATTCTTTAAAAATCCACGTTTATTGGTCCAATGGTCCTTTGAAAAAATATGCTTTAAAAATCCACTTTATTGGTCGGATGGTCCCTAGAAAAAATATTCTTTAAAAATCCACTTTATTGGTCCGATGGTCCTTAGAAAAAATATTCTTTAAAAATCCACGCTTATTGGTCCAATGGTCCTTAGAAAAAATATTCTTTAAAAATCCACGTTCATTGGTCCAATGGTCCTTAGAAAAAATATTCTTTAAAAATCCACGTTTATTGGTCCAATGGTCCTTAGAAAAAATATTCTTTAAAAATCCACGTTTATTGGTCCAATGGTCCTTTGAAAAAATATGCTTTAAAAATCCACTTTATTGGTCGGATGGTCCCTAGAAAAAATATTCTTTAAAAATCCACTTTATTGGTCCGATGGTCCTTAGAAAAAATATTCTTTAAAAATCCACGTTTATCGGTCCGATGGCCCATAGAAAAAATATTGTTTAAATATTCACGTTTATCGGTCCAATGGTCCTTCGAAAAAATATTCTTCAAAAATTCACGTTTATTGGTGCAATGGTCCTTAGAAAAAATATTCTTTAAAAATCCACGTTTATCGGTCCAATGGTCCTTCGAAAAAATATTCTTCAAAAATCCACGTTTATTGGTCCAATGGTCCTTAGAAAAAATATTCTTTAAAAATCCACGTTTATTGGTCCAATGGTCCTTAGAAAAAATATTCTTTAAAAATCCACGTTCATTGGTCCAATGGTCCTTAGAAAAAATATTCTTTAAAAATCCACGTTTATTGGTCCAATGGTCCTTAGAAAAAATATTCTTTAAAAATCCACGTTTATTGGTCCAATGGTCCTTTGAAAAAATATGCTTTAAAAATCCACTTTATTGGTCGGATGGTCCCTAGAAAAAATATTCTTTAAAAATCCACTTTATTGGTCCAATGGTCCTTAGAAAAAATATTCTTAAAAAATACACGTTTATTGGTCCGATGGTCCTTAGAAAAAATATCCCTTAAAAACCCACGTTTATTTGCGTAATGGCCCTTAAAAAAATATTCTTTAAAAATCAACGTTTATTGGCCTAATGGTCCTTAGAAAAAATTTTCTTTAAAAATGCACGTTTATTGGTCCAATGGTCCTTAGAAAAAATATTCTTTAAAAATCCACGTTTATTGGTCAAATGGTCCTTAGAAAAAATATTCTCTAAAAATCCAAGTTTATTGGTCAAATGGTCCTTAAAAAAATTTCTTTAAAAATCCCCGTTTATTGGTCCAATGGTCCTTAGAAAAAATATTCTTTAAAATCCATGTTTATTGGTCCGATGGTCCTTAGAAAAAATATTCTTTAAAAATCCACGTTTATTGGTCCATTGGTTCTTAGAAAAAATATTCTTTAAAAATCCACGTTTATTGGTCCAATGGTCCTTAGAAAAAATATTCTTTAAAAATCCACGTTTATTGGTCCAATGGTGCTTAGAAAAAATATTCTTTAAAAATCCACGTTTATTAGTCCAATGGTCTTAGAAAAAATATTCTTTAAAAATCCACGTTTATTGGTCCAATGGTCCTTAGAAAAAATATTCTTTAACAATCCACGTTTATTGGTCCAATGGTCCTTAGAAAAAATATTCTTTAAAAATCCACGTTTATTGGTCCAATGGTCCTTAGAAAAAATATTCTTTAAAAATCCACGTTTATTGGTCCAATGGTCCTTAGAAAAAATATTCTTTAAAAATCCACGTTTATTGGTCCAATGGTCCTTAGAAAAAATATTCTTTAAAAATCCACGTTTATCGGTCCGATGGCCCATAGAAAAAATATTGTTTAAATATTCACGTTTATCGGTCCAATGGTCCTTCGAAAAAATATTCTTCAAAAATTCACGTTTATTGGTGCAATGGTCCTTAGAAAAAATATTCTTTAAAAATCCACGTTTATCGGTCCAATGGTCCTTCGAAAAAATATTCTTCAAAAATCCACGTTTATTGGTCCAATGGTCCTTAGAAAAAATATTCTTTAAAAATCCACGTTTATTGGTCCAATGGTCCTTAGAAAAAATATTCTTTAAAAATCCACGTTCATTGGTCCAATGGTCCTTAGAAAAAATATTCTTTAAAAATCCACGTTTATTGGTCCAATGGTCCTTAGAAAAAATATTCTTTAAAAATCCACGTTTATTGGTCCAATGGTCCTTAGAAAAAATATTCTTTAAAAATCCACGTTTATTGGTGCAATGGTCCTTAGAAAAAATATTCTTTAAAAATCCACGTTTATTGGTGCAATGGTCCTTAGAAAAAATATTCTTTAAAAATCCACGTTTATTGGTCCATTGGTTCTTAGAAAAAATATTCTTTAAAAATCCATTTTCATTGATGAATTGTTCATAAATTATTTTGGTCCCTTGAATTTGTTATTTAAAATTCTATTTAAATTTTTAATTGCAACTTCAATATTAAGTTACAATTTTATGAATTTTGGCAAAAATCAAATGCTTTTGTCTTCTTGCATAAGACTTGTCCAAAATTTCCATTAACCAGAATACACTTGTTGTAATTTACATTGCATCTCAGAATCTTTGACATAATGAAAACTTATTTGGGTCAATCACATGCTGATACTGCTGTTGCTGTGTTGATGATGCTGTGCTGTTATACAATTTAATTAAATTAATTAAATATCCTATAACAAATTAATAAATGTCCATATTCATGCATGTAAAACCTCAAACGATAACAGAGAAATTATATTAAGATGTTGAAGTGAATAGTCATCCGAAGGAGGGTGGTATGGCAAGTGGGTTTTGAAAACCTCTTCAGATACATGTTTTTCTAAGAACTATAAACGAAATTTTGGTTGTTTGCCAAAATATATTTCAATTTATTTCTAGTATTTCCTATCCCATACCTAACTTATCTTATCTCTCTGCTTTCCAGCATGCTCTCGTTTCAATTGATTCCCCAATTGTCCGAAAAATCTATTCAAAAGACTTACGGAATATTATGCTTAAGAATATTCCTTTTTGTGCTGTTATGGTTATAACATGCCATAAAACAAAACATGATGGCTTAACAAACACATACTCTTATCCTCATACATCGTATTACACATGTATGTACATATTTACATACATTCATACATTTCTATTTTCAAAGTCCGAAATATATCTATTGTCCTGTCCACAAATTCATTAATAAATGTATATAACTTTACATAAGTAAACACACATACAAATGAATATATTGAGATTTACAATACCAAAACCACACAACCATACACCCTCATGCATACATATACACACATTCATATCTAAGGATTACCAAACACACGTTAACCTTTGTAAAATTGCATTTAGTTGAGTGACTTACAAATAAATGCTGGCATATTTATTGTTTGACACACAACTACAATTATTTGCTTAAATTTTGGTTTTTAGAAATCAGTGCGAGGGGAGTAGGCGGAGGATTTTTAAACTTTCATTGGTGTGATGACACTTAAAAATATCTTTCGCTTTAAAAGACATTAAGAAATCGTCTTCTGTCTCTAGAAAAACTGAAGTTGTATCCTTCTGTCTATTGAAGGCCTCAAGGGGTATTCTACTGTAAAAAAATCTTGAAGAGTCTTCTGTTTATAGAACCCTCAAGAGATCTTTCTCTGAAGACCTCAAGAGTTATTGTTGGTCTAAAGAAACCCTCATGAAGTCTTCGTACGAGTTTGTCTATAGAAAACCTCAAGAGGTATTCCTCTATCTATAGAATAATTCTGAGGACCTCTGCTATTTATAGAAGACCTCAGAAGGTATTCTTCTCTCTATTGTATACCTCGGGAGATATTCTACTTCCGATACAACCTAAAGAGGACTCCGTTATAAAGAAGGCATAGCAGATGTCTTCAACTGTCTAGGTTAGGTTAGGTTTAAGGATGCGCAGCCATCTAGTTGAATAGGTGACTGGTGACATCCTGTGTAGGCTATTGCTGAAGATATAAAGATGATGGAGATGTGTTGTTGATAATTTAAATATGATAAAGATGAGAGGGATAGGTAGAGGTGATGAGATGATGGTGAGTGTAGAGATGTTGAGTTGATGGTGCAGCACAGATAGGATGGAGATGTAGAGATTGATGCCAAGGTATAGATGAGAATGTTTTGGAAGAGTGAAAAGAGTCTGATTATTATTGGTTTTTAAGGACCTTTGCCAAGCCATGATAGATGTTTGGCAATGTCGAGTAGGACGATGGGATCTATGTTAGACAGGTAGGCCAGAGTGTCTATCTCATATCTACCTAGTGTTCGGTATCTCATTGTTTGCAACAAGCGGCACCTACAAAGCGGATGTTCGACAGTCTCTATCTCCTCCGCATCTTCGCATAGTCTGCAGTAGTCAATGCCAATGTCGTCCCATTTTGAAGTTAGAGATCTCACTCTGCAGTGACCTGTTATAAGTCACACCGCGATTTTCATTCCTAACGTATCAAGTGAGAGGAGGGAAGCCGTTCTTCGACGAGAAACCACAGGCCAGATCGCCTTGGATACCCCACAACCAGGTTCCAATGGCCATCTTTGATGTGTTCTCTTATTGAAGATCTCCCGAAGTTTGCCGATGTAGTGGCACATCGGTGGCCGAATGGTTACATCAGCTGATAAGTCGATAGACCTAGAGCCACCACGAGCCAGTTCATCTGCTACCTCGTTTCCCATAATATTGCTGTGACCCGGAACCCAACATAGCTTTACGATATCGTGTATATCCTGCAGAGCTCTCCTACAATCAAGAATAGCTCTTGAAATTTATGGTCCATGACTTGAGAGCCTTGAGGGCCGCTTGATTATCGACATATATATTCACCGGTACTGTAAGGCTGTCTTCAAGCCCTTTCACCAATTCAGCTGATTTCCTGATAGCAAGAATCTCCGCCTGAAAAAACACTACAATTATCGTAGAGCTTGTATGAGTTTTTAATTAGTGGATGCTCGCAGTAGACGCCAGCGCCAGTACCTTCTTCCATCTTGGACCCGTCTGTGTATATTGCCAGACCGTCCAAAGGAGATATGCACTCAGCCTATGCGTCCCTGCTTGGGAAGTTGACGGTCAAGTTGTCGAACTTGAATGAGGTAGTCATAGAATCGCTTACGCAACCATTGTCACCTAACTCAAGTCGACTTTCAATTAGTTTTAGGACATTCGAGTGTCCAAAGTGTGAACCACGCCAACACCCTGACTTTCGGAGTCTAAAAGCAGTTCTCGCCGCCTGAAACTGGATTAGGATATCCAAAGGTTGGAGATCCAGGATGACGTTTAAAGCAGATTGAGGAGTGCTTTTAATCGATCCGGTAATCAGCAATGACGCGGTTCTTTGTACACTTGATAATTTGGAGAGTAACGCTTTGGTCCCAAGAGCTTGCCACCACACCAGACCAACATAGGTAATTATGGGCAGGACTACGGTTACATACAGCCAGTGTATGATCTGTGGTCTCAGTCCCCAGCTTTTTCCCAATGGAGTTCTTACAGGAGTAAAGTGCCATGAGTTCCTTCTTCTTTCGCTCCTCTACATTTCTTTTCCATGTCAACCGATGGTCCAGAAGAGTGCCGAGGTATTTTGCTTCCGTAGAAAGTTCCAGGGCCACCCCGTCCAGGACTGGAGGCTCGAAATTGGGAATTTTGCGTTTCTTAGTAAATAGTACAAGCTCTGTTTTTTCCGGGTTTACTCCCAGACCGTTGTTTTGGGCCCAGTTTGCAAGTTGTACTAAGGCTCTTTGCATGAGCTCAGACAGGGTTGGCAGGAATTTGTCACTTATCAGCACAGCCACATCATCAGCATAGGCAACCACCTGATCTTCAGCCGGTCGAAGCACACAAGTATTTCATTTATTACCAAAACCCATAGCAGGGGTGAGAGAACTCCTCTCTGCGGAGTGCCTCTGTTAACAGATTTCCTCACGGAACTCTCTACTATGCATGAGTTAATGATTCTACTTTTCAGCATCTCATCAATCCATTCCACAAGGATGGAGGAAATACCTGTGTTGCAGAGAGCATTGTGGATTGATTCAAGCTTCACGTTATTGAAAGCCCCCTCTATATCGAGGAAGGCCGTCAGCGTGAAGCCTGAATATTCCATATGCTTCTCAACATGCCCGACCACCTCATGCAGGGCAGTCTCCACTGATTTGCCTTTAGTGCAGGCATGTTGTGATTTGCTGACGTTAATGGGGTTTAATTGTGTTCTAATTTCAAGATCCAGTAACCTTTCTAACGTTTTTAAAAGAAAGGAAGAAAGACTAATTGGTCTGAGTGTGACTTGGCTTCCACGCTTTGGGGATGTAGGTCACCTTTACCTCCTTCCACAGACCAGGTATGTACGATAACAATAAAGAAGCCTTGAAAATTTCTACCAGGATTGATAGCGCCGGCTCAGCCACATTCTGTAGCATTGCCGGTATTATACCATCCGGTCCCGGTGAATTATAAGGCTGGAAACTGTTGATCGCCCACCGAATTCTTGTGTGATTAGTTCGGAATCGACTGTGACTTGGACTGTGACTTGGAATTTTGGTACTTAGATAGTATCTTACGGAACCTGGCAGCTTCAGTAACTCTTTCTATCGACTCACTGAAACTAACCCAAGAATTTCGCTTAGATTTCTTGATTTCACTCTTGTACTTATTGAAATTGACCTTGTAGGCATCCCAATCCGTACTGAGTTTCGTCTTACTGGTTTTATTGTAGGATTTCCTTGCTGCTTTACGTAGCTTGTCTAATTGTTTGGTCCACCACACCGGTTGGGATTTCTTCCCCGAATAGGTGATTGGACAAGAGTCCTCATAGCTCGTCAACTGAAGAAAGAAGTTTTATTCTACCTAGGCTAAAGAAGACTTTAGGAGTTCTAGATTTCCTATGGAGGATTTTGTTTTTCGAAGACCCTCTTGGCGTTTTGCTTTGGGCTAGAGAAGGCCTAAAGAGGTCTTCTTCTGCCAACAAAAGTCCACAAGAGGTCTCCTTCTGCCTAAAAAAAGGTTTCTAGAGGTCTTCTTCTGCCTGTCAAGAAAACCGCAAGAGGTGTTCTTTTCTCTATAGAACACCTAAGGAGATTTTCTTTTGTCCATGGAAGACCCGATGAGTTCGTATGTGCAAAAAGACGTATGGAGTTCTTCAGTGTATAGAGGGCCTCAGGATGTCCTGTCTGTCTATGAAATACATTAACAGGTCTTCTAATATCTATAGAAGACGTCAAAAGGCATTCTTCTGCTTATAGAATAACTCAGCAGTTTTTCTTCTGCCTACAGAAGACCTCAAGAGGTCTTCTTCTGCCTACATGCTAATAGAAGTAGATAAGAGTTCCTCTTCTGCATGTAGTAGACCTCAAGATGTCTTCTTCTATTTACAGCAGACATCGAAATGTATTATTCTTACTTTCGATCTCTGCCTTTTGATGTCTTCTATAGACATAAGAAGACCTCTTAATGTCTTCTATAGACAGACAGGGCATCCTGTATTATTCTAACTTTAGAAGATCTTAAAATGTCACTTTCTACCAATAGAAGACCCTAAGAGGTCTTCTTCTCCCTACAGATGACCTCATGGGGTCTACTCCTGCCTAAAGAAGACCACAATAGTGCTTCTTCTGCTTGTCAAAATTCTCAGAAAGTTTTCATCCGCCTATAAAAGGCCGGCTTTAACATGGCAAACCCCAGGATTTATGGTGGTCCCTCTTACATCTCAAATGGACACTGACCTCACCGTGATGTCACCTGGGGAACTGCCTTTAACACCCGTTAAAGGTAGTGAGCTAACATGTGCGGCTCGTTCACCCATAAGAACGTTAAAAACTTGGGTTTGGGCGTCGGGTTAGTAACCCTCCCCTAGAAAAAACAGCCTACTATGAAAAAACGAAAGAAAAGAAAAACAAACCCCTCTAAAGTTGACGAACCCCGCAAACGTTTTAAGGACCATGATCTGCGAATTTGCACCTGGAATGTTCGCACACTTTATAGAGAAGGTGCTGTTTACGCATTGGCAGATTTACTTAAAAAGTACAAGGCCGACATTACTGCCATACAGGAAATACGATGGAACGGGAAAGGCGTCACAACAACACCTAAAGGTGACGCACTGTATTATAGCTGCCATGACACAAAGCATGAGTTTGGTTGCGGATTTGTAGTTGGTCGGAGGTTAAAACCCCTGGTCGCCAGCTTCACCCCAGTGAATGAAAGACTCGCTGCAATTCGATTAAAAGCGAAATTCTTCCCACTGAAGACAAGGACGAACAGACCAAAGATATATTTTACGAGCGCTTAGAAGAAACTTATGACCGTTGTCCTGCTCATGACATTAAAATTATACTAGTTGATTTTAATGCCAAAATTGGAAAGGAGAATATCTTTGGCCCAACAGTCGGGAAATTCAATCTCCACAGTGAAACATCTGGCAATGGTATGAAGCTGATAGACTTTGCAGCTGCAAAAACATGGTAGTTAGCAGTACCAGATTTAAGCATCTCGATATTCATAAGGACAACTGGCTGTCGCCAGATCAAAGAACAATAAATCAAATTTATCACGTTGTCATAGATGGAAGACATGCATCAAGCGTGTTGGATGTACGATCGTTCCGAGGTGCAAACATAGACTCGGACAACTACCTTGTTGCGGCAAAGGTATGTACCAGGTTAAACGTAGCAAAAAAAAAGTTCGAGCAGACACAACACGGAAGTTGGCCATCGGTAAGCTGCAATCACAACAGATAGCCCCAGCATATTCCACTCAACTGGCCCAACTGCTTAATCAAAGCACTCCTCGTCCCGATAGCATATCAGGACAATGGCAAAACATTGCCCACTCCATGCAAACAGCCGCAAAATCAGTACATGGATACTAGAGACCTTCACCAAGAAATCCATGGTATGACCACGAGTGTCGTGCTGCTACCAAAGAGAAAAATGCGGCATATAGGGCTACTTTACAATTCGTAGCAACGCGTAGCGCACGAGAGGGATATCGGGAGAAAAGGAGAGAGGAGAAAAGTCTTTGCCGCAGGAAAAAGAGGGAGATGGAAAAGCGGGAGTGTGAAAAAATCGAAATGTACAGGAACCAGAATGAAGTCCGAAAATTCTACCAAAGAGTCAAGCATCAAACTGATGGCTTTGGTACAGGCACCTCTTCCTGTAGAGACCAGCAATGTAATCTGGTAACTGATACAGATAGTGTGCTATGGATATGGAAAGAGCATTTTTCCAAACTGTTGGTATCCAATAGTAGCGAAGTCAACGAAGTTACCACAGATCCAATCCCAGAAGATGGTATTGAATGTATACCGCCCAGCCAAGATGAGGTAAAGACAGCAATAAATCGGCTGAAGAATAATAAGGCAGTAGGAGCCGATGGCTTACCAGCCGAGCTGTTCAAAACCGGAGGCGACACGCTGATAGGGTGTATTCATCAGCTAGTTAGCACCATTTGGCAGGAAGACCGATTATCCGACGATTGGAACCTGAGCATCCTGTGTTCCGTCCATAAGAAAGGAGATAAGACTGTATGCTCTAACTATAGGGGCATAAGTCTATTCCCTATTGTCTACAATATCGTGTCAGGGATATTGTGCGAACGACTGAAGCCCATGGTCAACGAAATAATTGGACCATACCAATGCGGTTTTAGACCTGGCAAGTCCACCATTGACCAGATATTTACCCTGCGGCAAATCCTGGAGAAGACCCAAGAGATGCAGATCGACACCTACCACCTTTTTGTAGATTATAAAGCAGCCTTCGACAGCCCGCTGGGTTCAAATGTATTCCAAGCCATGTCTGAATTTGGTATCCCCGCAAAGCTCATCCGGCTTTGTAAAATGACTTTAACTGAAACAAGATCTTCAGTTAAAATAGGAAAGAACCTCTCCAAGGAGTTTTGTACCAAAAGAGGCTTTAGGCAAGGAGACAGCCATTCGTGTGATCTTTTCATCATCCCGCTAGAAAAGATTATACGAGAGGCAAACCTCAAAGAAGTGGCACAATCTACACCAATAGCCACCTGTTACTTACTTATGCTGATGATATAGACATCATGGGACGATCAGTAAAAGAAGTAACCGATACCTTTATGGAGGTCGAAGGAGAATCTGCTAAAGTGGGTCTGGCGGTAAACGGCGAGAAGACCAAGTTTATGGTGACGACGCGCAATGCGTCCATTGAGATCGGACCAACTGTTGAAGTTGGTTCCTATAATTTTGAGGTAGTAAAAGACTTTATATAACTCGGCACCGCCGTAAACACAACAAACGACATCAGTTGAGAAATAAAAAGAAGAATTGTATTGGCCAACAGATGCTTCTTTGGCTCAAGTAAGCACTTTAAAAACAAAGCCACAACTCGTCAAACAAACGCTTTACAAAACACTAATACTACCCATGCTGGGTACTGCGAGGAGGTAAGGCAGTGCTAGGCGTGTTTGAGAGAAAAATTCTTCGAAAGATCTAAAGACCAATCTGCGTTGACGGTGAATATCGACGTCGCATGAACCACGAGCTGTATCTGCTACACAACGACATCAATATAGTTAAACGTATCGAGATCCAGCGATTGCGTTGGCTAGGCCATATCATAAGAATGGGCGAAGATGAACCCGCTAAAAAGGCGTATATATACGAATAGATGGCGCAAACAAGTGGATGAAGAGACGAAAAAGGCGCGGTATTCCAGAGTGCGAAGCAACAAATAGAGAGAAATGGAGATCTTTTCTTAGTTCGGTCTATGGAACAAATGTTCTGTAATGGGCCAGCTAAGTAAGTACTTTACTGGTAAAACTGTTCATGAGAGACCAAATTTGAGCAATTTTGATAGTTTTTTTTTGCAATTTTTACCAATAAAAAGTAAAGAAACAATTCTACTCTCTTTTTATTTGCCCCAATATTCCTCCATTAGTACCCCTCGCATTATTTACAAAACTTTGCGATAACAAATGAAAACGACTTTAACAGATAAACATAAAATAGGTGGTCCTTTGACACACCGACACAACCACGTATTTTCTGTGCATTGTTCATGTATTTGCATTTGCAGCAAATATACTCTAAATTATTTTGTTATCGTCATCATTATCATCGGCAAAGTGTGTGTTCGTCCTTTTAAACTAAGCAATACAAATTAATACAAAAATGTGGCTAAGAAATCACTTTACTGGCACTGCAAGACAAATTCAATAGATAAAACGTAATTATTGTCGATGCTGTTGTTGCTGGTGGTGCTGTTGTTGTTGTAGTCGATGTTATTGAATATTCTTCTTATTATTAAGAGTTTTGTAAAATGTTACCGCAGGTCATAAAGTTGATATGCATGTCACATGAGAGTTTATTCACAACTCATGTGTGGTAGATGTGTGGGTGTTTGTGTGTGTGTGAGTACGATCCAGCCTTAAGTACACAATGTCCATAAAATTAATAAAATTTTCTTGTATAAACCGTAAACTCAACAAATAATAATAATAAAATATCATCAACAAAATACAAAAGAGAGGAGAGGAGGAGGAGGGGGTGATGACATGGCATCATAGAACTACAAAGGCTGGCACAAACATATCAATTGTTGCTTGGCGAAGTATTAACCCTCAAATCGAATTTAGTTAAAGAAAAATATGGCCAGAGGCAAAGATAAAGAGATGAAAGACATACTAAGTGATAATATTCTTATTCTTCTTTTTCAGAAACGATTGTACAAGATGTCCATATTCCAGTACCTCAAGAGGGTCGCTCAATACTATTTAGGTGTTACCGACAATTGTCAGTGCTTAAGTTATGAAGTAGAAATCCATCTGATTTTTGCGTTATACGTATATCATCCACAAAAATGGAACCTCTATATCAATATTGCCCGCCTAAGGGTTATTTTAAAATTCCATTGCAACAATTTTGCAATCATTTTAAATGATTTGTTAATTAAAATACATAAATTGCAAATGTGTACTGATGAAAACAAGAGGATTTAACCTCAATTTATGTTCATAATTTATTTGATTTTCTCTTCTAATCTCAGATCTCAGCAGCTACAAGCACCGACGCAAAGTGTAAAATCCTCACAAAACCTGTGAAAAATCAATGGGATTATTGTGAATTGTCCATAACTAGAGAAGTGTTGCAAAAGCTTATCGCATTTTAAAAGCTTTGTGTAAAATATTGAAAATTATTTGGTTCATTAAATATTGAAAAGTTATAAAATGAGAAATATCATAATGCAATAGGCCAACCCACCCAAGTCGGAATAATAAATTGCACAATTAGCTAATAGACCTAATCAAAGGCGTTTCTATAGACGTCACAAAAAGCATCTTTATAGGCGCACAAAAAGACCTATATTTCAACACCGCGAGGGTGCCAGACTAGTGCGATGGTATGCGCACCCGAATTGCGGGTCAATAGAAGCACCCTTTCTTTTAGAAAGGTCAATAGAAGCACCCTTTCTTTTAGAAAGGGTCAATAGAAGCACCCTTTCTTTTAGAAAGGGTCAATAGAAGCACCCTTTCTTTAGAAAGGGTCAATAGAAGCACCCTTTCTTTTAGAAAGGGTATATAGGAGCACCCTTTCTCTTAGAAAGGGTCAATAGAAGCACCCTTTCTCTTAGAAAGGGTCAATAGAAGCACCCTTTCTTTTAGAAAGGGTCAATAGAAGCACCCTTTCTTTTAGAAAGGGTCAATAGAAGCACCCTTTCTTTTAGAAAGGGTCAATAGAAGCACCCTTTCTTTTAGAAAGGGTCAATAGAAGCACCCTTTCTTTTAGAAAGGGTCAATAGAAGCACCCTTTCTTTTAGAAAGGGTCAATAGAAGCACCCTTTCTTTTAGAAAGGGTCAATAGAAGCACCCTTTCTTTTAGAAAGGGTCAATAGAAGCACCCTTTCTTTTAGAAAGGGTCAATAGAAGCACCCTTTCTTTTAGAAAGGGTCAATAGAAGCACCCTTTCTTTTAGAAAGGGTCAATAGAAGCACCCTTTCTTTTAGAAAGGGTCAATAGAAGCACCCTTTCTTTTAGAAAGGGTCAATAGAAGCACCCTTTCTTTTAGAAAGGGTCAATAGAAGCACCCTTTCTTTTAGAAAGGGTCAATAGAAGCACCCTTTCTTTTAGAAAGGGTCAATAGAAGCACCCTTTCTTTTAGAAAGGGTCAATAGAAGCACCCTTTCTTTTAGAAAGGGTCAATAGAAGCACCCTTTCTTTTAGAAAGGGTCAATAGAAGCACCCTTTCTTTTAGAAAGGGTCAATAGAAGCACCCTTTCTTTTAGAAAGGGTCAATAGAAGCACCCTTTCTTTTAGAAAGGGTCAATAGAAGCACCCTTTCTTTTAGAAAGGGTCAATAGAA
This sequence comes from Musca autumnalis, assembly GCF_047663935.1. Taxonomy (NCBI): domain Eukaryota; kingdom Metazoa; phylum Arthropoda; class Insecta; order Diptera; family Muscidae; genus Musca; species Musca autumnalis. The sequence continues at coordinate 176,152,719 of NW_027412088.1, forward strand.
GCACCCTTTCTTTTAGAAAGGGTCAATAGAAGCACCCTTTCTTTTAGAAAGGGTCAATAGAAGCACCCTTTCTTTTAGAAAGGGTCAATAGAAGCACCCTTTCTTTTAGAAAGGGTCAATAGAAGCACCCTTTCTTTTAGAAAGGGTCAATAGAAGCACCCTTTCTTTTAGAAAGGGTCAATAGAAGCACCCTTTCTTTTAGAAAGGGTCAATAGAAGCACCCTTTCTTTTAGAAAGGGTCAATAGAAGCACCCTTTCTTTTAGAAAGGGTCAATAGAAGCACCCTTTCTTTTAGAAAGGGTCAATAGAAGCACCCTTTCTTTTAGAAAGGGTCAATAGAAGCACCCTTTCTTTTAGAAAGGGTCAATAGAAGCACCCTTTCTTTTAGAAAGGGTCAATAGAAGCACCCTTTCTTTTAGAAAGGGTCAATAGAAGCACCCTTTCTTTTAGAAAGGGTCAATAGAAGCACCCTTTCTTTTAGAAAGGGTCAATAGAAGCACCCTTTCTTTTAGAAAGGGTCAATAGAAGCACCCTTTCTTTTAGAAAGGGTCAATAGAAGCACCCTTTCTTTTAGAAAGGGTCAATAGAAGCACCCTTTCTTTTAGAAAGGGTCAATAGAAGCACCCTTTCTTTTAGAAAGGGTCAATAGAAGCACCCTTTCTTTTAGAAAGGGTCAATAGAAGCACCCTTTCTTTTAGAAAGGGTCAATAGAAGCACCCTTTCTTTTAGAAAGGGTCAATAGAAGCACCCTTTCTTTTAGAAAGGGTCAATAGAAGCACCCTTTCTTTTAGAAAGGGTCAATAGAAGCACCCTTTCTTTTAGAAAGGGTCAATAGAAGCACCCTTTCCTTTAGAAAGGGTCAATAGAAGCACCCTTTCTTTTAGAAAGGGTCAATAGAAGCACCCTTTCCTTTAGAAAGGGTCAATAGAAGCACCCTTTCTTTTAGAAAGGGTCAATAGAAGCACCCTTTCTTTTAGAAAGGGTCAATAGAAGCACCCTTTCTTTTAGAAAGGGTCAATAGAAGCACCCTTTCTTTAGAAAGGGTCAATAGAAGCACCCTTTCTTTTAGAAAGGGTCAATAGAAGCACCCTTTCTTTTAGAAAGGGTCAATAGAAGCACCCTTTCTTTTAGAAAGGGTCAATAGAAGCACCCTTTCTTTTAGAAAGGCTCTATAGAAGCACCCTTTCTTTCAGAAAGGGTCTATAGAAGCACCCTTTCTTACAGAACAAGTCCATAGAATCACCTTTTCTTTCAGAAAGGGTCTAAAGAAGCACCCTTTCTTTCACAAAAAGTCTATAGAAGCATCCTTTCTTTCAGATAGGGTCTATGGGAGCATCTTTTCTTTTAGAAAGGGTCTATGGAGCATCCTTTCTTTTAGAAAGGGTCTATAGAAGCACCCTTTCTTTCAGAAAAGATCTATAGAAGCACCCTTTGTTCAGAAAGGTTCAATAGGAGCAATCTTTCTTTCAGAAAGGATCAAAAGAATCACCCTTTCTTCAAAAAAGGATTAAAAGAAGCACCATTTCTTTTAGGAAGGGTCTATAGAAGCACCATTTCTTTTAGGAAAGGTCTATAGAAGCACCCTTTCTCGTAGGAAGTGTCTATAAAAGCACCGTTTCTTTTCGGAAGGGTCTATAGACTGCACCCTTTCTTTTAGGAAGGGTCTATAGACTGCACCCTTTCTTTTAGGAAGGGTCTACAGAAGCACCCCTTCTCTTCGGAAGGGTCTATAGAGGCATCCTTTCTTTTTAAAAAGGTCTATAGAGGCACCCTTCCTTTTAGGAAGGGAATAGAAGCAATCTTTCTTTCAGAAAGGATCAATAGAAGCACCCTTTCTTCCAGAAAGGATCAATAGAAGCACCCTTTCTTTTAGGAAAGGTCAATAAAAGCATCCTTTCTTTTAGGAACGGTCTAAAGAAGCACCATTTATTTTAGAAAGTGTCTATAGAAGCACCCTTTCTTTTAGGAAGTGTCTGTAGAAGCACCCTTTCTTTTAGGAAGGGTCTATAGAAGCATCCTTTCTTTCAGAAAGGGTTTATTGAAGCAACCTTCCTTTCAGAAAGGGTCTCTAGACCATTTCGTTTAGAAATGGTCTTTCAGAGAACACCTTTCTTTCAGAAAGGGTCATAGAAGCAAAGACCTATTTATAGACGCCATGAAAAGCTTATTTATAGACGATAGAAGCCGCGAAAGATGTCTTTATAGATAAATTGTTTTACTTCTTCCCTTAAAATTCGGAATCTAAAAATTATCGACAATTCCGTGTCATTCCCAGTGACCATTAAACCAATAAACGAACATTTCTATAATTTTCTTCTCCCCTCTATATTTGACAACATCCTTCCTTCTACCCCAACTCTGTTCGCCTTCCATTCCTTTGCACTTATATATTCCCTAGGTTTTCTTGTTACGAATATTTTCATTCTCTCGAGAGCTACTTTCAACTTGATTGAGACTAATGTAATATTCCATCTTTAATAGATTTTCCATAAGGATTCACTAAGACCCTTGAACTTACTCAACAGGCCAAAGTGTTTTTCGTTTTTGTTTACTTTTTTCATAAAAAGCCATAAATAATGCGTCTCAAGATAAATACTGGAATTACAAAGAACTTTTACTAATTTTTGTTCAAACTCATACCTGGAAATAGAAGAAAACAACAAAAAAGAGAAAAGTGAAATACGCATAATATCATCAGAAATCATCGAACTTTGAGACACAACAAATTAAGTAACATATGTATGTATGCATGTGTGTTTGGTGAATCTGTTTAACAAATACTACCAAGAGTAAATGTTGCCAAGGTGAAGAAAAGTTGAAGAAAACCAACAGATATTTCTCGAAAGATGCGTAATGCACACTTTTTTCAGGAAGGAAGAAAGAGGAAAAATAATATCTCACAAATCCTTGATCATAGGAGATATTCAGACGTTCTCTAGAAGTCGATGGTCTGTAGAAGACGACTAAAGATTTCTATCCATAGAAGAAGTGAAAAATGTCTATCTACAGAAGACTATGAAACTCTTTAGGAGGTCATCGAAATATGAAATACCTCAAGAGGTATTCTGTATAAAGAAGAAAATAAAATCTTCATCGTCAAGTGGTCTTTGGCCTGTAGAAGTCTTCCGAAAATCTGTAGACGACCTCAAGAATTTAAAACTTTTTATTTGAAAACTTCGCCTATTAGGGCGAAGATCATTTTTAATATTCATTTTAATTAATTTCCCGTTAGAGTCGAGCTTAATGACCATGTCAGTGAAAAAGAAAAGCGAAGATCATTTTTAATATTCATTTCAATTAATTTCTCGTTAGAGTCCAGCTTAATGACCAATAAAGTCAGTGAAAACGGAAAGCCGACGATTCGAACCCACACAACCACCACTATGTGTGTTGAATCCCAGAAATTCCAAAATAAGTTACAAAATCACAATTAGTCTTTATTCAAAAGTAAACGTAAACAGAATGAATATGCATGACAAGTTATAATACACAAAAGCTAATATGTTGACAAAAGTTTTCAATGAAGACATGACTGAAAATTATTTGAATAGCAAGTAGTTTTTTTA